>NC_048598.1:117288317-117594150 GCF_003668045.3 Cricetulus griseus
GATTTGCTGTTGTTCTTCCCACATGGCTGAACAGCCTCAAGGCTGACAAAGCCAGGACTCCTACACTATAAGGTCTTCTCTTTCCTGTCTTATCCTCGGTAATCAATCAGCTAGATGGTTCAGTGAGTAAAGGCACTTGCTGGCCAATGATGAAAGTTTCATGGTCTGAGTTCGATAGCTATAACCCAGGTAATGATGGAAGGAGAGAAGTTAAGTCCATAAAGTTGTCTCCATGTGTACACCATAGCATGCACACACACACACACACACACACACACACACACACACACACACACACACACACACACACACACACACACTCTCACTCACTAAAAATTTTTAAACCCCATCACTTGGGTAGCAGAGGAAGGCAGATCTCTATGAGTTCATGGCCAGCCTGGTTTATATAGTGAGTTCCATCCAGGACAGCCAAAAACAAAAAAGAAAATGGAAGTCAATTATGAAAAACAAGTAAGAGTCTAGTGAGCTTCCTGGCACCCTCTCTGTCCCTGAGACTCCTGTGGAGGACTTACTTGGATCACAGCTCTTATTTTCCCAGGAAAGAGCTTCGCTAAAGCATTCCTTTGGGCTTACCTCTTTTGCTGGCTAACAATGATATACAAGGTGGCCACTGAGTCCTTCCTGCTTCACAAAGCAGAACTCAGAAGAGGAATTATCTTTACCATAGTCCTCTTGTAGCCAGTGCAGGCCTGTTCCTCAATACTGTTTTTCCTACACACACACACACACACACACACACACACACACACACACACCTATGATAAAGGTATAAGTAGCACTAATGAATACAACAATCATAACAATACAGTGTAATAAAAGTCAGGTGCACGCCTTTAGTCCCAGCACTTGGGAGACAGAGGCAGGTGGATTGCTGAGTTGAGGCCAGCCTAAGAAACCCTGTCTACAAAATCAAAAAGAAGAAGTGGGGGGAGGAAGAAAGGAAGGAGGGAAGGAAGGAAGGAAGGAAGGAAGGAAGGAAGGAAGGAAGGAAGGAAGGAAGGGAAGGAGGGAGGGAGGAGAGAGAGAAGGGAGGAAAGAAGTGGAGAGAGGGAGAGG
This sequence comes from Cricetulus griseus, assembly GCF_003668045.3. Taxonomy (NCBI): domain Eukaryota; kingdom Metazoa; phylum Chordata; class Mammalia; order Rodentia; family Cricetidae; genus Cricetulus; species Cricetulus griseus. The sequence continues at coordinate 117,289,395 of NC_048598.1, forward strand.
TTATTTAAAGCTTGCAAACTGCTTGTTTTTGGAATTTTCCATGTAGTGTTTTCAGACTGGTAGCTAGTAACTAACCCTGCATTAGGTGGGGTTGGCAGAGAGGACCTGCCTCTGCACAGTAGAGACTGAGAGTTGGAGGTGAAGAGGAACTCACAGCTGACAAAGGCTTCCATGCTAAATCGGTTACTGAGGAAGCTCGTGCTATTTCCTGGTTAGCTGGCACACCACTCTTTGCCCTGATGGTGTCTCCCTAGACAAACAATAACATCTTAAACTTCTCATGGATTCTCCCTACCTGGCCCTGAACTTCTGTCAAGTCTTCCCCACCTCAACAGATGCCAGCCCCTTCTTCCAGCTCATCCTGATTCGTCTCCCTCCTCTCCCCACCCCACCCCACCCCACCCCCGGAAGCAGCATGGATATTCCTTGTGCGTGTTATTCCATTGTGCTGACATTAGAGGATAGACTGAAACCCTGGTGGTGGCTTTCATAGTTCACTGAAGGCTGGCCAGGCTCTGAGCTATCCACAGATGCCGGGTTTGTGGTCTGCTCATCTGGGTCTTCAATCTATTCCTTTCCATTTGCTTAGAAGCCTGCTACTGAGTGGGATCCACTCACCCCTAAATGGCTAGTGATTCCTCAAGGAAGAGCCCTCAAAACACTGGGATTCAGGATGAGGCCCAGACACTTTCCACTTTTGCAATGAGACTCTACCCACCCCGTCCCAGGATATGAAATAAAAACTGGCAGCCTCTTGCTATCATGAAAGAGGTTAAAGACAAAGCAGACAGAACAGGATTGAGTCAGAAAAGCTGAGCCACTCCCCAGGATCTTCCGCCAGGGTGGTACTGATGAGGTACCCAGCCTGTGGTCTGCAAATCTCCAGTGTTCTCGGGTTCTGGTGACAGCCACTGTATCATGTGAGCCAATCTAAAAAGGTTTATTAGATATATATATGTGTGTGTTTTTCGAGACAGTGTTTCTCTGTAGCTCTGGAGGCTATCCTGGAACAACCACTGTAACATGGGAGCCAATCTAACTGGAGTTCCCTGAAATTGGGAGTTACAGATAGTTGTGAGCTTCCAGATGGGTGCTCAGAGTTGAACCTGGGTCCTCTGGAAGAGCAGTCTGTACTCTTAACTTCTGAGCCACCTCTCCAGCCCCTTTACTGTGTTTTAAAAAGTTGAACCAGAATTATATTGACTTTACAACTCTGGATCAAACCCAGTCTGATGCTCTGTCCCTCCTACTTCTGGTGTGCACGTGCACGTGCACGCGCACACACACACACACAGACACACACACACACACACACACACACACACACACCCTCCCTCTAGAAGAATAATTCCCCATAAGCCAATTAAGATGGGATGTCTTTTACTTGTAACAAAAGGCATCCTGTTACAATCCTTCCAGGTTCTCCTTGGCAGGCAAGCACAGCAGCCTGGGACTCTGCGTGGCTTCAGCTATCCATACTCGCTTCCAACAATGGACCTTAGCATCAAGCTGCAGATATACCCCACTTCAAACAATGGAATAAGTTGTTCCTTCCTTAGCAACCCCTTAGTGACTCCTCTTTTATGGTCAGTTTCTACTCAAACATGTCCCAAGATGTATCTGGAAAATAGAGGCTGAGCACCAATATACGCTGATCTGGCCGAGTGCATATACCCTATTTACCTTGTAATCTCTATGTATAGGTTGTGCATGCATATTAAAACCAGATGCATCATGGGTATTTGAGCAGTGAAGAGTCTTAAATAACCCAAGTCTGTCATTGAAAACAGAGAACCACACACCTCATGTCCCTTAGCAACCATTTCCTCCTGCCTGTAAAAGGAGGTCCCGAGCAGTAACCAGGGGCCTGTGAGGACTCTAGGAGCCTGCTGGAAAGCAGTATGTCTGCTGTGTACTGTCACTTAGCTTCTGGATAAAGTTCCTTGTGACTGCAACTTGGAGGTACTTCAGTTCTTTGAACAAGACACCAGGAACCATGGTGACTTGAAGCAACACAGGCTTCATATGTGGCGGATACCACATCTCTCCAGCACCCACGAAAGGGAGTGCCTGGTAGAGAGCAGTAGCAGGGCTCCTATGACCCAAATCAGAGGTCTCAAATTGTATGCCTGACCGTGGCTGATCGCACTTATTTTTGTCTTGCAATGCTAGGGACTGAACCCAGAGCCTCTTGCACGCTAGGCAAAGCACTGCTCACATTTACAATATCCACATAACCTGTACCCCCAGGCTTCCTAGGCACAGGTGCTTTGTGCTTCTTCACTGGATTCTCCAGGTACCAACGTGAGTCCTAAGGGTGATGTTGTTCAGACAGCGGTGTACTCCAACAGACAATGCATGAAAAACTCAACACACCTTTCCCTATTTATTAGATTCCAGATACATGGGACTGGATGGGAGAACCCCAGGGCATGTGATTTACATGGGGGCTGTGGGAGAACACATACAAGAATTACATACAGGAAGGTGAGGCGGCACGAAGGGCTGCCGGTTAAAAAATATATACATCTTAAGCCATTCCAGCCACGATATCATTATCAGAAAATAAAGCAATCTCTCCACATAGTGCTTCTCTTTGGTGCTGTTCCATGGGCTTGGACTCTGGGCCCTCCGGTCTCCTCGTCACAAGTCTGTCATCCCCTCCTGCCTCCTGACCCATGGGTAGTGGAGTCTGGAGGTAAGGACCAGGCAGATAGCATAGGTTCTGACCCTGCTGATGCCATTTGAGAACCTCTTAGTCCTCAAGTGGTGGCCCTAGAAAGTCATCAGTTTTTGTATGCCAAAACGGGGAGGCATGACAGGACCATCCAGAGTCTTTAAGAAAGGACAGGGGACAAAGCAATGAAATAAACCCCAGCCAGTACCTCCTCCAAGGTTGGTTGTGTTTGATTTCTTGGTTTGAAATAACCTGATCTGAATATACAACTGTGAAGGGTGGTGATCTCTCCAATCATTCCAGAAATGGATATAGCAGGTAGCCTGGGGTTTTGCTCTGATTTAGAAGAGTTGGGTGATGGAGGGACGTCTCTCACTTTTCCCTGTTGCAGTGTCCTGGCCTCACAAATGTCTCTTGTCTCACTAGTCTCTGAACGAGGTGGCTCTACCCTCTGACTCCAGGTGCCCAGGTGTCCCAGCTTTCCCACAGAGCAGTCCACTGTCACTAGCACATTCTCTTTACTTGTCAAGGCAGCTTCTATCTAGGGATGGCAGGTCAGCAGCCCCCCTAGGGTGAAAAGGGCTCCGGGGGGGGGGGAGTTGCATTAGTCGACCACAGAGACAAAGCTGCCCACTTAACTGCTCCAAGGCAGTGTCCACTCAGCCAGCTGTGGGCATTTGACCTACCTATCCTTGCTGGTGTGCGCAGGGGACCCAGCACTAGTTCTGAGGTCCAGGTGGAATCATTTTTTGGATGACACCCTCTTTCCACAAGTCTGAGATACCTCAGTATGGCTGGGGGGTAGATTTCAGAAGCCAAGATCTCTAAGCCAAGCCCCTAAGGGTCAACCCAGTTCAATACAAAAGTGACATCTACCTTGGATCAGGGACAAGGAGAGCTCAGGCAGAGGTGCGGATGCCTTGACATCCACCCATCCAGTGGCTCTGAGATGTAATTCCTTCAGGGCAAAGAACAGGAAGAGGGAGGTGTTTAGTTAATGCTAAAAAAAAAAAATAGCATTAACTATGGGAAGCCTCTAATCTGGAGTTCCTGCAGCTCTGAGAGATGTCACCAGGGAGGCAGGGCCAGTAGCAGTCACAGGTACCAGAAAGCCTCAAAGAGGGGACCCCTGTGTGGGTCAGCATAAATACCCTGACCAAGAAGCTTATCTAGAGGGGCTTCAAAACCTTCCTTTATGCCCTGACGTTCAAGGAGCTTTGCCTCTTCCCTTAAGGCTGGCTACAGGTTCCCCTACCCCTGCATTCCAGGAAGGGGTCAGAACAGATGTGGCCTGGGATATCCCCAGAAAAGTGGCCCAAGCGGGTTGGCATGTCCATTTTCCAGAATGAACATCTTTACCTCCAGGACATCCCGTCAACCCAAAAACACCAGTGAGAGCTCAGAACTGCCCCTTGAGTGGGTAAATCGGGAGGAAGACTGTCCATGTGCCCAGGCCTGAGGGGTTTAAGATGGAGCCTTTCAGGAAGAGTGGGATGGGCTTGTGGACCACCCTAGACAACAACCAGACTGCCAGGTCTTGCCAGGTGTTGACCCAGGAAGGCTACATCCAACAACCCCAGTGCAAATGTCAAGAGGCTGCCCTCCTGTGGTACAAAGCATTGCCTTTTATGAGGTAAGGGAGGAGCCAAGAGGGACCTTTAGAGCTCTTTTCTTTCCAAGGTGCCATGACACCTCCCATCTCCTGGTGGGGGGGGGGGGCTCTCCCTATCCTACACCCCAACCAAGGTTGCTGACCTTGAGTAAGGGTCCCCAAGCGCCCTCTGATGAGACCAGATCTTCAACTTTCCACAGGTCTCTAGACTGGCCAGGCCCAAAAGGGGGAGGAAGAGGCCACAGGAACAGTGGGTACAGGACCCAATTCTTTTCTGAGCCAGGAACATGCCCTGAAGTTAGTTACCTTGGCTGGCTGAGGTAGGGGCAGGAAGCAGGGAGGGGCTTCTTGGGGTGTGTGGCTACTAGTAGGCTGACAGGAGCAAAAACTGGACTTGGGTATAGTAGGACAAGAGGAAAGAAAAAAGTGGAGGCAGCCAGCTGGACTGAGGAGGTGCAGTCACAGAGCTCTAAGAACGCAGGGCCTTTGGAGACACTGCTACCCCAAGGGCCTGCTCTCTCTGACACCAACACCTCCAGGAGAACCCAGTCTGTGTCTTTTAGGTCCTGGACACTAAGCTCTGCCCGTCCAGGTACATGAAGTCCTGAATGGGGAGGGGTCCAGATGCACTGCCTCTTGGTTGCAGGCAGGGGTGCTTCCTCTGGTGGTCTCCAGCCCTAAGGGGAGTCAGCCCTGGCCCAAGCCTTAGCACTGCCCATGGAGAAGGAAAAAATACCAAAGAAAATGCGGGTGACAGATGAGCCCCCCGCCCCCGCCCTCCCATCCCCATCTCCCCATCTGCTGCCCCCAGGAGTCTGCACATGGCCAGGAAGCAGGGAAGCTCCTCCTCTGGGACAGCTCAGAGCCCCGCTGCAGGTGTGGAAAGTCGAGGCTGGTGGCTGTGGAGGTCTCCACATGGATCATGTCCGTCCATCTTTGTGCTGGGCCATCACACCTTGGCTTCCAGCATCTCCAGGAAGAGTTTGTGCATGGGCACCTTGCCCTGCAGTTTCACACTATAGAAATGCTGCACCGCTTTGGCCGCTGTCTGCCGCAGCAGGGGCAGTGTCAGCAGCAGCTTGCCCGTCCTCCGTGGCTCCTCGTGGCGCTGGCTCAGCTCGTAGTCCTGCAGCGCCTCGTGCAGCAGGTCCTGCAGCTTCTGCACAGCCTCTAGGTCCTCAAAGTACATGGCATCTGCAGACACAGGAGAGAGTCAGTGCCAGCACCGGTTGGCGGCCCCCGGGTGGAAGGCATGTCTGGAGTGAAGACAGACCAGCAGGCAGCATGTCTACTTTCAATGGCTGACTGCTGAAGAACAACCATCTTCATTGTAGGGCTGACCGGAGTCAGCGACTGGTGGTGGCACTGGGCTCAGACCCCCAGTATTGAGGGGAACCTGGAACTTGGCTGGCCGAACTAGAACTAGAACCTCACTTGCAGGCTGTATAAGACTTTGGGTGAGTTACTTAACTTCTCTGTCTCTCATCTTCCTAGCCATGCCTACCTTATAGGGTTGAGAGGGCTATACAGACTAAGGATACAGAAAAGTCAAATGCCTGTGTCACAGGAGCCTGACTCACCACTACCACTCCTGGAACCATCATGTCTCCATGTCTACTAAGCCAGGAGTACCACCCATCTGCACCACAGCCAACTTTACCACTCTGGCTGCAGAAAGGACATGAAGGGGCAGAAATCAATGTCTAGCTTGGGGGTGAGGGGGAGTACAAGGGGCATGGTGACTCAGGGAGCCAGTGGGAACAGAGCCCAGTGATGGGTGTCTGCCCAACACGCACAAGGCCTTGGGTCTGGTCCGCAGCACTGCAAACAACAAAAGCACTGGCTTAAAATGTAGCCCATGAACTCACCTTCGGAAACAGTGGGCTGAAGTTGGGTCTGAGCAGAACAAAGGGAATCCCCTAGAACCTGTCCTGTGGGGGTGGGGAGCTGCCCAGCCACTTTCTGTTAACATCTTGTGTGGGGCCCCCATGACCTGCAGCCCCAAAGCTTGCTGTGTGGACACTGGGAGCTGAGCCAACCTTGTGGATTCCTCAAAAGAGCAGTCATGTCCAGAGCATGCTGGATGGCCTGACACCAGACTGCTGAGGCAGCTAAACCAGCTGTCTGGTCCCTAGGATGCTCTGGTCTCCCCTGGGTCTCCTTCCAGTATGTACTCTCCAGAGTCCCTGCAGGGTTGGACCCCAGCCACCCCTGACTCCATTTCCCATCTTGTCACCCTCCCCAAGGAGTCACAATTGGCAGGTGCTTTCAACCAAAAATGAAATAAAATAACATTGCAGGATCAATTTCTTTGCAATCCATCAGCAAGTCTGTATCGATGGCATTGATAAACTGTTAATTACAAAATCAATGGCTATGAATTTTTTTTTTCTCCTGTCAAAGAGCCCTAGAGATGGCTGGGATGCGGGTGAGTGACAGCTGGCACACTCTCAAGGGGCCAGGTCAGCCTCTGATGAGTTCTGCTCTTCAGTGCCAGGTACCTGAGTCACCCCATTCACTTAGCTACAGGGGCCCTTGTACTGCTGCCAGGAGAAACCAGGAGTCTGGGGCAAGCAAGGGCCACCGCCAGGGGAGGATGGTATACACCCATAATCCCAATAGTTGGAAGGCTGAGGCAGGAGAATTGCCACGAGTCTAAAGCCAGCCCGGAATATACAGTCAGTCCCAGGCTAGCCTGGGCTACAGAGTGAAAGTCTCAAAAACCAGAGAGATGCCAATCACTATTGGCTTGCTAATTACAGCAAACTGCCTCACACAGGGTATGCTGAGGGATGAAGAGGAGCAGGGACGACACATGGAATTCCATGCATTGTCTGTTTATAGAGATACACCAAACAAAACCAAATAAAATAAAACAAAATAAACAACCTGTATTAGGTCAGGTTTCTGAGGAGCAGAGCCCACCTAAGGCAGGGTTTGGATTGAATGATTTACGGGGAGGGTGTTTTCCCAGGAGGAAGTGAGAAGGCAGGAGGCACAGAAACAAGGACAACACAACCCCAAGGCCTGAAACCACACAGAGTTCTTAGGCAGACTGCTGGGCAATGTGAAGCCCCCATTGGCTAACAATGCCCAGCTGGGAATTGATGATGACGCCAAAGGCACCAGAGGGTAAATCTGGGGACCTAACAGCAACAAAACCCATGTGTCTGAGGATGGGAGTGCTATAGAGTAGCATGGGGCTGAGTCATCAAGTGTCCCTGTGTGTGCTTTAAAGCCACAGAGTGACCAATGGTCACAGTTTGTCAGTCACTGGAGGAGTTCCTAGGATATGAAACTTCCTGGGAAAGCCTGGCATGTGTTTTTGTCTCCACCTGGGAGTCAGCTGTCCCTCATCCATGCGCTGGGAGCACTATTTCCTCTGACATTATAATAGCAATGACAACCGTCAATATTTGCCGAGCTTCCCTCAAGGCCAGGCACTGGGCTGCATTATCCTCAACTGATCTCTAATACTCACAGGTGCTTGAAGGAAGTACCCAGAATGCCTCCTACTCAAGGACAGAGCCAACCAAGGTCATGCTGTCAGTGTCAGGGAGAGTGTGTGTGCCAGCACTGTTAAAGTGTCTGGGAGTGTAAGTGTGTGTGTGTGTGTGTGTGTGTGTGTGTGTGTGTGTGTGTGTGCAAGGAACTCTGCAACAAACTGCCCTGCGATGGGCTTATGATTATATGTACATGTTTCCAGCACCACTCTCATCTAGACCCTGTATTTCTCCCCTCCCTAGCACCCAGCAGGCTACCTCCAGTAGGACAGAGGCGCTGGGTGTGGATGGATCCACCCACTGTCCAATGCCTCACCCCAGATAATCTAGGTGAAGTTTAGGAAATGGAATAATCTCAAGACTTTAATACTAGGCTAAGTCATCCACATGGCAGTCAGCTGTATTACACCCAAATGACTTGATGGGAGGGTAGCATAAGCCTGGGTTATCTGAGAATTAGATGGCCTTGATTTGGATCCTAACTGTGACATTTCTTTTCTAATTTTTTTTAAAATGTATTTTAAGGGCTGGAGAGATGGCTCAGAGATTATGAGCACTGACTGCTCTTCCATAAGTCCTGAGTTCAATTCCCAGCAACCACATGGTGGCTCACAGTCATCTATAACGAGATCTGGCATGTAGGCAGAACAGTGTATATGTAATAAATAAATAAATTTAAAAAATTTATTTTAAGACAGGGTCTCACTATGTAGTCCTGGCTACCCTGGAACTCACTATGTAGACCAGGCTGGTTTTAAACTTTAGAGATCCTCCTGCTCAGTCTTCTTAGTGCTAGGATTAAAGGCCTATACCACCACACCTGGACAAACCCTGGTGTCTTTAAACAGTGTGACTCTGGACAAATTTCCAACTTTCCCAGCGTCAATTTCCACGTCTATAAAATGGGATTATAGTAAGAGCTATGGTCATAATGTCATAGCCAAATTAGCAAGCTGAGCCCTTACTACTTTGAGCCCTTACTACATAATTATAGTAGAAAGGAGTTTTTCTCCATCTATTTTGGTCCCACAGGTGCCTAAGAAATAACCACTCTGAGACTTAATATCAATTACACTTGTTTAGCCAGTGGCTTAGGCATCTTATTGGCTAGTTCGCTTTAATTATTAACCCATTATTATTAATCTGTGTATCTCCACATAGCCTTGTCTTACTGGAGAATGGACGTCCTAACTCACCATTGGCTACATGGCGTCTGTCTGACTTGAAGCCCCTCCTCTTCCTTCTAAGGGATCATGTCCACACACCAAAACCACACCCTAAGGCCATTACCTCAAGTCTATTGGTGGAACAAGATGCCACCTCAAATTATATATAAACACATTGTGGAGTAAGTGCTTTACGGTAGACTGGGCTCAGAGTGAAGCAACTTGCTCAGTGGTGGATGCAGACACAGCCCTTAGCAATACTTTCAGAATCTACATCCTTCGGTGTCTGCAAGTAAAAGGCCTAGGAAATACAAAACCAGCACTGGCCTCCATGACTGTCCTTTCAACTCCAGGCCGCCCTTGCAGTGTGTGGTGGTTTAAGTGAGAAATGTTCCCACAGGCTCATGCATTTGAACACTCTGTCCTCAGCTGGTGGTGTATTGGCGAAGTGACAGAACCTTCAGGAAGTGGAGCCTTGTTGGAGGACCAGCTTTGAGGTTTACAGCCTCATTCCACTTCCTGTTCACTCTCCCTACTCCCTGTGTGTGTGTATGAAATGCCATCTGTCTGCTTCCTGCTGCCACACCAAGCCTCCTCGCCCCACTCCAGTGATGGACTCTATCCCTCTGGAACCCGAAGCCAAAAATAAACCCTTTCTTCTGTAAGTTGCTTTTGATCACAGGAAGAGAAAAGGAACTAGCGGGCAGTGTTCGCTGGTGACAGCAGTGTCTGTCTCTTACCCCATACCCATCACAGCCAGCCCCGCCCACAGCCCGAGCTGTGCTTGCTAGGCTCCCACAAACCCCTTGAAGGCTTTTGAGGGTCATGTGCCACCCTTACCTGAGTTGGCTAGAGCCAGGGCCTTAAGCGTCACAATTTCCTCCTTCTCTACCTTGAGCCTCTTGTACCTTCGTACCAGCTGCAGGATGGCTCGGTAAAGCTCCAGCAGCCCTGCCAGGCGAGAGTGCTCCTCATCCATGATGTAGTCCTCCGCATACACCAGCTTATCATCATAGGGCAGTGAGCGGTACACAATGCCCAGGATGAGGATCTCCATCCAGGCACTCTGCAGCAGGCTCATCTGGTCCCCAAGCGACAGATTTAAGAAGCCTGCAAAAGCAAAAGAGGACAATGATCAGAAGTGGGCCCAGGGCCTTCCCTGGGGCTTACTAGAGCGCTGACCTGGGGGGTGGGGGGGTGGCTGTGTCCTTGCACCTCCAGACCCTGGTTGGGGGTGGGGGAACCATGTGGTGTTGCTGTCACCCCTGTGGTAACCAAGTCATACCAGAATTCATGGGAAAGACTTACATAATAAGAGCTGGGTCAATGTTGACAGTTATTATCACTATGCTTGTTAGTTTTAGGCCTTTCCCAGTATCTGGGGAGGCATGCTGATTAATTAGATGCATTTGGAACTAAAGGAGCTGCTGAATTAATAGCAGGATTTGGGGGTGGCAAGATGGGGTCTCTAACACTCTGCTCACTCCAGGGAGGCTCTCTGATTTAAAACTATACCAGATCCTAATGTAGTTTCCACCCAGGAAGGAGGATTCGGTGGTCTGTGGCCTGGGCAGAAGTTCCTGTGACCAATGGCAGGGACCACTCCATAGACAGCCTGTCAGCCCATGTGTCCAGACTAGCTGCCTAGACTGTCACTCTCCCTTAAGACTCAGCAAACATGCTGTGGAAAGCTATCATTTATGGTGGATGCTACCCGCTCCCTCCAGTGAGGAGAAATGAAGGTTACAAGGGTTCCAGAATCATGACACTGCCCTGTCCAATGTGCTATGGGAGATTACCTGGGCTCGACTCTGACTGCCCATGTACTACTAGCTGTGGGCTAACCTTGAGGTGGCCATGTGACTTCTGTAACCTTGACCTCTCCAACCTTGAGGTCCAGGAAATGGGCACGAGAGCAAAGGATGCCTCAGAGTGGCTGTGAGCTGAACCAGGGGATGGTTCCAGAACACATGAGCTCCTATTGATGTTGAGGCGAAATCTGTGTCTGCCAGATGAGGGTGACATGCTGGGATTGCACTGTGTGTGGACTTGACTTAGGCAAAGTCAATTAACAGCCTGATTTATGAGAAGGCAACAGAGAAGAGCAAAATTTGCTAATTTCAAACATCATAACCACTAAATAGGAGGCAGCAACTCCTCAGGGGGGGGGGGGCTCATCCAGAAACGGGGAGAATGCCAGTACCTGGAAGGAGGATCTGGAGTTCAAAGCCAGCCTTGGCTACATGAGACTTTGTATGAACAAAACCGGGCTGGGAATATAGTGCAGTTGTGGAGCAGCTGCCTAGCATGTGTTCTCAGATCCCAGTGCTCGGGGCCGGGCACATAACCCACAGAACCACTCACACAATGTGCCAAGTGCAACTGAAATTAAGGAATTTGTTTCTGGGTAATTCTGCTAATGAAAGAATCTGTTAACTTAAGAGGGAGCCCTGCCTACTCACTGTGATTTGCGGTGTCATGATGCTGAAAGGGCATGTATGAAGACCCCACACAACTTGTGACACACAGCAAGCCACCATCCAGGTCATCATTACTTCCTTCCCTTTGGACTTGCCCAGTTCCTAAATAGCCCATCTCTTAGGACCTGTATGACATTTTTCCTGTTTCCCACCCAGGACCTCTTGAGGTACCCCTGAAATGGAAGGCCAATTACCTTGCCTTTATTTTGTATCCTACCATTATGAACCCTGAACTTGTCCATACAACCCGTGCCTTGGATCACCACCTAGCTGCCAGACTCTATGGGTGACCAATCACAGAGGGGGAACTTTGGTGACTGCCTCCTGGGGGGACCTGATGGGACACAGGGCTTAAGTTGTGTGTCAGTTGCTGTCCACATTCCCAGTACCACAAGAGGGTATGTGGTGGCCTGTGGGGGCTCAGGAAGCCGAAGGTAATAAAAGATAGATAGAAATGGACATCCAATTTCCCTTATCAGGTCCATGAGTAGGAGAGAGGCTTTGGTGACATTAATTAGCAGATACCAATCAGCAAGCATAGGAGGGTACAGGTGAGGAGGAAGCAGACTGCACAGGCAGGGGTAGTCTGAGAGCAGAAAGACTGGGGAGGGGTGAATTAACCCCACAAATGAACTGGAAGGCAGTACAAAGGGTGGGTATGAGGCACAGCCAGGCTCTGGGAACAAAAACAGGCTGCTAAGACTCATCCCTCAGGCAAATCTCTGAAAGATTATCACAAGCAGGCTTCTGTCCCTCTCAGTGCCCCATGGAGACCTATGGTTTACTCAAACCATAACTTCTAGTCTCCAAGGCATACGGCTGAGATGTCACAGGTCTCTTAACTGTCACCAACCAACCTGGTGGCATACACCACCGCTTGGGAGGCAGAGGCAGGTGGAGCTCTGAGTTTGAGGCCAGCCAGGGCTACAGAGAAACCCTGTCTTGAAAAACAGGAAGGGAGGGAGGGAGGGAGGGAGGGAGGGAGGAGGGAGGGAGGGAGGGAGGGAGGGAGGGAGGAAAGAGCTTCAATGACTAGAAGGTTCTGAGAACATTCAATGGTAGTGTTGCTAAAGGACAGCCCAGGGAGACCCTGCACAAGTGACCTGGAGGCTGTGTTCCAAAAGGGTCACTCACTGGGGATACAGACATACTCCTGAACTCTAAGCTCCAAAAAAGCGCAGAAAGTGTAGACACCAGACACAGTGCCACTTGCCTTCCTGCCCACCCAGCCTGATAAGTAGTCACAACAGAGGACAAACAAACAGATGCCATGGCCTAACCCTGGGATGGCAGGAAAACAACCTAGAACACTTGCTTAGAGTTTATATCCCATGTAAGGGTCATGAAAGAGGCTGGCCTGCTCCGAGGGTTGGGGAGTCAGGGGAGACAGCCACTTGGAAAATTCTTTGCTACAGTGGGAGAGAGCACTCAGAAGGCTTGCTTTCAACTGCTGAGCCAGCTAGCTGGTGTGTAGTTGAGCAGCAGGCTCACCCTCTGGGGAATGCCTTCTCTCCAACAGCTGGGAAGTCCTGGACAGAATTCTGAAAACCCCAGCCCACCTGCAGTGTTTGCTGTCGCTATTTGAAACCATTTTAATGCTTTCTACAATACTTGAGAAAAACACTAGAAGCGAAAACAGGAGAGACATGTCTGCAGGAGAGGACAGAGGTGGTGGTGAGAATAGGCCTTGTTAGAACACATTCAGAAAGTGTGCCAGGCAGAAAACTAGGGAAATGCAATTTGTGATACATGTAGTTTTTATATAAACACAACCGTTAATTAACAAACCAAAAAGTGTGAGGGAGAACTATTTGTGAGGATGTGCAAACACATGCTGGAAGACCAGACTCCAGACCCAACTGGTCACAACAGCCACTCTGTTGATCACTACAGGTGACCCTAGGCAAGACCACCTCAGACCCTGTCTACCTCCACTCCTCTGTTAAAATGGGACCGAGGACCCCATGTCAGGAGTGCTGAGGTTAAATGCGCGCACACACACAGAACATTTCTTGGTCTGCTTAGCACATGGGAAGTGCAAAAATACTTAACATTGTTACATGAAACACACAGGAGGGTAATACAGTGTTAAAATGTGAGCCCATGTGGGGAGGGAATACATGGTGGCTGGCTGTACACACACAGGGAGTTCCCAGAAGGCTCTCACATGGGAGCCTTGGAGGTTTTCACATTCTCTTCTGGTATTTGGAAGTATCTTTGTCATTTAAAACCCACGAAGCCTGTATACCCCTCTCCACCTTGGGAAAACACCCCCTTCACCCCCCCAACTCTTGAACACATGCACTTGTACTTCCAACTGGGCTTTGGTGCACATGGTGCACAGGCCCCCATCAATTCATCTGGGATTTGGGCCATCAAGGCTCCAGCGGCACCAAGGCTGACCAGCCCTCCCTGCAGCTCATCCTGAGAGCACTGCCCAACCCAGGACCCCTGGCTCACAAGTGTCCCTCCGTATGCTCTACAAGCTCCAGCAAAACTGTTATCTGCATCAGTGGATCTAATAACAGCTGGCCCCATCCCCCACGACACTATTCGCTCCTAGAATTTGAAAAAAAAAAAAAAGCACGTAATTTGTGGCAAGTGGAGTTCATAATCTGCTAATTTATGATAGTCTCTGCCGACCTGGAGAGCCATTAGAGAGGTAATAAAGGGAGATGTAATTATAGGATCCGGGGCCACTTCAGACACAGCTGCTGTCACTCGGCAGCTCATCCTTCATCCAGCCAGACGGCAGTTCCCTGGGAGCAGTCTGTCCAAAGAGCCTTCCTGAAGAGGTCTCTGGGGATCCCCTGCACACAGCAGCCTGGGCTGGGCACTAGTGAAGACTCCCCTGAAGGCTCTCCTGCCCAGGGCGGAGTCCCAGCTGCCTGGGGAAGGCAGACAAGTGGCCAATAAGGCAGGGAGACAGCAACTCATTGAAGTACTAGCAGTAGCCAGGGCAAAGGGTGCTCTAATCTCTGGATCATGGGGAGTGAGAGGTAGTTGCTGTCGCTAATCTCATGATAATGGCTTGCCCTCCAGGAAGCCCAAAACTTGGGAAATGCAACTCAAGCCAAAACTGCATTTCCAGTAGTGCATCCTCAGAGTGACCCAAGCAATAACCCTGCACTGGAGAGGTGGAGGCAGAAGGGTAGCATAGGAGCACCTTGTCTCCAAAATAAGAAAACAACAATCGTTCCTCTTCTCAGGTTTTAGTTATCCAAGGTCAACTGGTATGAAAATAGGAAGTAGGAAATTCCAGAAATTAACTATTTTAAGTTGATTTGTGATCTGGGCCACCCTGCTCTACTCTGATCTACACGAGTCAGGATGTTTGCTGGTGTATCCATGCCGTATATGCTGCCCACCCATTTGTCACATGAAGCCACCTCAGTCGTGAGGCCGAGTTATCAGCAGATATGCTCAGGTGGTCCTCATTTTACTCATTAATGACACCAGATACAGAGGCAGCACCAGGACATGAGACACAGACAGACAAACTCTAGTGCAGGGAGATTATGAAAAAATATATATATATGGGTTTCAGACATAGGAACCTACTGGAAGATTAAGGCTTCGTGGGGTGAAGTCTTAGATCATCTCTGGTTAATGGACAGGCACCCCTTAAGTCTATCTCAGACACATATTGGGAGACCCTCTGTCCAGTGCTCACCCTGCAAGCACTAGTACCCTCTGTGTGCCTGGTTGTAGACCACAGGCTGAAGACACTGTAAGGCAATCCCCTGTCTCAAGACTGCTGCAGAGCTCTGGTCCTGGGTAGTCAGAAATCCTCCCTTCCACATGCCCCCAATCAGAATCAGCAAGACTCAACATGGTCTCTATCTTCAAGTGCTTTCTGGGTAAGCCTGGCTTCTAATGAGTTTTCCATCAGAAGCAGGATTAAGTCAATAGTTTAAAAATATCAGACACAGTGCTAGAGAGATGGTTCAGCAATCACTTGCTGCTCCTGGAGAGATGGTTCAGGGTAGATGCCCAGTACCCACATGGAAGATCAACTATCATTTGTAACTCCAGTTCCAGGGGATCTGACGCCCTCTTCTGGCTTCCTGGGGCACTGTATGCACATGGTGCACAGGCCTACATGCAGGTAAAACACCTACTTAGACACATTTAAAAACACAAACAAAAAAAACCAGACACTTGGTCTGTCCTTGCCCTTAGGGTGAGGTTTACAAACAGTGGCAGGGGACCCTTTATTAATTAAGGGATGATTCAACATGCAAATTTATGCAAAATAAGCAACTCAATATAAGACAAGCAAGCCCTTGCTTACTTCACTTCTTATTTATGGTTCTAGTTTCTTGAGTCGGGGTCTCTTCTGCTGGGTATCCTTGTTGACCTAGAATTTGCTATGCACAACAGACTGGCCTTAAACTGATGGCAAGCCCACTGCCTCTGTTTCCAGTGGATCACATGTGTGAGCCATCACACTCACTGTTTATAATCCACAGGAATTATTCTATGGAGATGAAATGCAAAAAGGCTTGAATCACTACTGGTAACTGTGACAACCATGGCAGCTGTGGCAGTTTTGAGTGACATCCTCCTGGGGGTCCTAGTGGGAGCTTCTGGGATTCCCATTTTACAGATGGGAACACTGAAGCTCAGAGAAACCTTACACAAGGCCAATAAAGGCATACCTGGGTCAGGAGCCCTGGTGGTGGGGCTCCAAAGCCTACGTCCCCAATAACCACCCTGCTTGCCTGTCCCTCTTGGCACAGATGTGGCTGAATCTCCTGGACCTTCCTTTCCTCCAGGTGTTATGGGGCTAAGGCCAACAGAAGGAAGATGTCCTGATCCAGGAGACCGCCAGGCGCCACTCCTGAGCCATCCTTCTGACACTAAACCTAACTGACCCGGAATAGTAGTTTGAGGGCTGAGCTGGGGTGGCTGTGCCCAATTTGGCTTGGGGTCAGTGGAGCAATCCAGGCTGAGGTGTCTTAAGCATGGGTCTGACGCCACACCTGTGCTGAGGCAGCACAGGGCAGATTTAAAAACTACTGAGTGTGTAATCCCAGGAGATTGAGCTCCTTACGAAGGACGTACTAGCCAGGTGCCCGGCAAACCCACCCAAGGCTCAGAGTGCCAAGGAACCACTTCAGAATCCTCTAGGCCTGCCAAAGGTTAGTGTGGGGGACCACATCTCCCACCCATGTTTGGTGCCTGCTGTGGGGCACATGTGAATCTCACACACACACAGGAACTGAATCAGCTTGATCACGTGGGGGCACTCACAGGCTAGCACACCTCTGCTATGTTGCCATGTGTAGCATGCTCATCTCTTAGGGTCACAGCTGACCAAAAACAAACAGACAAACAAAAAACAATCTACAAACAGAAAGATAAAGCCATCTGTCCCATTTCACGGGTTAAGTGACAGGCTCAGGTCACATAGCTTCTGGGCCTAGAATCTGAACCTGACCCAATTCCCAAGGCTCCGGCTCCTAATTCCTTCTCTCTGCCTGCAGCTAGTGTGAAAGAAGGCAGCTCCTTTTCACTATAATTCTAGTGAACTCTTCAGGGGAAGCCCACTGTTTTGTCTTGTGGGTTCCAGGGACTTGTTCAAACATTATCAAGTGTCTACCCCTATTACAGGTCCTGATAAAATGAAAAGTGGTTCTGATGAGCCCCTGGCAGTTCATAGGCATTACAGAACCTTCCAAATACTACTTACTCCCCTCAATCCCATAGAAGAGAGAAAAAGAGCCTTACAAGGGTAGCAAAGGTCTTCTAGGCTTCAATGGGCGGGGCACCAAGTATCAAAGGCAAAGCTATGGGACAGGGTGAGCCTAGAGCCCCTTCCCGCTCTTGCCCCCAGCCCACCATGACTCACCAGGGATGTGTTTGGCCCAGCCAATGATGACCACAAGTTCCCGATCTGCCAAGTCACAGAGAGTGGTCAGGGCCTTGATATCCCCCTCCGGCATACCAGGGGGAGGCATGGCATACAACTTGTCTGGTTCAGCCACCAGTAGATAGGAGACGATCTTAGTCACTGCAATGACCAAAGAGAGAACACACAGTAAATGCCTGGGGAAGAGGGGAAGGGTCAGGGAGAGGCCCTGGGGGTCAAATGTGGCTGGTGTCTGTCCCGACATCTCGAAGCTGCTGGCAGCAGTGATGCGAGCACTGAGATGTCCCCTGCAATGGGGAGCTGCTCAAAGGCCTCTGACACAGTTCTAGGAGGGTCTGGGTTCTGTGCCACTCCATATAGACTGATGGGCCTTCTGATGAAGCAGGCAATACCACTGTTGGCCGTCTTTAGATCCACACTGCCCACCACCCACCACCCAGTGGAAGGAAGACCAGAATGGCCCCAGGAGGATGCCAGGTCTTCCAGGCTGAGAAAGGTGGGGGTTAGGGGGAGTGCTGCCTGGTACACACTTGGTTTTTTAGCAGGTGGGGAAATCTGTAAGCTCAGGTAGGGGCTGTTCTCCGAGTCCAGCCGTCGCTTGTACTTCTGGCGGCCTCCACGCACTCGGTCAAGGCGCACACCTGTCAGAGAAAAAAGTCGTTGGTATCAAGACCTGTTCCAAATCTCCAGGAAAGGGGACACTGACTTTGGAACTGCAGTGCTGGCTAAGAGCTTCATGGCCGTCCAGACTCATGCCAGGAGGTAAGACGTCATCTGAAGTAACAACCCATCCACTCAATAACCTGGTCCTGCCTGCCTCTCCAGAAGCAGCATCCTCCTAACTTCTCCCTGTAAACTCTAGCCTCTGAGTCTTCATCTCTAAAACTGAAGTTCAACAAAGCCCTCTGCCAAGTGTCCCTGTCTTGGTTCTGCTCTGTTTCCAGGGAGGGCTGAGTTCATGAAGTTGGGAAAGAGGGGCTAGGGATGCAGAGGTCAGCTGGTACAGTGTGTGCCTAGCATACACAAAGCCCTGGGTTCAATCCCCAACACTTGCATTAAAACAAAACAAACAAACAGAAACAGTGGCGTGTGCCTATAATCCCAGAACTCAGTGAAGACAGGAAGATCACAAGTCCATGGTCAGAAACAACGAAATTACCACCAGCCTGGGCTACATGAGACTGTCTCAAAAGTAAAAAGACAGTCCATGGAGAAAGAAGCTGGGCTATTGTCTCAGCTTCTAAGTTCTTCTACAGTTCAACTCCTGCTCTTTCCTCTAAAGGAGAGAGTATCCACCCCACCTCGAGGCCCACCCTTCCCTTCAGGAAGACTTGCAGATCTGAGGATGAGACAATGGGCTTTTGTCAGCAGTCTTAACCTGACCCTCAACTCAGTCCAGCCCAGCCTGCAGAAGAGAAAGCCAAAATGGCCACTTGATAAAAGGGTGATTTACATCCCATTCTTGCCTCGGGCTACTTCTTTGATAGTATATACAAGTAGTTATATGCAACCTGTCCAAGGGAAAAGAGGAAGTTGCCTAGAGAATGAGATCAATTGAAAGTGAAATGATTCTGAAAGTGGGACAATGCCTTCGGAGCTAAGGAGCTGGGAAGACACCCACACACCCACACCCAGTTTCAACAAAAGGCTGCAGCCCACATCCTTTGGGGGATGGGTAAAGGAGGTATGGGAGCTACCGAGGCATGAGCCAAGCCCAACAAGAGGGAACTGTTTCTTATGGAGCCAGTTACTTCTCAGCCAAGCCTAGTCCGTGATGACCTCCCAAACTGGCCTTGAACTTTGGACTCCAGCTTCAGTCTCCCAAGGTAGATATTAAGGCCTATGGTTTACAAATGCTTTACACAGTGCAGGGGATGTCTGTACCAGGCAAGCACTAGACAACAGAGCTACATGCTCAACTCATTAACAGTCCTTCAATCTCACACTGGGACTTCTGTAACAGGTGTTGCACAAGGCTGTAGTGAACAAGGCTGTAGTGGGAGAGGGGACTCAGCATCCCTCCCCTGACTTCTACCTAACGGCAATTCCCACTTGGGGGTGGGGTATCATCTTGTTGGGATCCTGTGCTGCACTCCCACTGGTGTAAGTTCTTTATCGCCCTCAGAGGTGAGATGAGTCCGTGACACAGGCCGATCCAATGGGAAGGAAGAAGGATGCAGAACATGTGGGCTGCCTCGTGACACAACATTCCATGTTCCTGAGCACCCTGGGACCTGTTACTTTCTAAGCCTGGTCCTTGGACCTCTTGAGACACTGTCAACAACCCCCTACCTCTGTTTAGGGGGTCAAATGGTTGCAAGAGAGCATGTCTGTGCCAATTTCTCTAGGAGCAAAACCTGAGCAGAGGACGTGCAAGCAGGAAGCTGTGGAGTGAGAGGGAAGGATGGACCAGTCTGGATGGCTGCCAACCCTGTCAGCTCAATCTGCTGGCACTCCTCAGGCACCAGAGGCCTGGTCTGGGTATTTACCTTCCAGTCACAAGCAGAATGCTGCAATGATGCTTTTGCTAGCCTCACTGGTGGCTGAGCCAGCTAGCAGCCAAAGCTCTGGGGCAGAACTGAGGTCACAGGATGTGACCAGCATACACAGGGCGGCTAGTGTTCACCACAGAGGTGAAAGAGGTGGTCTTCTCGAAGTGTGGGCCACAGACCAGTAACATCACCATCACCTGGGGCTTGTTAGAAGAGCAAATTTCTCAGGCCCCAGGCAGATGGAACAAATAAGCCTCTCCTTCCCCCCTCCTCACTCCTCCATCCCCACTCCAGACAGTCTCATGTCCAAATTGCCGAGTAACCAAGGAAGTTCCTGAACGTCTGATTCTCCTGCCTCTCTTTCCCCAATGCTGGGATTATAGGCATGTGACAGACACCATGAGCAGTTTACGAAATACTGGAGTTTGAGCCCAGGGCTTTGTGCACACCAGGCAAGAACCAAGCTATACCCCCAACCCCGATATAAAAATCTCAAGATGAGCTACGAGATGCAGAGCCTGTGGGCCCTGCTTCCGAGGTACTCTGTTGGACTGCTCTAGATTCCCCCTCCATCATCATCCCGGTCCTTAGGGAACACAGGAAACAGCTCAATCTCCCCACCCGGCACAGACCTAACCCCATAGGACTGCAGCTCACATGTGTCCCTCACTCCCGAGATCCCCTCTAACAGAGGCAGAGATGTAAGTAGACAGGAAACCCCTGCTTACTGTTCTCCCACCTGAACTAAGCTCAGGCTTCCCCTTGAAATGCCAACACAACCTAGAGTGGAACCCTACTGCATTCACAGAGTGAAGGGACCAGCTCCCCATTTTGGCAGCCATAACAGCATAACACATGCTTTTCTGACCTTGCCTTGGTCACTAGAGGTTAGGTGCCTGCCTCGTGGCAAGGAACCAATCAGAAGTTAGCTGGTGACGCTATGCTTTACGGCTCTGGGTGTGCTTTACGGACAAGTGCACAGCAATGACGAACAGAGCATAGCAACCACCCTGGGAGGGCCTATGGGCCATAACAACCAGTTGACCAATCAACACAGGGCAAGCCCTCCAAGCCTGGAGGCACACCAATCCTGAGCCTGTGCATACCCTTAGACACTCCCCTTACGCTGCCCTACAAGATCTCTCTGCAGCCCCTTTGGGCTGTCTTTGCTAGCCATTCGCCATGGCGGATGGGTGAAAGACCCGAGCTAACATGGGATTAGCTCATTAAACAACAATAAAGCCTCATGCAGTTTGCAGCAAGCTTACGAATCCACCTGGTGATTGGGGTGACAGCGGTCCTGGGCTGGGACCCCGGAGGCCTGAGATTTCCGGGGGTCTAACATAGCACAGTGATATATGCTCTCCAATTCCTGAATCCAAAACAGGGGGGGGGACATATCCCACTTCCCCCACCCATTTCTTTTCTCCAGAAGTCACTCCAAGGGACTCTCCTCTTCCCCTGGCCCAACCCTAAGGTGGCTGTCAGCTAGAGAAACAGAGAGAGAGAGAGAGAGAGAGAGAGAGAGAGAGAGAGAGAGAGACCTTTGAAACAGAAAAAAAAAAGGCAGTTGACACTTCTGCTGTTCCTTCTGGAATGTTCTCTGACTTGACTAGACCTTGATGGGTGTTCAAAAAAAAAAAAAAAAGAGCTGATGAAGAACACTACCCCACAACACACACCAGGTGTTTCTTCACAGCACAGGGTCTCCCCTGCTGGCTATGTGTCCCTTAAGGTCAGGGGTTGCTTGTGGCCCACTTCGGGTTCTGGCATGGAGCCTGGTAGCCAGCAGGTGCTTAGGAAAACACTTCCTGGTAAGTCACATCAACAGTGGCTAACAGCGTGGTTCACAGAAGACTTTCTATATATATTACACTGTTTAACCCACAGCATGTGGACTGGCAGCTATTACCTCATTTAACAAATAAGGAAAACAGGTTGAGGGGCTGGCTGGTTTGCCCGGTCAGAGTCGGTACCCAAGCTCCTTTGCTATTCCAAGGACACATATCTCAAGTACTCAAACTCTCCTTTGCATTTCCCCTCCAATTGTTCTTTATATGCAGGCAGCCAGTAACTCCAAAGGGTATCAGCTGTCATGTCAGCTTCTCTGGTTGGAATTAAGGATTGCACACCACAACCAGTGCAAAAAGGGTCTGTTCTCATTGTTTCTAAATCTTATCCAAATCCAAACCTATGAAGCCTATGACCTGTAGCCCAGGGAACCCAGTGGTCATGTTTGTGTTGACCTAGTTCCTGACACTTGGAGGAGGTGGTTCAATGCTTCCGTGTCACCCTTGGGCTTGGCCATACCCACTCTGCAGGAGTCCAGGATTCCCAGAAATTTTAATGACCTTGAGGTGGGGGTGTTGCAAAGCAGTTCCAACAGGCCAGGAGCTGCACTTCACCTGCTGCTTGCAGAGCCACCACAGGCTTACTCCCATCATGCCTCTGGCTCCTTAGGGCAGTGAGCTCTATACTCTCTATATCCCTGGTCAGGATTTGCTAATGATCATTTGGAGTGGAGGACATGGGCCTGTGTGTCCCCTCTGTGGAGCACAAAGCCAGCAGAGTCAGTGCCAATCTCCAAATCCAATGACCTTGCCCTTCATACTAATCCTGCTCTAGGAAGTTACTTTTCTGGGCCCTCCCATGAAGTCTTCCTGGATCCCGGCTTTTCCTGAGACCTGCCATGGCAGCCCAGACTTTTTCTACACTCCCTTTGTCCACTCTCATTACAGGACCACCACTCCATGTACAGCTCCTGCTGTCTCTTGCTGAGTGTGCCCAGACAAGCCCAGTACTCTGCTGTCACCAACAGGGTGGCTGACATGTTCATCTCAGAGAGCTCCTCTCATGACATCCCCATGTCCCACCTGTCCAAGGCAGGCCCTCCCTCATGAAGTTCCTCCTGCTAATTCCTATTTCCTCACAACTTTCAAAGCTCCATCCCAGCCAGCATCACTGATTTTCCCCAGGCCAACCCTTCAGGCATCTGAACTTTCCTGGACACCCTTCTTCCAAGGCCAAGGAGTCTTTACCTTCTGCACCTTAATGCCATCTCTCCTTGCCTTTTCTGCCTTGTTTTTACTGCTACAGTCTTCTCTGGACTAAGAACTGTCAGTACCTCAAGGCCAAAGACAATGCATGACTGAAAGCCTCTGCACACTGCAGACAGTTGTCAACTGTACTTGTTCTTACCACCCATCACATTTTTATATTCATTCAGGAAGCTGTTTATGTTTTAAGTCAGAAATGCCTCACCAAGACACAATGACAGACAGACAGACAGACAGACAGACAGACAGACAGACACACACACACACACACACACACACACACACACACACACACACACTCACGCACACTCACACACGAAGCCTCATAAGGGCTTCCACCACCAGACACTGAGTTGCAGGAGTTCATCACCTTGAGCCAGCAGGTGAGTTGTTCAGACATCACTACCCATGTTCTCTTCTGCCCCTTCTTTCATGCCAACAGAACCTGAGTTCAGTTTGTGAAAGCAACAAGTCCCAGTCAGTCCCAACAACCCAACTGTTACCTATTCTAGCAGTTTCTCTGGTAGTTAAGGCCAGGTGTGACCCCAAAGATGGGAGGCTAAATAAAGGGAGTCCATGAAGTGAGTGCCCAGGATGGTTTGGGTTTTCTAATGAAAACACGGGGTCAGTGCAACTGTTTTTGTCTTTTTACCCAGACCAGGAGTAGGGAAGCATAGACTTGCCTAACAAGAAACCTGTGGTAACGATCGCTGGGAAGCAAAAGCAGGATGACCAACACTTCAAGGTCATCCCAAGCTATATAACCAAGCTTGAGGCCTGTCTGGGCTACAGGAGACAGAAAAGATAGAAAGCAACTTCATTTGCTGATGCTTAAGCTACTGGCTACCAGAGGGTCTGGCAAGTAAAAGTCATCTCCACTGACTGATATGAGGGACAGACAATTACTGCTAAACTGAGATGTGACTTCTAAATACCGACTGGGGAGAGAGAAAAGGGAGTCTTGAAACAATGCCTATTGTTTGTATATTTATATTAGCAAAATACTCAAAAAGCACAGTCAGGAAGTGCAATTAAAATACTAATTAACTTATAGTTACTGTCTGAGATTATCAGATCCTATCATTGAGACTTTCCAAATACAATGAGGTATTAATAATGTCAATATGGAGATCATTGCAGATGTCCAAATACTAAATAACAAACACATGGCCCTTGTTTGAACTACTGTTGGATAGTGTTTAACCCATTCAGATGTACAGAGAAATTAAATGCTTATACAGTATCTCATGAATGTAAAAAGATTGGTAACCAATGCAATTCATAGCCCTGGGCAAACAGGCTCCTTGAGTTTTGAACAGTGCAACACGCCTGGGTAAGTGTGATAACTCCCTAGCATAAGCAGAGGGATGAGTACTGGCCTAGGGCAGAGCTGGGTACACCAAACTACACCCAGCTACTGGAGTGGCACTGGGTAGGGGTCGTCTCCTCTCTGTACCTCCATTTCTTGGGACTCTAAGATGGGGTAATGGTGCCTACCTCACAGGGCAAACAACTCATTTAATCCTGTGTCTACTCATGTGAACACTTGAAAAACATCCAATGGCAAACAGTAGGAGTTAAATAAATGCTAGCACCACTACTAAAAATACCTCATCTTAAAGGATGTTCTGTTGTACAACGTCAGCATCTTAGTTGTGATGGGGGAGCTGGGTGAAGGGTCCATGGAATCCTTCTGCATTTTCTCGTAACTGCAACTCAATGACCTCAAAATGAAAAGTTTAAAAACTTCTGGGAAATTCTGGTGGAGGGGCAGAATGCTGTGTTGGTAACTCAAAATACTACCCAGCATCCTTACACTCCTCGGTTTCCAACCCAACTGAGAACTGAAGGTGGGAATATGCCAGTGTTCACTGCAGCACAGCTCATGGGAGCAACCTCAAAGGCTATTAGAGGCCAGGGGCAAACAAATGTGGCCTATACACGTATGTTACTCAGTGAAATAAGCCAGACACATAAAGGCAGCTATGGTCCAGCTCTACCTTTGAGGCTTCTGGAGTCCTCAAGGTCAGACACAGAGGACTGGGCAAGGGGTGGGTAGCGATCCAGCATGAAGAGTTAGTATGCGCTGGTCCCATCTGAAGCAGGTGTGGGGGTTTCCGGCTTGTAATCCCAGCACTTGAAAGGCTGAGGCAGGAGGATCAACATGAGTTCCAGGTTAGCTTGGGCTTTAAAGTGAGTTTCAGACCAGCCTTAGCTACAGTCTGAGGCCCCGTTTCAAAATCAAATAAACTTCAAATTGCCAGGCATGACAGCAACAGAGCCCACTAGCTACCTCCGTCCAACCCAAGGACAGAGCTTTTGGCCTCAGCTAAGTCACACGTGTTCCATCCTTCGCCAGCCTCATGGAACTAAACTGGCAGGCGGGGGCCTGCAGGGGCCCTGCTTAGGGCCCAGGAGATGGCACAGAAGCTTCATGGAGAAGAGGGGAGCGCCTCAAAGCTATGCCCCACCTGCTGGCCTCTGCTATCCACTGCAGGCACCTCTGAGCTCCTGATCAGGCACTGACTGAATGGACACCAATGATGCCATTGGACCTCTCACCCTTTCTTAATGGAAAAGCAATACTTCCCATTTCTCGACATCTCCCGCCTTGCTTCTCATTTGCAATCCCCTCCCCCAAGGCTGGATGGGATCCCAGTCTTTCAAAGCAAAAATAGCTGATTGTACTGGGGCAACAGCCAGTTGAAGTTTCTTTCATTTGCACTAAAAATAACTAGCTAAAGCATGGTCCTGCACCTGGCCTCGAGCCTGTCCTGGTGCTGCCCTCCACTATCATGTGTCTCTCTGCCCAAGGGGAGGTTTACCAAGGGCAAGGGGAAGGAAAAGCCTGGAAGCCAGAGTCCTTCCTGACTCCTGTCCCAAGTTAAAGCCACGATGGATCCCTGCTGACCTTGCTAAGGTGTTCAGGACTGAGTCACAGACACACATCAGACAGGGTTTCTTTGTGTAGCCTTGGCTGTCTACAACTAGCTCTGTAGACCAGGCTGTCCCAAACCCCACTGGCAGCACTTGACCCCACCATCCTCAGTTTCTTTATGAAGTGCTGGTCCTGGACTAAACAGGGCTTTACCTACAAAGCTGTGTATGCCCATTTCCCATTTGAGCTGCATGACAGTTCTGAGGACGGAGAGTTCAGGGCTGTCATCAGGAAAAAACAGAGGACTAGACAGAGCGGGATCAAGCTGGGTTGGGGAATGCTGCTCAGATGGTAGAGTGCTGGTCTAGCATGCCCAAAGTCTTGAGTTTAACCTCCAATTCTGCATAAACCTGTGTGGTGGTACAGCCTGTAAGCCCAGTCCCCTGAAGATGGATGCAAGACCATCAGAAAGACAAGGCTACTCTACAGACACAGAGAAGTTCAAGGCCAGCCTGGTATACACAAGTTCTGGACAGGGTCACACAGCCAGGAATGACAGAGGAAGGGTCTGGGTTTGTGGGTGACTGAGTGCCATTTGATTTCAGTCCTGTATAGTGAGAATGGCTTTCTTGGAAGGGAACAGTGCAGAATGGGGGACTTACTCCTTGAAGGCTCTGAGCCTGAGGTCTCTGGGGTCATGTACTGTCTAGAACAGTGGTTCTCAACCTTCCTAATGCTTAGATAAGCCCTTTAATACAGTTCCCCATGTTGTGGTGACCCCCAATCATAAAATTATTTTCATTGCTACTTCCTAACTGTAATGTTGCTGCTGTTGTGAATCATAATGTAAATATCTGGTTTTTGATGGCCATGGGCCACTCCATGAAAAGGTCATTCAATTGCTTGGGGTCACCACCCACAGGGTGAGAACCTCTCGTCTAGAACCGCCCCCAAGCACACACACATAACACAGGGTTTCTTTGTGTAGCCTTGGCTGTCTAGAACTAGCTCTGTAGACCAGGATGGCCTAGAGCTAACTCACAGATATCCACCTGCCCCTGCATCTGCCTCCCAAGCACTGGGATTAAAGGTGTGCACCACCACCTAGCAAATGAGCATCTTTCAAAGCTCTTCGGTGGCGGTATGCTGGGCCTGGGTCTTTATGACACAGTTCTTTGTTCTGAGCATTCTTCCCAGGGGGATTATGGGTTTTAAGCTAACCCTGGAGTCCTAGCTCGATTTCTACTGCTGTGATAAGCACTACGACTAACACAGCAACTCAGGGAGGACAGGGTTTATCTGGCTCACAGGTTATGATCCATCAAAGGGTGAGGCCAGGGAATGAAGTCAAGGCAGGGATCTGAAGCAGAGATCATGGAAGAGTGCTGCTTACTGTCTTGCTCCTCATGGATTGCTCAGCCTGTTTCTTATAGTAACCACTGCCCAGGGATGACATCACTCACAGTGGGCTGGGTGCTTCTGTATATGATGGAGACATTTTCTCGATTAAGATTCCCTCTTCCCAGATATGTCTAGGTTTGTGTAAAGTTGACAAAAACCAACCAGCATGCCTGGTGATAGAGAGGGAGAGGTTGGAGGTTGTGGGGAGGAGCCATCTCCTGGTGGAATAAAACACACACACACACACACACACACCCCTACCTCTCTCTACCTTATATTCCCAGGTTGCTGCCAACTGCTATATGGACTCTGAGTAACTTAACTGGCTACTGGCTACTGAAACAGTGTGACTCTTCTCTCTCCTCTAGACCCTTCTGGCCCATGGCACCACACTACTAAGGACACTTCACCTGTGTTCCCACTGGCCAATGTTTAAAATTACACCCAACAGGGAAAAATCAGTCCAGCCAGGCCCTACTCTACTCCAATCTTTCTAGCGAGGGACTGCAGGGCAAGGAACACATACTGAGGACCAGTGTCCTACAAGGAGCCTAGACTTCACCCAGCTCTGTCATGTCCTAGTTGTGTGGCCCTAGGAAAGTCACTGAAGCACTGGGCCAGATCAAGCATGGCAGGTCCTGTCACCTGTGCCACTCCTTTCCATTTCCTTGTCTTCGAGAACTGCTAATCAATCATACCACCACAGCCTGCTGGTCTCAGTGACTCCACTGGGGCCTTTCAATCACGCACACTACCACCCTGCCACCCTGGAGCTGACAGTCCGATGGAAAGGCAATTTGCCACCGGGCTTCGTGAATTAAAAACAAGGGTGTGAGGAGATGGCAGAGTAAACAAAATAAGCCAAGTGCATAAAGAAATAAACAAGGTCATTTCTTGAGTGGGAGAAGTTGATGACAAGGTCTATGGGGAGGGGGAATCTGACAGCAAGTGATGGAGGAATTGACATCTACATGGAGACTGAAAGGATGAGTAGCCTGCTCAGGAACACACTCAGAGAGAGGGAATTATCTGGAGTCCCTAAGGTGAGAATTAGGTCTGCCATACTTGGAGACCAAAAGCAAGCTGATGATGCTGGAGCTGGATGGACAGGAAAGCAGACAGGACAGGGTGGAGATGATGCTGGAGCTGGATGGAGAAAAATGCAGACAGACGGGGTGGTGGCGATGAAGGTGGAGTCTCAGATCAAACTTGAACCCTGCGGTCAGATGTTTTGGTATTTTTCTAAGTGTCATGGAGAACTTCGAGAAGATAGAAAACAAAGTGACAAGACTTTCGTTGTAGCTTTTAAAAGACTCTTCTGAGCTGGGTGAGGTAGCACACACCAATAAACCCAACACTTAGAAGGCAGAGGCAGGTGGATGAGTTCCAGGCCAATCTGGTCTACATACAGAGTTTTGGGACAGACAGGGCTATAGTGAAAAGCATCCTCTGGCTGCAGCACGGCTGAGAAGGAACAGCCAGGGGACCAGAGATCTACTTAGGTTACTGTCATGGTCCATAAAAAGATGATGCTTCCTTGGACCAGTCTCATCTGGAGAGGAGCAGCAAGCAGCGCTCGACAGTGAGAACCTGCCTCAAGAAAACAAAGAAAAGGATGCAGGCATGGTGGTATATGCTTAAAATTCACAATACTCACCCAGGTGGCCATGGTGCATGCCTTTAATCAGGAGGCAGAGGCAGGAGGATCTCTGTGAGTTGAGACCAGCCGCTGTGAGTGAGGGCCAGGACAGCTATGGCAGCATGGTGAAACCCTGTCTCAAAAAAAAAAAAAAAAAAAAAGCCAAAAACAACAACAACAAAAATCAAAAAACAGCACTCGAGCTAAGGCAGTAGGGAGGCCACTAGTTTGAAGTCAGCCATCAATCACTACACAGCAAGAACCTGTCTCTTCCCCGTACCCACATCATAGTGGCTCCTGTCATTCAAGCTCCAGGTGATCTAATGCCACCTTCTGAACTCCATGGCCATCTGTGCTCATATCAACACACCCTACCCCTCCTACATATACATAATTAAAACTAAAATAAATACTTTAAAAATTAAATCGTTAAAATCTGCAAGTGATTGTCTGGTACATGTGAAGCCCTGGGTTCAAACCACGAGGGCCATATAAAATCAGGTGTTGCAGGGGCCTGCCTACAGTGATAGAGCAGGATAGCCAGTGTCCTCTTTTGGCTTGGGCACTACCTATACACATACTATATACTGCGTGTGAGCGCACACACGCGCACCCTGGAGCTGAGGACACATATTCCAGGCCCTTCTCCCGGATGCTAATAATTCTTCCGAAAGCACACCTAAGAAACAAGCATAAGCTTGGTACTCCCATGACAGACAGCAAGAGCCCACAAGCCCAAATGATACCCATCAGTGGCAGAAAAGAAAAGGATTCAGTAGTCTCCAGTTCAAGTGCCAACTCCCAGCCTCTTTTACTGTGTGGGGTGCCCATATGTTTAGGCTCTACTGAAACCCTTCCAATGAAAAGACCTGTCCTGGCTAACTGTGAACTGGGGTCCTAGGTCTAGCAGGTCTCAGGCTGAAATGGTAGCACTGCCACCCTGTCCTGAACAGCCAGATACCTTTGGACAACTACATTCTGAATAAAGAGAAATCAAGAAATTGCCACAAGGGACTGAAGCAGAAGACATACTCACCAATGGGGAAAACCGTTGTAGCACAGTAAAAAAAATCTTCCATGTGACCCAACCTGGTGGCATCCCTGCTAACTTGAGAAGCTGGGACAGAGAGATTAAGAGTCGAAGGCCTGACCAAGTGACTTAGTGAGACCAAAGGGCAGAGGGCTGGGGTTGTAGCTCACATAGGTAGAGCCCTCATCTGGTATCTGTGTGGCCCTGGGTTTGATCCCAGCTCTACAACCAATTAACTGAAAATTTTCGATGTTACTGTTTTCATTTTCAAGACAGTATGAAGGTAAGATCATTAGGTAAGTATGGGCAGACAGTTTATGGGGGATGCCAAATGGCTGCTTTCCAGATCACAGAAGGAAAATCATCTCTAGGGGTTCAGGGAAGGGGAGACACTAACAAAGGAGCCCCATGAGCTGGGAAGGCTAAGTAAGTCTCCCCACTGCACTGCCTGGGCCCCCAGGGAACACAATGATGTACTGCGGACATCCAGACTGCTAATACAGAATTTTAATGTTCTCACCACAGATGAAACAAATAAACTGGTGATAAGATAAGTATGTCTGTTAACTTGACTGACTTCCTATAATATATAAAGCAAAGCCCCACACTGTGCCTCAGAAATGCAGTTACCTACCAGTTAAAAAAACAAAACAAATCAATGCTATTACATGAAGACTATCTCTAATCAATAATCAACATCAGACATCATGGAAGAAGTTCCAGAGACACCCCTGGAGATGGGGAAAACAAGATGACAGTGGCCACTACTACTATGATTCTCGTCTTCCAGGAGGGAAGTGAAGTTTATGAAGGTTTAAGTAGCTTTCCCAGGGAGCTGCTAACTGGTCAAGCAGGGGTCTGACCAGATGGGCTGAACCTGTGATCCAATGCTCTGGTGTCAAATGCCTGGAGTAAACAGTAGTAAGAAGTCAACACAGCCAGAAAGCAGCTGTCTGTTTTCAGTCAACACTTGTCCAGCCACAGGTATTGCACCTGAGTGTCCAAGAGGCTTTGGGAAAGATCTTGTGAGCTACCAAGACGGGAGGGTAGGGCACACATGTATAGGCTAGAAGAAAGAAAGCAGCTGGGTTCTGTTCTCTGACATGCTGGAGAGTTGGTTTGTTTCAAACCATTAATGTATTTTGGAAAAGCAAAAGAATTTCTCTTCCTTCATTCACAAAACCAGAAAAGTGGTATTTCTGGTATGGGCTAGAAGCAGAGCGTTCTATAAATACAAACCCATTAGATCCCATGCAGCAGGAACCTGATCAGGGACCCCTTTTAATTTCCTAATGTGTGCTGGCCACTAACCCAATTACCCAGAATCCCTAGAGAGAAGCTTTCTGCTTTTCCAACATGCACGAAGAGAGTGAAAGCATATTGCATGGCCGTCAGCCCAGCTCTCACTGAAATCAAATATCTTTCAGAAAACACTTGGGAAGAGGCAGACGGGGCTGAGCAGGAAGGGGACGGCAGGAGTGGCTGGAGGAAGGGTGAGTCATGAGAGGAAGAGGTAAAGTGGGACAAGCTGGCCAGGGAGAAGAATTCAGGTCCCAGAGCTGAACTGAAGCCTGGGGGGCACCGTACAGATGAGATGCAGAAGTGGGCTTTCTAGTCTGAAGACTGAATCAGCCCCCACCTGAGATGCCAGGCACCATCTTAATCCATTCGGACTCCAGAACTCCTAGAGGATCAGCCTCAGGTAATGGCATCCCCTTGGAGTCCCAGCAGCAAATCCAGGAAGGAAATCAATGGGTCCAGGCTGCCTCACTCGACTCAGTGGGCAGCTGTAGAAAACACAAGGGTCAACTTGAGTAACACCAGCTGAATATTGCCAGAAGGCTGCTGACACACCAAAGCAATGCCACGGCTGTCCCATTGGATCCTCACCTTTAGTTGGTGGTGAACAGCAGGTCTCAAAGGAGACAAAGAAAGGAGGTCCAAGGAGCATTACGTATGAGAACCACAAAGAATGCCAGTGGCCAGCTCTGAACCCACATCAGAAAAAAGACTTTCCCTAAAAATGTGAATTGTCATACATAGATCTGTGTAAAGACGATGAGATACTGCCTTCAGTCACCAAGGCTCTAGTTATCTATCCCAGGACAGACAGGACAAAGCCAAAGGAAGCCATGTAGAAAACAGGATCCATCTCCAACTGCTCGAGGCATCTGACTGGCTTTGATCGTGAGACAGGACACCACATATTTGACTTCATAACCCTAGTAATGGTTGCTCCTAAATCTTGGATCAGCAGCACAGACTATTTCACTAAGAAAAGGTTATTGGAGACATCTTGAGCTGCTGGGTAGAAGGGAGGAAATGAGGTACTGAGGCAGACGTGGGGAGGAAAGGAGTGGCACTCACACCCCGTTTCCCTGTAAGACTCAGGAACCCGTTTCCCAGATGACTGTGAGACCCTAACACAGGAAGCAGCCCAGGGAAGTGTGAAGTTTGTTTTCAGAACCAAGTCAGAGGCTGGGGGGGTTGGGGTGGGGGAGGGCCCTAGGGACCAAATATTGCACACATAGCAAAGAGGGACACCCAAACAAAAGCAGGAGCCAGGACAACTGCCAAGAGCTCTACCTGGCAGGGACCCAGACTCCTGCAGGAAGGAGGCCTGCTCCTCCCCGGAGGCTGGTCCCCACGGAGCTTCTGATGCCAGCTACACACAGCTCTATGGGGACGCACACTAAGCCAGGAGCTCGGCTTCACCCACACTCGGGAGTTTCCTGTCAGTTCTTCCCTTTCAGATACAGGCCTGCCAGCACTGGAGGTGAGGTGGGGTGGGTGTGCCCTGGTGACTGTCTCTTCCTCCTTCAGGCAAAGCTACCTCATGGCTGCATCAGGCTCAGCACATCTGCCCGGGGGACATCTGGCTGCCAGTGGGGAAGCCACTCCTGGTGGTGAGACAACTCTGGGGACCACCCTGCAGATCCTCCTACTTGGATGGCATGTATCCTTGCCTAGTGTAGGAGGCAGGGGACCTCGTCACCCCTCTATCTTGGCCACAACTATACACAACAGAGACCAAAACTGTGCAGCAGTGTGAAACACGGTTTTACATACAGCAAGCCCCAACACAGCCCATTTCAAACTAGGAAAAGGCTGTTTCCTCCATAGATCCCCACATAGCAGCTGGCACATCCCCAAAGGGGTTAAGAAATGACAAATGAAGAAGGGATTTGTGCTGGACAGTTTTATGTCAACTTGATACAAGCTAAAGTGATCTGAGAGGAGGGAACCTAAGTTAAGAAAAATGCCTCTATAAAATGGGGCTGTAGGCAAGCCTGTAGGGCATTTTCTTAATTAGTTATTGATGGGGGAGGACTCAGCCCCTAGCAGGTGGTGCCATCCCTGGGCTGGTGGTCCCAGGTTCTATAAGAAAGCAGGCTGAACAAGTCAGAGAGAGCAGGCCAGTAAGCAGCACTCCTCCGTGGCCTCAGCTCAGCTCCTGCTTCCTGTTTCAGTCCTGTCCTGTCTTCCCTCAGTGACGAACAGTGATGTGGAAGCGTAAACTGAATAAATCCTCTCCTCCCCACTTTGCTTTTGGTCATGATATTTCATCACAGCAACAGACCTGTAACTAAGGCAGGACTTTAAGGCCCAGTGTGCTGCAGACCCAAGAGGTCCCTGGAAGCTGTGTTGAGAGCTGCCTCATGGGTGCAGATGCTAACTGAGCCAGGTGAGGAATGGAATGACTGGAATTTTCAATAACACCAGAAGTTCCATCCAAGCTCTCTCACAGGCAAACATCTCAGCGATAGATACTTTTCCAGCAGGCACAGGAGGAGTGGGGAAAGCTCCTGGGCCTGCTGAAGGCTGAGCTAGGTTTGGGGAGACCAGCAACTCCACCTTGCCCTTCCCAGGGAAGACTGCACCCAAGCAGTCTCTGCCCTCCTCTTTGCTCATCCTGCTCCTCATCCCTATAAACTCTTGGGAAGGATCAAGGCTCAGAAGCTGAGCTGTAGGAATCTGTGCTGGCTCTGAGGGCATCACACATGCACATGCAGGGGTGTGTGTACACGGAATCATAACACACGCAGGCACACACGCATCCCACTCCTAAAATGGTACTGAATGAGATTCAAACCAGGCAGATCCACACAGATGGTGAGCAAGGGCCCTACAGCAGCCTTCCCAACAATGAGCCCCCTCTCACATTTCCTGGGAGCCACTTTTAAAGCAAAAAAGATGCACAAGATGCCACAATGTTAATATCATTGTGCTTTTAGTTAACTCAATCTGGGACCAGGGTTCAGTTTCCAGCACCACCTATAACTACTTCCAGGAGATCAGATTCCCTCTTCTGACGCCAAGGGCACAGGTATGCACATATATTCATGCAGGACTTACACATACATACAAAAGTTAAAAGCTAAATGGACAACAAATGTTTTAAAAAGGACACACCTTTTGAGGGAATTAAATATAGCTCAGTTGGCACTTGTGACTTCTGCCTATTGCACTGAATGGAAACCTAATGAGCCAGGTGACTCTAGAGGGAAAAAGCAACAGGAAGGAAGCCAGAAGCGAAGATGGAAGACAAACAGGAGTGGGGAAACCCTTAACAGGCAAGACACACATCCTGAACTCTACTAGAAGCAAGGACCACTCCTTGAGTATGCCATTACCCACCCCCAAACCTGGAGAAGCATTGGGAGTTCTAGTCCACCTGCCAAGATAGAGGGGGGTCCTAATCCAAATGAGGACTTCCCAGGGAGACAAGATAACAGCTGAGGATCCAAATAGGATCTGGAGTCCCAAAAGGATCCTTGGGACCTCCCTACTTTCACCTTACTAGTCCACATCTTTTCAAGAGAAGCCCAGCAGGCTACAGAGTAGCAGCCATGACAAGACAGCCTGTAGCCCTGTGTGGACACATGCAAGCATACATGCATACATACATACATACATACATCGTGTGTGCGTGTGACACACACACACAGCCCTTGGGGAAGCCCTAGGCCTGTAGGTATCCTCAAACAGGCCTGACACTCCCCACCAAGACAAACCAAGCGGAGTCCTGACCCTGGCAGGTGGCTGTGGGCCTCTTACCTTCCTTCAGCATCCCCACTTTGAGGCATTTCATGAAACGGCAGGCCTGACAGGACTTGCGCCTCCGTTTGGTGATCTCACACTCGTTGGTGGCTGGACAGCTGTATTCGATGTTTCCTGCAACATAGAGAGGGTTGCCAGGTGCCTGCTGTCCATCCCGGACCCCAGCCCATTTGGTTGACTGTCTGGGCATTAACTGGCCAGAGCTGACTTGCCCCACCTAGGGTTGCACAGGGAAGTGCTACTAGAAGGGGGGACTCAAGTGGCTGTCCAAGACACTTCAAACTCTCTCCCATGCCAATTCTAGCCTGTGAGCTGGGTGGGCCAAGCTGTCACCTGGGGAGAAAAAAACATCTTTCTTCTGAGCATGGTCACTCAGGGTTCTGAAACACAGGATGGGGGTGAGGGAGGATCAACACATGCTGAGACAGCATTTTATCCCAGGACACCAGCCCGCCCCAGCTCCTCCAGCCTCCAGCCTGCACCTGTCACTAGGAAAAGCCCAGGAACGCCGTGGCAGGGCTTGGACTCTGCTCCCACTGGGGGTCAGGCCACCTAGCTCCCCTGACTATGAGGACCTATCTTTCCTGTCACCCAGCCTTAGTTTCCTCAAATGCAAGATAGCCGTTAGCTCCAAGGGAAGGGTCGAACAAAACCTTATGCGGAAACTCACTTTAAAAAACTATAGGCTAGGCTAGGTGTGGTGGTGCATGCTTTTAATCCCTACAGAGGCAGGGATCTCTTTTTGAGGCCAGCTTGTTGTACATAATGTGTCCCAGAACAACCAGGGCTGCACAGTGGGACCCTGCATCAAAACAAACAGATAGACAGACGGACAGACAGATATAAATTTAAAATAAAAAAAGACAAGTTGTAGCCCAGGTTAGGCATGGCAGTGTGCATTCCTGTCATTTTATTTTTATTATGACTATTTTATTTATTTATTGTGTGTGCATGTGTATTAGCGGGAGCGAGGGAAGTATGAGTGCCAGTGTGTATGGAGGCCAGAGGGCAACTTTCTGGGCAGGCATCAGTTTTCTCCAACCACATGTCTCATGGGATTGAACTTAGGTCACCAGGCTTGCCAGCAAACCGCCTTTACCCACTGAGCCATCTCGCTGGCTCTGCAATCTGAGCACCTGGGAGGTGAGCTGGAGGCAGGAAGATCAGACTCATTGTTATCTAAAAATAAAGTTCAAGTACATGTCTTAGAAACAAAATGGGGCTGGGATGTGGCTCAGTTGACAAAGTGCTTGCTCGGTGTGCTGAAGTCCTGGGTACTACACACCCAGCAGCACATAAACCAGACCTGGTGTAGATCCTAGCACCTGGAGTAGAAGCAGGGGGATTAGAAATTCAAGGTCATCTTTTCCTACAGAACAGGAATTTGAGGGCAGCCTGGGCCACAGGAACATAGCAGTGAACAAAAATAAAGAACTACTGCGTAAGTATAGCAGCCCATTCAATTAGTCCCAGCACCGGAGATGCTGAAGCAAGATGCTCAACGGTTTGAGGGTAATGTGGGTATGTGCTCAGACCACCGCCAACTATTAAAACCAAACAACAAACCCCTTCAGCACATGCGGTGTTTATTTTATAAAGCCATCTTCATTGTGAAAGCGTGACTGCCTTTCTGAATCAGGGACAGAGTCCACCCTGAGTCCCCTGTCTTTTCAACACCTATTGTTAAAAAACTGAACAACTGTGGACTGTGTGCCTACATGTCTGGTACTAGAAAAGAAAGCAACAAAAGGCACCAGGGTCCTTATCACATCCCAGAGGTTCAGGGAGAAGCTGGGGCCCTGCCCTTGCTCTGCTACTACCCACTCACAGTAACAATAGCTAGGCCTTATTGTGAACCTACTACGTGCCACCTCTGGATCAGCTCTCTTGACCCTTACCCTAACTCTCAGCTGGCCTTCTCTTGACCCTTACCCTAACTCTCAGCTGGCCTTCTCTTGACCCTTACCCTAACTCTCAGTTGGCCTTCTCTTGACCCTTACCCTAACTCTCAGCTGACCCATCAGTGCCCAATTCACAAACCAAGAAATGGAGACTCGGGAAGCCCAAATGAGCTACCTCAGGCCCAGAGCCCCTATACCTGTATCTCACAAGGAGCTTGAAGAAATTAGTAAGTGCCTCACCCACCAAGACAAGCTTCTGTTACTAACCCAGCAGCTGAGGTGGCCTGGTGGCCAGGAGGGGAGGTAAGTGTCACAGATCATCCCATACCGCATCCTCCTGGTGTGGGTTATGGGAACACTCTCAGGTCTCCCAGTGCAAAGCAGGAGCCATGGGACACCAGTGACAAAGGGCTCTGAAGCAGTATCACTTCTGGGCCCAAGTTCCCACAGTGCCTCATTCCCCAGAGCTCAGACCAAGGAACCTCAGAGCCCCATGACAACTCCCTCCTCTCATTACACCCCTCGTTTCTTCTGATCAGTGCTATTCCATTTTTTCTTTGCATTTGTACTGCATTTTATTTATTTATTTATTTATTTATTTTTGGTTTTTCGGGACAGGGTTTCTCTGTGTAGCTTTGGAGCCTATCCTAGCACTCGCTCTGGAGACCAGGCTGGCCTTGAACTCACAGAGATCCGCCTGCCTCTGCCTCCTGAGTGCTGGGACCAAAGGCATGCGCCACCAATGCCAGGCTTGTACTGCATTGATTTACTTGTGTACTCATGTGTGCACTGTGCCATGTGTGGGTCCCAAGTGCCCACAGTGTATGTTTGGAGACCAGAGAACATCTTCTTCGGAGTTGCTCCCTCTTCTAACATGTGGATCCTAAGGCTCAAGCTCGGGCCACCAGGCTCAGCAGCAAGTACCTTTCCCCACTGAGCCTTCTCGTCAACCCCTCCAATGTTATTTCTGAGAGAACTCACTGGTGTAAACTTCATGGGAAGTCAACTGGGGTGTGGCAGCAGTTTCAATAGCCATATGAACATGGTTTTTGTTTTTCTAGTGATTTTTAATTTTTGAGACAGGATCTGGCTCTATAGCCCAGACTGGCCTCAAACTCAGGGATCCTCCTACATTGGCCTCCTCAGTCTTGGATTACAGATGTTGAGTCACTACACCTGGTTATTACCAAAGATAAATGAGAGAGGAAAACGCCGGTTCAGCTAATGCATCTGTCCCCTGTGTGTGTTGTCTAAGAAGTTCTGTAGCCTGTCCACTACCCCACCTAACCATCTTCACACCATCCACAGCCTGAATCCCTCCCACGCCCCAGCACTGTGCATAACGACCAGTTTCTAGAGCTGGCAAAGAGAGGCAAGTCCACCAAGTGTCCTTTGCCCCAAGCCTGCAGGCCACCAATCCAGATCCCACTGGTGAGGTTCTGGCTGCTTCTCTCTGTCGACCACCCTATGCTGCCCCAGAATCCATGTCCTGTCTATTTCCTCCATGCAGGCCAGTTCCTCTTGCCCAAATACCTGACTCACACACAGTAGGTTCCCAAAGCACACTAACCACTAAGTAACCAAACATTCAGTGATGCAGCTGCAGCCCTGCTCAACCTATATTAAGTCTTTAACTTGGCCAATTTCTCCCCATTTTATAGATGAGAACCAGGTATAACAGTGCATGCCTGTAATCCCAGCCCTCGGGAGGCTGAGACTTTAGGAAAATCACAAAGTCCAGAATAAGACAGGCTACACAGTGAGAGTCTGGTTTGTTTGTTTTAAAGTTTTTACAAGTGAAAAAAAAGGGAGAGCACAACTCTAGCAGAAGCAGCCTGGAAAATGAACCCAGGTGGCCTGCTCACAAGAGCTGTGCAGTTCAGACGTCTATGCTCTGTTTTCATTGCAGCCAGCCACCCCTGAGTGAGGGTGAGCCACAGCTTATTTATTGCTCAGAATGGGGGGGGGGGGAGACCAAGAGCATGTGAGGGTTTGGTCCTGCTGTCTTCCTAAGACAAGATGACAGGACAAGAGTGCTTCCCAAGGCAAGAGTGCTAACAGCGAGTGTGGGGCAATGCTCCTGACCTTTCAGGGTGTGCGTGTGCGGATGCATGCAAACACACACGAGTGCCTGTGTGTGCTTCTAATTTCACTTATTTAGTTTGTTCCTTTCAATTTGTTTTATGGGCCTGGCGGCCAGCTGCCAGCAAACCCAGGCTGGTGGCCTCGCCTTGTAATTTCTCTAAGTGCCTCCTTGATAAAGTGATGAGATTAATTCATCATTGTTCCCATGGTCTCAAGGGGAGACCAGGAGATCTCAGCACAGGACGGGGGCATCAGTGAGCGTGCGCAGTTGTGAGCACACTCAAGAGTGTGCACACATGCACATGTGTACACACACACACACACACACACACTAACTCAGGTGTGACCAAGTAGTGAATAGGACTTTAGACCACAGCTAACACAAACTCAGGTCCCAACCTGGAAGTTTGTCTGCTGCAGACACCGGCAGATTCCACTTCTGGGAAGGTGAGACTTCTCTGAGTCTCAGTTTCCTCATCTATAAAAAACAGGTATAGTTTCCATCTCAAAATTGGATGAATTCACACACCACGACTGAGTGGAGCATCTGGTAACCAGGCAGGCGAGGCGAGGCTTAGTACATACTTAGTATGTACTAAGTCTTACATACAGGCAGATCTGAGGGAGTAGACTAGCCTCTAGCCTGTCAGTCACACTGAGGCTGTCCACCCAAGGACACTTGAGAGCACTGTAATTGGTGGATGGCGGGACCCGTTTGTGCCTGAGGGAGAGGAAGGCATATCCGGAGCTGAGCTGGTGTGACCCTGAGGCAACGAGGTAGTCTCTTTGATCCTAGGCCACCCTGAGAAGGGAATCCCAGAGGAAGCCACACCAGCTGTCCCCACAGTTGCAGGCAAGCCAGCAGCCCTATCCATGGTTGGGCACAGGAGCTGTTAAGCTCAAACAGTCCCAAGGCTCCAGCTGACCTCAGAGGCAGTGGTGAGCAGCTGCCCTGAAGGGCTGGGCTCTCATTTATCTCAGTCCTGGAGGACAGAGACATGCCCTTTCACTCTGTGTGGTCCAGCGACCTCCAGCCTCTACCCATCCCTCCTCAACTTCATCCACTGCCAGATGATCTCACTCTGGTGTGTCCACCTAACTCCATCACATAACTGGCAGTTTCCTATCCTGGAACACATGGTCTGTCCTGGGCCTGCACACTGCTACAATTTCCACCCGGAGGGTCTCTGGACTTCTCAGCTTTCTCACACTGAACCCATCCATCTTCACACTCCAGATCTTTTATATTCCTTGTCAGTCAAGGAGACTAATTTTCCTTAGGTCAAAAACTGTCAGAGCACCTAGATTCTTACACAATCTGCTCCCATGGCCCCTTCCAAAGCAGGGCCTAGAGGGGGAAGACACACTTGTCGAGAAGAACCGCAGGAGGCTTGGGACACAGAAGATTCAAGATAATGCAATAGATAGGGAGAGACAAGGGCTAAAAATAGCTTTCCTGGAAGAGTATGTTGAGGGAGTGTTTTGCGGTTTGAAACCTGCTTTGCAGCCACCTGGCCACCAAGAATCCCTCCCAGGTCTGCACAAGAGGAAACCAACAGTCTCTGGAGAATGTTAGCAGGTGCTGTGTTAAACACAGGGCCAGTGGCCCCATCTGGAAGCAGAGGCCCGAAAGATGAATGGACAGTGGGACCACTCGAACCCCCTGCGTGGCCTGACACACACACACACACACACACACACACACACACACACACACACACACACACACACACACGCGCGCGCTAAGTAAGGAATGAGGGCTCTAAAGGAACAGCATCGGCATACAGACCAAGCTAACACTCTTCCATACCTCAGACCCCACACCAGTGAAACTGCAACATGTATCTGTAAACTCTACCTGTACCAATTTCCAGGTTGAGCAAGAATTTACATAGGTGAAGCTGGGTGAGGAACTTGCTGGGTGAACTCACAGTTATGTTTGCTTACAGCTTCATGTGATCTGTAATTATCTCAAAACAAAAAGATCAAAAAAACAAACAAACAAACAAAAAAACAAACAAACAAA
Source organism: Cricetulus griseus (assembly GCF_003668045.3). Classification (NCBI taxonomy): domain Eukaryota; kingdom Metazoa; phylum Chordata; class Mammalia; order Rodentia; family Cricetidae; genus Cricetulus; species Cricetulus griseus. The sequence continues at coordinate 117,330,277 of NC_048598.1, forward strand.
CAAACTTCACAACGTAGGTTAAATAAGTCAGCTGAGCTATTTCGGTCACTGCAGGAGGATCAGGAAGGAGTTCGCGGTCAGCACAAGCGACATGGTAAGCTCCAAATCAACCTGAGCTTCATTAGACCTTGTCACCAAAAAGAAGAAAAAGGCAGGTAAGTCATCCGTGGACAACTCAAGAACCTGGAACATGCTTCCTGTCCTTCATTTTCTATTGAACAGGAAGTGTCCAGGTGTGGGGGGAGGGGGGCAGGAGGTGATGGCTATGAACTAGAATTGCACCTAAGCCAAGCTGCGAATGTGATAGAGTTGAAGGGTGAAACAAAGTCCTTTCCACACACACAGGGCATCAGCAGCCCTGCCTCTCCAACAGGCTCATGCAGCAGGTACCCCTAACCCAAACGGAACAAAACACAGAAAGTGGAAGGAGCCCAGGAAACAGATAACTTAACCCAGAAACAAAGAGGTCAAAGCAAGAAGGAAAACAGCAGAATAGATTTTAACCAAAAATTCATATACTGGAGGAAACAGAGAGAGATGGACACAGGATAGGGACAGACAAATATTAAATAAAGAATAATTAAATAAACAAGAATACTGGGTATAATGGCACATACCTATAATTTCAGGGCTGAGGAAGAAGGCAAGAGCTCAGGGCCAGCCTGGACTATAGAAGAACCAATCACAAAAAAAGGGGGGGGGCAAGATTGCTAAACTAATAAATCTAGGTGTTAACTCATTAACATTAGCAACCAAGAATATGCTAGGTGATTTTTTGGGAGGGCAAGAGGGTTGTTTGTGTGTGTCTGTGTGTATATGTGTGTTTGTGTGTGTCTGTGTGGTGTTAACTTTGGACTAGGGTACAAGGAAAATGGGTAGGGCCAGAAGCTCTTACCTTTCCTTAGACATTTTGTATTTCTAAGGCCAGCAAGATAGCTCAGTGTGTAAAGGTATTTGTATCCAAACCTGAGAACTTAAGTAGGACCCCAGGCAGGGCCCACATGGTAGTTCTAACCTCTATATATGTGCTATGGTATAAGGGCTCATACACAATATTCAAAACGTAACACAAAATTTTAAAGAAAACCCATGTTTCTATGATAGTCTTTAAAATTAGCTAGGCAGTGGTGGCACATGTCTTTAAATCCCAGCACTTGGGAGGCAGAGGCAGGTGGATCTGAGTTCAAGGCCAACCTGATCTACAGAGGAAGTTCCAAGACAGCCAAGAATATACAGGGAAACCCCGTCCGAAGAAAACAAAGACAACATGCTGGGTGTTGGTGGCACACACCTTTAATCCTAGCATTCGGGAGGCAGAGGCAGGCGGATCTCGGTAAGTTCGAGACCAGCCTGGTCTACAGAGACAGTTCCAGGACAGCTTCCAAAACAATACAGAAAAATCCTGCCTCAAAAAACAAAACAAAACAAATAGACAACAAAAATTATTGAAATGATACCTTATTAAAATTTAAGAAATGTTGTGGGCCAGGGTATAGCTCTGTGGTAGAGGCCTTGCCCTGCAGGCCTTAGGTCCTAGGTTTGATCCTCAGCAAACCCTTAAAAAGAGAGGATAGCACCCCACCCTAAATACAAAGAAAGAAATTCAAACTCCAGGGCAAGGCCCTTTATGTCTGGGGACTCTGGCCAGTGCAGCCTACTCTCTCCCAGAGGCTCCAGTAAGCCTGAGTCACTAATACTGAGCCCATGAAACCCAGAATCCTCAGCTCCCTCCACGCCAAACTCTTCCATTTGTCCTCCAGGCAATCTCCTCCAAGTTCTGGGTCTGTTCATGTGGTCTTCTAGAGGATACCTTCCTCCCTTCTCATCCCTCCCCACTGACAGCAACTGACTTAGTATCTCAGTTCACCCTGTCTGAACTATCCTTACTGCTGATAGACACCTCTGCAATATTGAGAGACAGGGTCTCATTTATTACAAGATGGCCTTAAACTTGCCATGTAGGTGATGACCTTGAACTTATCCTCCACCTTCCAGATGCTAAGGTTACAAGTCTTCACCACCACACACGGTGTATGTGAGCACTGGGGTTCAAACACAGGGCTTCATGCAAGGTAGGTGAGCTCATCTCCTCCCTTGTCACTCTGTATCCAAAGTGGCCTCAAAGTCACTACACAGCCCAGGCTGGCCAGTAAGTCAATGCTACCCTCCTGCCTCTCGCTGCCTCCCAAGTACTAGACTTTCAAGTGTGAGTCACCACACCTGGCACCTCTTTCATTGACAAGTGTAGTGCCTGGCACCCTAAGTCTCTGCTGAGTTAAGGATGGATGTAAATGCATTCAAAAGCTTGAAGAGGCCACAGAGAATTCCCAAAGTGTGGCCAGTTGCCAAAAGAGCTGCAGTGTCCTCCTGGTCCTCTTCTGAGTTCTTCCTGGGGGACCACATTCCCATCACCACCAGCTGAGCTAAGAAAGGTGACTGTATTTCATCTCCCTTTTCTCTGCAGAGGCTGTCACCCACGTCTACCTGGCAGGTATACTTCATCATCTCTAAGATAATAAAATGTACTTATGGGCCACCAAGAAAGGAAGAGTAGACTGCTACTTCAGGTATTGTGGTGGAGCACTCCTTTAATCCCAGCACTTTGGAGGCAGAGACAGGTAGATCTCGGTGAGTTTGAAGCCAGCCTAGTCTATATAACAAGTTCCAGGACAGCCAGGACTATGTAAAGAGACCCTGTCTTAAAATTAAATAAACGCTGTTTTAATATAACTAGCATTTTCACATTTTTAATTAAAAAACCACTTCTAGATTTACTTATAGACCTGATGACGTGGAATTCTGAGGTATGCAATATGTGTGTGTGCGTGTGACTATATAGTTCGTATACACACATATAATATATATGCATATATATATGAGAAGGATTGGCTAAGAGATTCTGAAATTCTTTTTCCTAGCCCAGGAGCTGACAATCTGTTTTCTTACACGAGGAACTACTACTGCCACCTCAGCCATCCTCCTGGGCCACTGGCCCTGGTTCTTGAGGTTTTCATGATATGCACATAAGGTTGGTGACAACCACACCATGCCAGCACCAGGACAGGCACATGTGCCACAGCTGTAATCAGGGCAAATTTGCTTCAGAACGGACGTGATCTCACTTTCTCCCTTCATCCTTTCACCTCCCAACTTGCCTACAGCTCTCACTTGTAGCATTTTCCCCAGCCCTGCTGTCATCAATGAGGCACCAAGCTGGGGGAGGGTGCTGGGCGTGGTAAACCAGATAGCAGAGCCACAGTCAGTCGGGTGACTCTCACATGCTGTTCAGTCCAGGGTAGGTCCCTAAATTTGCATTTCTAAGGAAACCAAGCGGGCCAGGGCGCACACTTGGAGATCCATAGCCCTGGATGTCACCTTACCTAAAACCCAACCAGAGCCAGGTCCCGGACTCCAGCATCTCTGATCAGATCCAGGGTGTCCAAAACTTCATCTATTTCAAAAATTTACTCTCTTCCCCAGTCTGCTCCTACCATTCCACCTTCCATGTTTCTTCCACACCCTTGCACATATCTCTAGCATTCAACGCTCTGCCATTCCCCTCCCTTCTAGACTAGATCTAAGGGGATGCTACCAATACCTAAATCCTCCCCCACCTCTTCTTCCCCAGGTACCCTTGGCTTCTATCACTGCCAGAATTCTTTGGCTTAGAGACCTACTTCTCGGCCCAGAAACCTTCAATGGCTTCTTTTGGTCACGAATAGTAACAGAACAATTAACTGTTTATTTTGAATAGATTATACATGGGGCACTAAGTTACACTCATCATGGGCATGGCTCAATTTCTACACCAACACTCTAGAGGAAGGAACTACGTATTAGCCACATTTTACTAAATGACTCAAAAGGATAGCTACACCTACAAAACTATCTAGGTACGATTCTGAATCAGTTTAAATAGGCCTCTTGGACTCTGTCACTGAATCAGACCAACCATATTCAGACTTCACCCACCCACCTTTTGACAGGGGATTCATGAGCTGTTCTTCCCATTCTCCGGTGGTTCCACTTTAACAGGCTCTGCTGACAGGGAAATTGAGGACAGGGGACTCCAGTCTCTGTCCAAGGTCAGCCAGCTGGCTTGTCACTGGCCTGCAAGCTGCTTCAGATCCCAACTGCTTCCTACTCCTGGGCTTTGTCCTCACACCAGCCCTGGGTCCCCCAGGATTCACCAACCAGCCTCATTCTCCAAAACAAAAGACCTGGAGGTGGTCCCAGACAGAACAACCCATCAGTCATGCCTCTGCCCTGCTCCGTGGGGACTTTCCCTGCAGGGCCTCTGGTGAGGAGGCACTCCATGCCAGGACTCCTCACTTGCTCCCTGTCACAAGTCACAGATGCCAGGAGGTGCTGGCAGGGTGTCTCACACTCCCGATACACCAGTCTCCTCTTCTAGACAGCCACACTGCCTTTCTTTTCTGTGCTGGGGACTGAACTCAGGCCCGACACATGCTAAGTGTTTTTTTCTTCCACTAGGCTACATTCCAGTTCCCTAATACTCCCTAAAAGAGTACAAGTGTAGTATAGTGCATACCTTTGATGCTAGTGGAAGGCAAAAGCAGGAAGATCTCCAAATCTGAGGCTAGCCTGGTCTATATATCAACTTCCAGGACAACCAAAACTTTTTGTCAAGAACATAAAAAAAAGGGGGGGGGTAGGAACAGCTGGAGAGATGGCTCAGTGGGTAAAAGCACATATGGTCTTGCAGAGGACCCAAGTTCAATTCCTAGCACCCACAAAGGGCTGGTAACTGCCTTTAACTCCAGCTCCCGGGGATCTGAAGACCTCTTCTGGCCTCCATAGGCACCAGATAAGCATGTGCACAACCCTCCAAGTATAGTTTTTAAAGCAAGGGGTATCCTACTTATAAGTATATTCAAACTCCAAGGTGGCCTTGAACTCCCAAGTTCAAGCAATCTTTCTGCTTCAGCCTCTGGTGCAGCTGAGACTATGCTTGGCACCAAACACTTCGAATGGCTGCTTTCACTGGCTTGCAAAGTCATAGTTTTGCCCTAAAACATTTGATATTTCCTCTGCATGGAATGCTGGTTCTCCAGAGTCCTTACCTGGGACTCAACTTACTTTGAAAGCCACTTCTTCACATAGCCTTCCCTGAGCCCCCCTCACCCTGTCTCCATTAGAGATCCTACGGTCACCCTTTCTAACTGTTTCACTATCTCAATTTGCTCCTTAACTTCTCTGTAATATGCTAGATGCTAGAATAGGGGCCATGGGTTGGTCCCCAGAGCAATGATAGGCACTCAACACAAATTCACTGAAGAACTTGAGTGACCAGGTCATAAGCTCAGTTCTTTAGAAAAAGGAGGAGGTGGTTAATAGTCAAGTAAGGTCTCATATTAGATAAGATATTACATCAGTCCCCCTGCCCTTTTCCCTATGGAGGGATACTTTCTCAGCCTAGGTACATGGGGGAGAGGGCCTAGGTCCTGCCGCAAATGATGTGTCAGACTTTGATGATCCCTCATGGGAGGCCTCACCCTCCCTGGGGAGTGGATGAGGGATGGGATAGAGGAGTTGGTGGGGGGCGGGGGAGGATGGGAGGGGAGAAGGAACTGGGATTGGTATGTAAAATAAGATTGTTTTTAATTTAAATACAAATTTATTTAAAAAGAAAAAGGAGGAGTTGGTTAATATTCAAGTAAGGCATATTAGAGAAGATATTATGTCAGTGCCCCCCCCCCTGTTTTTTTAAATTTTGAGACAGTCTTGAGGTCCTCCAACTCCCTAGAGACCAGGCTGGCCTTGAACTCAAGATTTCTGCCTGCCTCTGCCTCCTGAAAGCTGGACTAAAAGGCATGTACCATTGCCACCTGGCTGTCAGTCACTTAAGATTTAACTAGAAAAAAAGAGAGGGGGAAAAAAAGATTTAACTAGAAATTAATGGCATTGTCTGAAGACTGCAATCAATGCTGGTCACCTGCATGATCAACAAGTGAGCCAAAAAATTTAACCCAACTTTTGTTACTCTCAGAAATGTGAATTTATAGTTAAAACTGTTGGGAGTCAATAGCAGCATATTACCTAGATAAGTAGAACCCCAGAAACTAACACATGAAAGAATTATAACATTTTCTTCATTTAGGTGTGTCATGGCTTTAAAAAAAATATAATAATGGTTAGGGAGAGTGATCCACACACTCAACCAGTCTGGAAGGTTAGTGCAGACAGGGACCTGAAACATTGTGAAACCACTCAAAACTCGGCTAGAAGGCTGCCAAAGGTCCAGAATTAAGATTCTGAGGGAAAACTCAGTAATACCTCACAAAATGTTTTTCAAAAATGCAAGTATTTTTCAGGCCCATGCCCATAATCCCAGAATTTGGGAAGTGGAGGCAAGCCAGGGATGCCTGAGAACCTATCTCAAAACAATACTAAGTGGAGTGCGGTGCCTCACACCTGTAACAGAAGAGCTTGAGAGGTTGAGGCAGACCAGCTGCAGAAAATCTGAGGATGGCCTTGGCTTACACAATCACACAGACAGACAGACAGACAGACAGACAGACAGACAGACACACACACACACACACACACACACACACACACACACACACACACTAAACCATTGGAGATGGCTCAGCAAGTAAAGGCACTTTGGTGACATGCTTGAAAAACTGTGCTGGTCCCTCAGGATCTTCTAGTAGGATTGACTGCTACAGGTTTGTCCTCTGACCTCTGTACACAAACTGTGGTGGCACACACAACAATAAACAAATGTAATAAAAACAGTAAAAACAACCAGAAAGTCCGTACATGGTTACTTATGCCAGTAACCCCAGCCCTCAAGAGGCAGGAGAACTACCACAAGTTTGAGGTTCTGTCTAAAAAAAATAATTGTTGAGCTAGAGAGATGGCTCAGTGGTAAAGAGCACTGGCTGTTCTTTCAGAGGACCCGGGTTCAATTCCCAGGACCCAAATGGCAGCTCACAACTGTCTGTTACTTCAGTTTCAGGGGATCTTTACACAATACACATAAAATAAAGTTAAATAAATTATTAAAAAAATAATTGTTTTACATCATGAGATTCAAAATATGCATATACAACTAAAATTAGTATATTGTCAGTAAACTTTATATATGTAAATTAGCCAGACTTCTTCGGCTGGTCCTTACTGGGAAAAGGAGGGACCATTTTTGTTTGGTGCCTGGATCATGCTCAGATTCTTTGAACTTTCTTCATGCCAGGAGCTATGAAGGGCCTTGGGTCCAGGGAAAGGAAGCCTGACCCTTCCAAGCTGTCTTCTCAGGGAATGAGAACTGTGCTAAGAGTGTTGGTGATGTTATAAGGGCTGATGGTGGGTTAGGAAGTTCACAAGAGGAAGCCCTGATTAACTGCACCACTACATGATGAAAGACAAATAGACAGAGTGGGGGGAAGCAGGACCAGAGACTGAGGGTTGAGGGGATTTTGTTTGAGGCCTGAAGGCTCTTGATGGAAGGGCCTACAACCAGTGGAAAGGTCGGTAGCCACTACCGAGAGTGGTCAAGGTGGACAAGACCTGGAGTTTCTCCTCGAGAAACCTCATCCCTACGACTTTGATTAGGGTGGAATCCGTATCACAGACTGGAAACTGACACTCATCCCTAAGACCCCTAAAAGTCAGATGTCACGAGCCACCCAAAGGTGCTGTCTGTGAGGGGGCAGACACCCTTTGCCCAAGTTCAATGCCTGAAGCCCCAGAGATATTAATGCAGAAAGAAAGCCTAAAACCTACGAAATTGATCTGTCTACCTAACTAGCAAGTTCACAGCTTAACTGAGAGGAGAACTAGGTCATAATCAGAAAGATATTAATCAGATAGGCTGAATGTTTAATCACACCATGCTGTCTTTAGCCTCAGGTTCCCTTTGCCAGTCTCTCTGCTGCCAGGGTAGGCTAATCCTCCTGGATAGTCACAAGCCGTCCTTCAGATATGCTAATAAATTCAATCAGACTGCCTCCTTCCCTTTGCTGGAGCCGGCATGTCCGTCAGTGAGGTGCCTCTGTCTATCTCGAAGCTCATCTATTCTGGGCAATGCTGTACAGCCTCCAGCCCTGCAGACAATCTCCACCGATGATGGAGTCTGTCATTGGCAGTATAGACATTCCACTAGCACCACTGGAGTTGATTTAAAACTGCAGAAGCTGGGAAACTGTGCCTTGCTTTCTAAGGGGCGGGTATTAAGTCTGGGACTTTGTGGGCCTGGCTCAGTCACATGTTAGGAGCAGCCAGAGACAAGTAAATGCTAGGTTTGTCTAGGTCCCAGCCCCAGTGTCTGTCATGACACTCTGGTATCTGCAAACTTCCTTCCGCATGGGATGGAGTAGACAAACATTTGTCAGGAAGGGATGAAAGAGTTGGAACAGCTATGGCACTCAGAGCCTATTAAAGTTTACTTGGGAATCAATCCACAGACTTAAACCTTTTCTGTGTAGCCCAGGCTGACCTGAAACCTTCTATGCAGACCATGCTGCCCCCCCCCCCCCCAAGGACTTCAATCAAAGGCTTGCACGACTCAGTGCAGCCACAAAACCAGACTTTTAAAAGATGGCCTGGGGCTGAGGTGTAACTCAATGGAACCCTAGCCTTGCATTCAAGAAACCCTTAGGTTCCAGTCTGACACAGTTGTTTAATCTCAGCTTTAATCCCAACACAGGAGACAGGCCAGTGAATCTGAGACCAGCCTGAACTACATAGCAAATTCTGGGTTAACCAAGTCTCAAAAGTTAAACAGAAGGAGTCCACACAGCACCTCAGTACTGGAGACACCCTCCCTGACTGTACACACAAAGGAAAATGGCCCAATCTCCCTGGTTAGGAGAAAGTCTGCCTCGCCTGCAGACCCTGCAGAAACAAGCTCACTCCTCAGCACAGAATCTAGCTATTTTGGAGACATGATCTATAACCCCACCTCTCCTGTCTCCACTGTGCACCTTACAAAGAGCAGGAACTTAAACGATCATGTCATTCTTTTGCTGTTTGACAGCACGTAGAAACAACGAAAACCATGGTGGAAAATTCCTGTCATCTCAGTACTTGAGGGGTAAAGACCGGGAGCCTGCTAGGGCTACACAGCGATTGCAATCTTTGTTAGGCTGAAACCAAGGAGTTAACAAGGAGAGCATCCGGCCACCTTCAGGCCTCAAGCTAGCTTTGCCCTGCTCTGGAGAGAAGACTCTCCCACCAGGTAATGAGCTCAGACCTCTACTGGAGATAAGAGCCACAGCATTCAGCCCACTTCTAGGAAGAGATCGGTATCCTTTTCATGGTAGCACATAATTAATAGTTTGCAGATCTGCCCTAAGAACGCTCCTAGCCACCTGGTGAGGGGGTGGCAGGGGCTCTGGGTCTGTACACACCAGCCTCAGCTTCTAGAAAATCTGATCTAGACCATTCCTGCTCCATTTAAAGACACCATGAAAGGGGGGAAAAATGCTGTCTTTTAAAATCCCATTTCTGTCTTCCTTTTTTTTTTTTTTATTGGTTTTATTTTTTTGAGACAAAGTTTTTCTCTGTGTAACAGCCCTGGCTGTCCTGGAACCCAACTTTGTAAAGCAGGCTGGCCTCAACTCACTGAGATCTGCCTGCCTCTGCCTCCCAAGTGCTGGGGTTAAAGGTGTGCACCACCACTGCCCATCTTTAAAATCCCATTTTCAAAAAGCAGGGTCTAAAACGACAAGCCTGCAAGGCCACTTCCCAATTAGGAAGAAAAACCTGGGGTTTCAGTAACACACACGGATTTCAACATCTCATACATGGCAAACATCTGCTGATCTGTAAGATTTCACTGAGCTGCAAGTTCTCTGCCGTGGCTGAAGCAGAGACAGAACTGTCTGCTGCACAAAGTATTTCATATAGAACCCGGGTTCCTTTCACCCAAGGGAGGGATATAAAGCTGCAGAGGCCCAGTATGCACCAGCCCTGGGTTCCACACCCAGCACCACAAGGGAGAATACAGACAGACAGGCCCAGAGGCATTCATCTGTCTCAAGAGTCTGGCATACAAAACGTTCAATACACATTTGCAGGCTGGGGTGGCAAGAAGATTCCAAGGGAGGTGGGGGGGGCTTACAAAAACTTGCTTTATTAACACTTTGGATATTAAGTTTAACATTTTTTAAAGGGTTTGCTTAAAGTATTATTCACAGCCGGGTATATCAGTGTATGATTTTATTCCTGGTACTCCAGAAATAGAGGCAGGTGGCTCTCTCCAGTTTTGGGCAAGCCAGGGCTACACAATAAGGTCCTGTCACAAAATACCAAATACATATTATTAACTATAATAGGCTAATTACACTGTATCTATTTTGTGTGTACAAGTAGGGACATGAGTACCACAGTGCCCATGTGGAGTCAGGAGTTATCTACCATGTGGGTTACAGGGACTGAAAGGCCATTTGGCTTAGTGGCAGGCTCTTTACACTGAGCAATCTCAGAGGCCCTAAAAGAGTTGAATAATCTCAATTTTATGAGATCAGAGTAAATATACTAACTTATTTAAATATATACTGATTAAAAAGCTTTTCCTATATGATCAAACACATTACACTTGTTGTCACTGTGAAAGTGTATAGTGAGTGATGCCTGCTAAAGTGAAAACAGCAACAAACACTAAGCTAAGGGCCACTAAGAAGGCTCAGTGGCTAAACACACTTATTCCCAAGGCTGATGATCTGAGTGCCATCCCAGGAACCCACATGGCAGGCCAGAACCTACTCCAGCAAGTTGTCCTCTGATTTCTACATGTGTGCCTTGGCAAGCACACACCTTCACAATCAGTTCCGAGGTGCAATTTCCAATAGTGTTTCAGGAAGAAAGGGAGAGGAGACTAGGTGTGGTGGGGTAGAGCATGCCTATAATTCCTGCACCTGGACATTTGGAAGGAAGAGGCAGGAGGATCTGGAGGTGAAGACCAGCCTTGGTTACAGAGAATTAAGCCTCCCAAGGGCTCTGTCAAACCCTAAGAAGAAAACTCACTTTATAAAGCAATAAGGAAACTGAGGCAACATTGAATGCCCTCAATTGGTCTACTAGATTGTTACCTGATGAGATTAACAAATGAAAATCTGTTGAATAAACAGAATTATCCTAGGGAAACTTCTTCCAAAGTGGGGTCGTGGAAGACACTGGACAGAACACCTTTGGGACGGGATGGGGTGTGGGGGGGGTGTTGGAGGGGTCCGTCACAGCCAGACTGGGAGACACAGCCAACACCCTTGGGTTTCCTCCAGCTGACTGGCAGTGTGTCCAGGTGGGAATCAGCACCTTACAGTTACCTGCAGAGAGGGTGCTTCACAGGCATTCGGTAGATAGCTTGACCTACTGAATGCAAATTAAGTGTTCTACACTAAAAGTGTTGCAGTCAGAACCACTCCCAGTCCCTTTGGGGCATAAAGGAAACTGCTCAATGAGGGCAGATCCACCATTATCCCCCACTTAACTACACAGAGGGAAGCAGCAGGACTCCTGAACATCTTAATCAAGATGAAAGAGGTGACTACCCCAGGGCTACTAGCATGTGACCCAAGCGATATGCAAATGTATTGAAAAATAGCCTAAGGTCAACAGGATCCTGGTCGGTTCCGGTCCACAGTAGGGACAGGCCTACCTTTCTACAATTAAGATAAAAACAAAGAGACCCTTTATATTTCACTAAGTCTGGAACAGTGGGGGCAAATGATGCTAACATCTATGCCCCCCAAAAAATAAGCTTTTGGAGGGAGAGGTGGAGCATCTGACAGTATGCATGGTGACAGCTGTCCAGGACTAGGTATTGGCATGGTGTTTCAGGGGTACAGCAGGGAGAAGTGAGGTGTATCTATAGTCTTACAGTTAGAATCCTTGTCTAGAAGCCCGAGAGGCACAAACAGTCCTCTGGAGAGCCTCTGCTCCCAGGGAACCTAGATTTGAATTTAAGAAAATAAACCATGTTAGACCTGCAGCCCAGAGTCCCCACCCACAGCCTGAATCCAGGCCTTGCACTGCCCACCACGCACCTTGGATGGTTCTCTTGAAGAACGCCTTGCAAGCCTCGCAGGAGGCCACACCATAGTGGTAGCCAGAGGCAATGTCCCCGCACACGAGGCACAGACGCTTCGGGATGGCATTAATCATGTACTCGCACTTGATGTCGTCCACCATACCACTAGCACAGTCCTCGTAGCTCTTGCGGCACGGAGTGCCCCCCAGCCCCGCACCTGTGAACATAGGCGGCGAGTCTAGACCGTTGGTGTGGGTGCCCAGGGCCATGCCAAAGCCACCGCTGGCGTCCGAGGAGCCGCTGGGACTGTGGTGGCTGAGGGCATCAATGCCCGAGGATGGGCTGGATGGCTCCGTCTTGATGAAGGAGCCGCAACTGGAGCCCAGGTGGCGATCTTCGGAGGCCATTCGGTTCAGCAGCCTGCGGACACAAAAACAAAACGCGGGAGTCAGTCCTCTCAGCAAAGTAAGAGGGCGAATGGGGCTTAGGCCTAGTGGGCGGGCCACGTGGGCGTGTCTGCAGCTAGGGCGCTGGTGAGATGCATTGGTGGCCAGACCAATAGCAGGCGCCCAGAACCAGTTTCTGTGACTTCAGAGTGCTAAGAAACTTTGGAATTAGCAAACTTGAAATCAGACACCTGTGCTCTGCAAATTGCTGGCCAAAGGGGGAATAAGATGATAGCTATCCTTCCTAAATATCTGGCCAACCTTCCTACCTTGACAGTAAGTGGAAGTTGTCAATAGACCTGTCCCAAGCCTCACCTCAGGTACTCACTGTAAAGGGGCCTTCAGCTCCTCTCACTTCCTCCAACCACAATGAGTTGTGAAGTCCAAGCTTGGGACTTTCCCCAGTCCCTCACTTTTACCAAGATTGCCAAGTCATCTAACTGGAAGAAAGGGGCAATTTGACCAAAGGCACCAACCAACCAGAGTGACTGCTGTTGATTTTTACCTGTGGTCCAGGCTTGGTAATGGAGGTCCTATCCAAAGTGTGATTTCTTGACCCTCTCTATTTTTCCTTTTTACATTTGGCTTTGTTTTTAGAGGCAGGGTTTCTCTATGTAGCTCTGGCTGTCCTAGAACTTGCTCTGTAGACCAGGCTGGCCTCAAACTCAGAGACTTGCCAACCTAAGGCATGCACCATCACAGCCCATTTTCTATTTTTCCCTTCTTAACCACTGGATAATCCAGCTTGCACCTACCCCCCCCCCACACACACACACACGACAGTCTCCATTAGAACACATAAGGGAATCAGTCAAACCCCGATTCTACACAGCTCTGTTTTTCCTCCTACTCCCTCTCTTTTTGAGATGGAACCTGTGAGAGTAGCCCAGACTGGCCTAGAATTCATTAAGTAGTTCAGTCTGACCTCTAGCTCTACCCTACTGCCTCAACCAAGGAATTACTGGGATTACAAGCCTGCACCACCATGCAACTTTTCAGGGTCTCTCTACGAAGCCCAGGCTGGCATAGAACTATGTAGACCAGACTAGGCTCAAATTCACAGAAATCTGCTTGCCCCTGCCTCCAGAGTGCTCGGGATTAAAGGCGTGTGTTGTGTAACTCTTAATCAGAGTTGTTTTTTCTTTTAGAGATGGAACTCCAGTCTCATGTAAACTAGGCAAGCACTTTGCTTACCACCTCTACTTCTTTCACCTGAAGTTCTTTTTAGCCTGGAACCTCCCAGAATGCTCTGGAGTCTCACCAGTATGGCAGACCTTTGGGATCCCTGAGAACTGTGGGATAATACTGTATTTCTGCTTATTGGAAGACCTGCCTCTCCAGCCAAGTTCACATGAAGGAGACTGGACTGAAGGAGTGTTCAAAAGAACCTACTTGTCCACTGAGTTTGGTTAGGATTTGGGTCTGAGGCTGGAGACATAATCAGATTGCCTCAAAAACTGTCTAGAGGTGACAAGCATGGTGGCACCCACCTTTAATCTCAGCAACTTTGGAGGCAGAGACAGGAAGATCTGTGAGTTTGAGGCCGGCCTGGTCTATATAAAGAGTTCCAGGACAGCTAGGACTACAAAGAGACCTTGTCTCAAACAAATAAAACCTGTCTAGAGGCATGATTCCCAAAAGTGGCCTCACTCTCAGACATGCCTCTATGCAGGGACAGAGTACAGACCATCTTGTGTACCCCAAACAAGTGAAAAGGCAAAGGGGAAAATCTTGGAAAAACAACAGGAACAGAGAGACTCCTGAGGGGCTGGAGAGATGGCTCAGGGTGTCTGCTCTTCCAGAGGTCCTGAGTGCAATTCCCAGCAACCACATGGTGGCTCACAGAAAGACTCTTGGGCAGGAAGGAAGATCTCAGAGCTGGAGGGCTCACACCCCCAGGATCTCTGGAAGGTAACTTGCTTGTCAACTCTTTCCCGTAAAGGGTGGGTGGGAAGCTTTGTTAGTACAACCAAGGCCACAGAGTTGTTAATGTGACCTGCTGAGGGGGCTTTTGATCCCACTGAGACACAATTACATTCAGGACATCTCCTGGGGTTGTCACTCATCTGCACATGAACTTGTCTAGTGAGAGGGAGCTGCGGGCCCTGGATGACAGACCCAGGCAGTGGTCTCAACCTTCCTGATGCTGCAACCCTCTAATACAGTTCCTCAGGTTGCTGTGACCCCACCACCATAAAACCATTTCACTGCTACTTCATAACTGTAATTTTGTTACTGAGGGGTGGGTGTCTCAGTTCCTAACACCATCAGAAATACGTGGTTTTCCATGGTGGCGACCCAAGATTGAGAACCTCTGCTACAAGCTCTTGTTTTCCAGCTTCCTGGAATGTAGTTTGCAAAGACGGGGTCCCCTGGTCCCCACTATGTTCCTTCAGCCTGGAGATCCCACCTCCTTTTGTAAGCAGTGGGTCCCTGGTTAACGGTCTTCTCCAGACCCTTTCTACATCTCTGGCTGGTGCGTTTGTCATCTTCCTGCGCACTGCTACCCAACACCCCTCTATCCACCAATGAGGCAGCCTGAGGAAATAGCAGGGCACCAACTGGAGGAAGTCGGAAGGAGCGCACGGCCTAAGGCACTGTGGGACTCCTCCCCACATGTCCTTCCACACAGGGACAGGGAAGACGACCACCAATTCTCTCCAGCTTCTAAAACCCATGTGAAGCCCAGAACTCCCAAATTCCCTAATTCTACTCAGCCTTTCACAGGCTCTGAGTACACCAAAGATTTCCCAAGAGACTCCTTGACACGGGCAGTGCAAACAGCCACTTGTGTTCAACACATACTGTAGGCTTTCTGCATCCCCCTCTGTCTCTGGAGGCACAAGAAGCATTTACCCAGAGGGAGGCAGAGGAGGCTGCAGTTTCTCCTGGGTGGGTATGGGCAACAGTTGTCCACTGCCCTCCCAGTCTTGAAGCTCAGCCTACCCTGAAAAGACACTGGAGGTGTCCCAAGTCCTGGCTTTCTCTCCAGTCAGTCCTGTGACATGATTCAGAAGTCCCCAAGGCATCCTTCAGTGTCTGGGACCCCCAAGGCTAAGAAACTTGATCCTGGTCTCAGAGTTGGTGTAGAAGCAGCTAGTAATTTAGTATCTGAATCCCAACCCAGGGGCATTTGGTTTAATGGTGTTATTTCTTTATCTCCCCTTCCACCTCTCCCTCCTCTTCCCTTCCTTCCTCCCTACCCATCTCTTGCTCTTCTTTCTATTTGTTTTGTTTTGTTTTTGAGACAGGATCTATGTGGTCTTGTCTGTCCTGGAATTCCCTCTGTAGATCAGGTTGGCCTCAAACGCACAGAGATCCTGTTGCCACAGATTTTTGAGTATTGGCATAAAAGGCGGTACCACCCTAGCTGGCTATTTTATTATCTTAATTGTGTGTGTGTGTGTGTGTGTGTGTGTGTGTGTGTGTGTGTGTGTGTGTTCATTCACACATGAGCGCAAGTGCCCTTGGAGGGCAGGAGGGTGGGAGCCCTTGAAGCTGGAGTTATAAGCAGCGGTGAGCAACCTGACATGGGTTCTGGGAATGAACTGAAATCCAAATAAAGAGCAGTTAGTGCTCTTACCCTCTGAGCCATGTCTCCAGGCTGGACTCTAACACACTATTCTCTTGCCTTAGCCTCCCAAGTGCTGGGATTATAGGATTATAAAGTGCTTACCCTTCACCACATATAATTTAGCTTTCTCGTCTCCATGGCTATTCTAGCCCTATCACATCAGCTGCTGGCTGCCTGACAGGAAGAAGACAAACACAACCCAGTCTCCAGGTCAGACGCCCCCTCATGAAAGAATCACAGGTCAGCAGACACCCCTGCTTCTGGTCTTCTTTGACTATAAGATCCCTCAGAGGCCTTGGTTTGATTCTTTTTCTTTTTCACTCTCAGGCCCCAGCTGCCTGCTCCTCCACTCCAAGGCTTGTCAATTGACTCCAGCTGCCATCCACTGAGATCCAGCTGTCCTTCTGGATCTTTGCTTTTTTTGTTCGTTGGCTTGACTCTTGGTGTTTTGAGATGGGATCTTACTAGGTAACCTAGGGTGGCTTGGTTTTCACTACAGAGCTCAAGCTAGCCTTGGACTGAAACCTGCCCTGTCTCTCAGTCTTTGAGAGCTGAGATTATAGGCGTGAGCCACCACACCTGACCTGGGTTCTTCTTCAGTACCGTTGCATTTAATCATCATACTCTATCTGCTAGAGACTGTTTCCCCTGCCTTACAGAATAGACAGCAGGGGCTCCAAGCCTATTCAATTTACCAGAGCAGTGGGAGAGTGATCCCTGTCAGCAGATCTGGTTCCTGTGTCAGAACCCCACCCCCCTGGTTCCAGGGCTGAGTCCACAGAAACTTTGTCTTTACAGTCTCCCAAATTATAGATGGTGTCTTACTGTCCTCAACAGACCCGAAGTCAGAGCAGAAAACTCTTGGCAGGGCTAAACTGTGAAACTGTCTCAAACCCAAGGAGGAGAAAAAGAATGGAGAATTCTGAGACAGGGAGGGAATTCTTTTCTGATCAACCTGGTTTCGTGTACCTGGTGGGGCAAAGAAACTCACTGAAGACACCAGACTCTCTGGGGCACTTGGCCACGGTCTGTCTGTCCCTGACTTCAGGCACTTACTCACAGCAAAATGTAAAGGAAGGACAGAGAGAAAGGAGTCCAAGAAGACCGCACCAAGTGAGGCAGTGCATACCTGTAAACTTAGCAAATGGGAGACAGAGGCAAGAGGACTGAAGCAAATTCAAGGTCAGCCTAGGCTACGTAGTGAGACCCAAAAGAAAGAAAGGGAAGGGAAGGGAAGGAAAGAGGAAGGAAGGAAGGGAGGGAGGAAGGGAGGGAGGGAGAAGGGAGGGAGGGAGGGAGGGAGGGGGGGGAGAAAGAGGAAGAGGGGGAGGAAGAGATGGGCATATTGAAGGACAGAGGGAAGAAGGGAAGAAAGAATTGAATGAATGAAGGAGTGAGTGAGTGAGAGAGCTTGGGATGTGGCTCAGTCAGTAAACTGCTTGTCAGCAAGTGTGAAGACCTGAATTCAGATCCCCAGAACCCATGTAAAAAGCCAGACAAGGTAGCATGCTTGCAATTCCAGCACTGGAAAGACCTATAGACAGAAGAGTCCCAGGGATTTCTTTGCCAGGTAGTCTTGTCAAGCAGTGATCTTCAGATTCACTGAGACACTCTGTCAATAAAAAAATAAGGTGGTGTGACATGGCAGTGCACAGCAGTGTCAAAAAAAAAAAAATAAGGTTATGGTATGGCATGGTGGAGCACGCCTTTAGTTCCAGCACTGGGGAGACAGAGACAGGTTGATCTCCATGAGCTTGAGGCCAGCCTGGTATATGTACAGAATTCCAGGCCAGGCAGGGCTACACAGTGAGACAGACAGACAGACAGACAGACAGACAGACAGACAGACACACACACACACACACACACACTCTCTCTCTCTCTCACACTCCTCTCTTTCCCTCCCTCCCTCTGTCTTCCTCTCTTCCCCCATTCCCCACCTCCTCTCTTGAGGTAGACAGGGTTTTTCTGTGTAGCCCTGGCTGTCCTGGAACTTGTTATGTAAAGCAGGCTGGCCTCGAACTCAAGAGATTTGCCTGCTTTCTGCTTCCCAAGTGCTGGGATTAAAGGTGTGTACTGCCACACCCAGCTGAGACCCTGCCCAACCCCCTAGAAAAAAGGTAGAGCACGATTAAGACACCCAGTGTCAACCTCTGGCCTCCGTATACATTCGGGCACCCCCTCATACACGTGAGTATGGACCTACTTCACACACATGGACACTTAATTAACTGAGGAGGAAATAGAAGTGAGTTGAGGAATCGGGAGAGAATAGAAAGAGCTTGTCACAAATGTGATGATCAGTGCCACCGCAAGGGAGGTAGACAGCATTCAAGTCAGCCACAAAGTCAGATGAAGGAAGGAGAGACCAGTGTCTGCTATACTTAGTGGTTGGGAGGGAGGTGGCATGGCCCCAGAACAGGATCACTTTCATGGTGGGAATGGATGCAATGCTGCAATGCCTGCAGGGGAAGTGAGGCCGCTGGAGGTTTAGTTGCCTGAGGTGGAGGTGGTGACTTGGGGAAGAAGGTGTCTCACCTACCTGAGTCAGCACCATCTATACTGCAGGCTCCCCTGGACTCAAGGATGTGGGTATGGGGAAGAGATACACTTTCCACTGTTGTTGGTCATATTATAGCTTTTTGTGGGTTTTTTTGGTTTTTGGTTCTTTTGTTTGTGGTTGTTTTTTTTTTGGTTTTTCAAGACGGTTTCTCTGTGGCTTTGAAGGCTGCCCTGGGCAGTATAGTATCTTTGATGAGACTCAATTCATGGAGAATGGAAGGAATGTAAGGTATTTAAAAGCAACCATCCATTCTTCCCATTTCCCCCGGCAACTCAGTCGCACCTCGACCTATCCTCACCACCAACCGTTCTTTCCACTTCTCTCCCCAACACAGATTGCAAATTACAGATCATGTAGCCTTCAACTGCAATGCCATAGACCAAAAGTAGCTTAGATTTAATTTTTTTCAGATTTTGAAAAATATTTGCCTATACATAATAAGATCATGGAGACGGGACCCAACTATAACATAAAATGCATTTGGTTACTGCTCTACGAACCAAAAGGTAATTACATGTGTGTGTGTATGTGTGTGTGTGTATTTTTTTTTCAGTGCTGGCTCCCAAACCCAGAACTTTTGGAAAACCACCCTGACACTACAAACCTGATGGTTTAATACAAGTTTTAAATTAGTAGAGATATTTGTTTAGTACTGGGCATACTATTCAAGCATATATGATACCTTGGGTTCGGTCCTAGCACTGAACCAAAAACAAACAAACAAAAAACCCAAGTTCAGATTTTGGAGCACATTTTGGATCTCAGATTTTCAGAGTCTAGCACTCCACTTTGTCAGTTTCTGATGGTGGTTGTGTATGGAGGGTAATCAGGGCATTATAGCATACACAGGCTAGCAATCCAGCTACTTAGAATGTTGAGCTGGGAGGATCACAAGTTCCACCCCACACCCCAGGCTACACAGTAGAACTCTGTTTCAAAACCCAGTATATAAAGTGTAGTGATAAAAAGGGAAGGAGCTGGGGTTCAAACATGTGCAGGTCCTGGGTTCAGTCCCCAAGATTGAGGCTCACTAAAATCCTGAAGAACAGTATGATGCCTTAGCAGGCAAAAGCTTGAGGATTTGCATTTGCTCCTGGAACCCAGGTGAACTTCAGAAAGCTGTCTTCTGACCCCTACATGCTCCCCAACCCTTCAAAACCAAGAAGAGAAGGCAAAAGTGTGTGTAGGTTATACCTCAGTTAGCAGAGTGCTTGGCGAGCTTGTACAAGGCCCTGGGTTTGATCCCCCCCGTACTATATAAACTCATTCCTGGCTGTGTATGCAAATAACTCCAGTACTCAGGAGGTGGAGAGAAGAGGATTCAACGTTCAAGGCTAGCCTCAGGTACACAGTACAACAGTTGAGCTGGAGGCTAGCCAGTGTTACATGCAACTCTGCCACAAAAAGGTGGGAATGGGGAAGAGATACACTTTCCACTGTTGTTGGTCATATTATAGTTTTTTGTGGGTTTTTTTGGTTTTTGGTTCTTTTGTTTGTGGTTGTTTTTTTGATTTTTCAAGACGGTTTCTCTGTGGCTTTGAAGGCTGCCCTGGGCAGTATAGTATCTTTGATGAGACTCAATTCATGGAGAATGGAAGGAATGTAAGGTATTTAAAAGCAACCATCCATTCTTCCCAGCACTTGGGAGACAGAGGCAAGTGAAAATCTGAGAGTTAAATGCCAGCCTAGTCTACAGGTGAGTACCAGGCCAGCAAAGACTACACAGTGAAACCCTTTCTCAAAGAAAAAATAAAAGAAAACAAAGACAAATTAAAAGTGAAAAGATTTTGGAGGTGACCATGAATAGGGTACCAAGTGGAGTTCAGGAAGGATGCAGTCTCAGGATGAGAGTAACCAACAAATGCTCTGGGAGGGGGCTCAGACCAGCCATCACTGGGGCTGGCTGGATCAATAACTATTGACTCTTTGTGGGAAGGGAACAGACATCCCATCTCAGGGCCTTTGCAAGAATAATCATCGGTGGTCGAAGCCCCTTGAGGCATCATTTCTCTTTGATCTGTCTGGTAACTGGAGCTCAACAAACCACCTTGGCCTCAATGTCACCACCATCTGATTAAATGTGGCCTCTGTCTTGCACACAGCCCTTCCTGCCCCAGCTGGACATTACTCCACAGGGCTGGAAACTCAAATACAGAGACTGGGGAAACCTCAAAAGTTCTGAACGAAACCCAGTATCGCCCCCAAACTCTAGGGGAAAAGAATCCCTGGTGTCTCATAAATTCAGCAGGTATAGGCCCCCTTGAGGTGAACTGCCAGCAGGTGGGCAGTTGGAGGGAGGTACAGAACTGGCTCTGCCTACTTTCTACCATGGGTTGGGGGTCTTCTCACCACTGAAAAGGATGTGGGTCACAAAAAAACCGTTGCCCTAGCTACAGTCATCTGGCTTTCTGCTCAGGCCATGCACCTGAGGGCAGGGACAAACATCTGTGCCGAACTTGCCAGTTCTGCCTCACGGTATGGTCGGTTTCGAGTAGCCAGGTCGTGCCTGCTCTAGAGCTCATCAGTGGAATGGGCTCAACCATAGTATCTGCTTCCCAAGGCTGTCTAGGTGATGGTGCTGAGGAGGGGACCAGCTTCAAACAGTGCTGGTCCCAAGCCATATCTTAGTGGGTGCTGCTCTTGTGATCATTTCCATGGACAGCTTCTGGAGAAATTCAACAGCTAGCTGACATGAGGTTCACTGACAAACACCAGCCTCATCTGAAATTGAGGCTAGAATGGAAGGAATCTGTAAAATACTAGGAGGGGAAGGGGTTGACAAATAAAGAGGGCAGACAGGCCTCACCTGGGAATCCACTAAAGGGGGCAAAGTGGGAAACACTGACTCACACATTTCTATAATCAGTGACCTAACTGGAAACTAGGGACCCTTAGGTAAGGCAGACGGATGGGCTCGTGAGATCCTCAGGCACCCCAGAGGAACATACCTAAACTCCCAGGCAACCAATACACTTGAGAGGTGGCTATACGCCGAGTACTTGACCAGCCTCTACCACAGGAGACCCCCTCCTTAAAAAAACAAATCAACAGAAACTAGCACTTAAGGAAGTTTGGACTTGTTGGTGTATGCCTAAAATGTCGGCACTATGAAGATAGAAGGATCAAAAATGCAGGGCCAGCCTCAGCAATCGAGAAAGTTCAAGGCCATTACAGCCTGTCTCAAAAAAAAAAAAAAAAAAAAAGCACCTTAACGTGCACAGGATAGGGGCAAACCTATGGCTAGATGTAAATGACTCTCCAAGTCTCAGCTTTCGTGGTGCCTACTACAGTAGAGTAAGGGGAGGAGAGGGCAGGAGAAGAGGAGGAGAGGTGTGGGCCAATGACGAGACATATTAGGATTATGATAAATCAGGTTCTGTGCACTAGGTCCATTAATTATAGATGCATTATTTTTAAAAACTCAGAAGTTTCATTAATTCAAACCTTTCCCCTAGTAGTCTGAATTGCCCGTTTTAATAGGAAATGTTTTCTAATCATCCCTGTGGGATTGACATCTTGCATACCTTGTATCTTTCAACTTTTACAACCAGACACACCTGCCCAGCTGAAGTCACTGATCCTCAGATTCGCACCGGGCCTTCTGCCCAACTTGGCGACTTTTAGATTAGGAAACCATAGCCTAAAAAAACTGATTTGCGCTGGGCATTGGTGGCGCATGCCTTTAATTCCAGCACTAGGGAGGCAGAGGCAGGTGGATCTCTGTGAGTTCGAGGCCAGCACTCTCCAGAAAGAGTGCCAGGATAGGCTCCAAAGCTACACAGAGAACCCTGTCTCAGAAAAAAAAAAAAAAAAAATTTCCCCAAGTCAGGCTGGTTGGTGGATGGACGGCACCTAAAAAGCACAGGGTTTAAACTCTGAGCTGGGGGGACCTGCCTGGGAGACCAAGAGGATGGAGAAAGTCACCCACCTGCCACCATCCCAGGGCACATTGCTACTCAGGCACTTTCCTTGGTGATGTCTGGGTTTTATTTGTCTCCCTTGGGAATGTCTTCGCTGGAAGCCAGGACAAATGAGTGCTCAACAGTGTCACAGCCTCAGTGACAGCCTTCCTCCTTCTGCATGCTCCAGAGCTGAGGCAGAAATCTGTAATTAAGCACCATGTCGCCTGAAAGATTAGTCAAAACCAGGCTGATCCCAGACAACTGATGGAAATCTCATTGCACGCAAATTACGGCATGGAAAATAATGATAGGTAATTAGTGTCTTTCAATTGGGGCTTTTTATCCATCAGTTTTCAGGCTGCATACATCAGAATGGGAAGCGAGGGGCTGTACTGAAGCTGGGAGACACCACTGGACGAAGAGTGGCTGCCTCAGAACAGCTGGGAAGTCCCTGTCTGGGCCACAGATGGTCACTACTAGCTTTATGAAACTTCAGCCCTGACCCAGAACTTCCTCAGTGGCGTGCCCTCCATCTAGGGATATCAGTACTAATGACTCTCATTTTAGTCCACTCTGCCAGCTCTGGGATCCCCACACCCCAACAAAGGGTCAAGGAAACTGTCAGAGTCAGAGTAACAAGGTGTGGTGGCACAAACCTATAGTCCCATGACTTGGGAGGCTGAGGTAGGGGGATGACTGTGAGTTTAGAACAGCTTATACTATATAGTAAGACCTTGGGTAAAAAACAAGACCAAGAAAAAAAAAAGCAACAACAAAATGAATAGGGGTAGAAGGATGGCTCAGAAGTTAAGAGCACTGGCTACTTTCCCAAAGGACCAGGGTTTGATCCTCAACACCCACCTGGCAGCTCATATGATCTGTAATTCTAGTTCCACAGGGATCTGATGCCTTCTTTGACCTCTAGGGGTACCAGGCACACATTTGGTGCACAGACACACATGCGTGCAAGACACTCAAACACATAGAAATAAAAATAAATGAATGAAAGACTTGAATGGGCCAGCAAGATGGCTCAGTAGGTCAATGTGCCTGCTGGCCTGAGTTCTATGGTGGAAGAAGATACATACATACATACATACATACATACATACATGTAATGAAAGAAATTTAAAACCTCAGAATTTGTTTCTACCCCATCTCTCATGTCCTCCTAAAGGGACATGACGTTTGTGAATTATCTCAACTGGTCTTGAATCTATATTTTCATCCTGTATCAGTCAGTAATATGGCATAAATACCACACCCCACAACTGGTGCTGGACACATTCAACTGTCTCCAGATGGCACCTTATTCTCACATGCACAGAGTCTTAGCACTTAGCCTGAATTTAAACCCCAGTTCTGCCACTCATGATCTGGGTTATGTAACCTCTAGATACCTCAGTTTCCCTATCTGTGGCATCGAGACATGAACCAAAGTGCTTATCTAACAGGATACAGAAAAAACCCTGGCACACAGTAAGTACTCATCCATATGAGTCATAATTCTATCATCCTTGTCTGGCAAAAAGGGAACAGCCTCTACTTACCCTCCACCCATGCATCTGTCCATCCACCCATTTGAGCGTATACTCACACACCTGCTACTTCCACTAAGAAAGTTCCTGCTAGCAAAAGGTACCCTCATTCAAGTACTTCTCCTGGGAACTGACATCCAATCCCATCCCTCTTCTCCCTCTCTCCTATAGGGGTGGGCATCTGACCTAAGACAGGCCATCAAGTCTCTCCCAGAAGAGTTCTGGTGTTGGAGATGCCTCTCACCGGCCTGGAACTACAAGTTGCAGAGCTCCAGTGTTGAACAAGGTCATGCACCTCTCCACTGTCCAGACAAATGTGTGGCTACTACCTCAGTCCAACTTGGTAACCAATAGTTTTTATCTGAGTTACTTACAGACACAGGAACAACTCAAAGACAGCTGCATCACCAAGACACACCTCAGCATGGTGACAGCTCACACAAGCTGGGAACCTGGAGCATACTGCACAGCCTGCAGGCAGCTCAACAGGTTGGAGAGTGTCCTTTCCAGGTGCCTCAGTTGGTCTAAAATTCTTCCAGTCAGCTTTTGTCCTGGGAGCATCTTCCCGGATCCTCAGCTAGTGAGACTTGCTTTTGCTTTCTCTGGAGCAACTCTTGCTTTTATTGTTTACTCTGGCAGGGAGGAGCCTAGTCAATCTGGTCAATTTCAGGGAGTTTCTAGAGCTATTTTTTAGTTGTTTACCTCCCTGCTTAAGGAGCTCTCCTGCTGTGGGGTGGAATGTTTTTATGTCTGAGGAAACTACCACAGACACCTCCTCCCTTACCTGTGCTGCGGGTCAGGGTCAGGAGCCTGCAGTGTGCCAGTTGCTGGCTTCACCACCTCCTGCTGCCCTATCCTGACAGTTCTTTCACCGGGTTGATCCTCCGTGATACCAGGAATTCCAGTTGGCTTCTCTCTTGCTGGCTACCAGATTCTAGAACACTTTCAGACTATGCTGGCTAGTTTTGTGTCAACTTGAGACAAACGGGAGTCGTTTGGGGAGAATCAGTTGAGAAAAGTGGCCTTTGCAAGCCTCTGGTACATTTTTAAAATTGATTGTGGATAGTGCCACCTCTGTACTGGTGGCCCTGGTGAAAGGTTCAGGCATTATGCTGGCCTGCCCCTGTTACCTGGTGGAACAGGCAGTACCCTGGTCAGCCCAAGGTTCCATGGGAACGAAGTCTGCACGCAGGTGCAGAGGACCCCTTTAAAAAGACAGGTCCCTGCCCATTTACTCTTTCTGCTTCCTCTCTACTCTCTCTCACCTATGGGCTCTCCCTGCCTCTCTATGGTGACCGGCCATTTACCCCTGTTCCTCTTCTCTTCTTAGTCTCCCTACTCTGCCGGGCCTTATAATAAACTTATAGTCAACATGTCTCATGTCTCAGCATTTCTCTTTTCTTCTTTTTAAACAAAAGAATAACACCTGGGGCATATAAGAAAGCAAACTGAGCAAGCCATGAAAAGCAAGGCAATAAGCAGCACTCCTCTGTAGCCTTAGCATCAATTCCTATTCATCCATCCAGATTCCTGCCTTGACTTCCCCAGATGATGAACTACAATTTATAAGAAGAGAGCTGGGCGTTGGTGGCGCATGCCTTTAATCCCAGCACTTGGGAGGCAGAGGCAGGCAGATCTCTGTGAGTTTGAGGCCAGCCTGGTCTCCAGAGCGAGTGCCAGGATAGGCTCCAAAGCTACACAGAGAAACCCTGTCTCGAAAAACCAAAAAAAAAAAAAAAAAAAAAGAAGAAGAAGAAGAAGAAGAAGAAGAAGAAGAAGAAGAAGAAATAAACCTTTTCCTTCCCAAGTTGATTTGGGTCATGGTGGTTTTTATTGTTTTGGTTTTTATTTATTTATTTTACATCTCCATTGCAATTTCCCCTCCCTCCTCTGTTTCTCTCCCTTCCCTCCCCTCTACTTCCCCCCCCCCGTGCCCCTCCCATCCACTCCTCATTTCTGTAAAAACTGGCAAGCCTCCCATGGATATCAACAAAACACAGCATATCAAATTTCAGTAGGACTAAGCACCTCCCCATGTACTGAGGCTGGGCAAGTTAACCAAGTGTGAGGAATAGGGTCCCGAAAGCCAGCAAAAGAGTCAGAGACAGACCCTGTTCCCACTGTTAGGAGTCCCACAAGAAGACCAAGCTACACAACTGTCCCATATATGCAGAGGGCCTAGGTCAGTCCCATGCAGGCTCCCTAGTTATAGGTTCAGACTCTGTGAGGCCCTATGAGCCCAGGTTAATTGATTACGTGGATTTTTCTCGTGATGTCCTTATCCTCTCTGGCTCCTACAATCCTCCCTCCCTCACTTCAACAGGATTCTCCAAGCTCAACCAAATGTTTGGCTGTGGATCTCTGCATCTGTTTCTATCAGTTGCTGGATGAACCCTCTCTGATAACAATTGGGCTAGGCACCAATCTATAAGTATAGGAGAATATTGTTAACCATCGTAACATTGTCAATTTTTTTTTTCTCCAGTCATGTTTGGTTCTATCCTAGGTCTCTGAATCCTGGTGCTCTAGGCAGTGTCAGGTGTGGACTTACTCTCATGGCATGGGTCTCAGGTTTAACCAGCCATTGGTTGGCTACCCTTACCCTAGCACAGCCAATAGGCAGGACAGACTATAGGTCAAAGGCTATGTGGCTGGGTTGGTGTCCCGATCCCTCCACTGGAAGTGTTGCCTGGTCACAAGAGATGACCAGTTCAGGCTATCTGTCCACTATTGCTAGGAGTCTTAGCTGGGGTCATCCTGGGAGTTTCCCTTGCACCAGGTTTCTACGGCCATTCCCCTATGGCCACCCCAGTCATCTCTTTCATTGTGTTTTATTACAGCAATAGAAATCCTAACTAAAACACAGACAAGTATTTATTGAATAAAGAAACAAAAAGAACAAGCTGACAACTGGTTATATCAAACTGGCTTCAATGGTCCCCAAGGACTACCATGGCCAGTGAGGATGGGGAAATCCCAGCCTGAGTGTCAGTACAGAGCCAGGATCTGAAAGGGAGTGTTCTAAGACATTTCTGGACCAACAGTCTTCTGAGAGCGACTAAGGGATCTACTCTCCATCATTCTGTCAGATCCCAATGATCTTGGTTTAGATACTTCACATATTAAATATATATGTATATGGTGTGTGTGTGCGCGCGCGCGTGCGCGTGCATTCGCACACATGAGTGTTTTTCTTACGTTCTCAATTCTTTGTCACATTTATTTATGTTGTGTGTAGATATACACACAACTTGATCCTCCTTCTATCATCTTGGAGACTGAATTCCAAACGTCAGGTTTGACATCAATGTGCTGTTACCTGCTGAACCGTCTGTCTCCCCAGTCTCTGACTTTTTCCCCCTTTTGATAAGCCTTACTATGTAGCCCAGGCTGGCCTTGAACTCATAATGCCCCAGCTCTTCCCTGAGAGCTGGGATTACAGGTCTACTCCATAAATTGCCTAACTTCTTTAAAAGCAAACAAGCAAACAAACAAACAAAAGCCCTGAAGTTGGAGAGATGGCTCAGTGGTTAAGAAGGGGTTTTACTCCTGGAGAGAACCTGAGTACTGTCCCCAGCAGTCACATCCTAAGTGGCTCCAACCCTAGGGAATCCAATGCCCTCCGTTGGCCTTTACAGGCATCTGCATTCATGTGCACATATACACATAATTAAAGCTAACTTTAAAAAAAAACCTGGAAAACATGTCATGTATTTAGCAAGTATATTAACCAAGAGCTTGAGGTCTGCTTGTGGAAAAATGTGGTTCCAAAATGCTACAAAGAAAGCTGGAGTTATAGGAGGTTGGAACCACTGGACATGAGAGTTTATTTATTTATTTGTTCATTCATTCTTTCATTTTTGAGATGGGCTGTAACGATGCATCTCTGACTATCCTGGAGCTAACTATGCAGTTATGTAGACCAGGATAGCCTCCAGCAGAGATGTTCCTGTCTCTGCCTCTGCCTCCCAAGTACTTAAAGAGACTTAAAAAGGTTAATTTTTCTGTGTGCTGGTTTTGGTTTTTGAAGACAGTGGTTTCTCTATGTGTAGCCCTGGCTGTCCTTGAACTCATTCTGTAGACCAGGCTAGTCTCAAACTCACAGAGATCTGCTTGCCTCTGCCTCTTGAGTGCTGGGATTAAAGGCGTGCACCACCAACTCCAAGCAAAAGGCTGTTTTTAAAAGAAATTTGTTTTTATTTTTAAGTGTAAGTATGTGTGTGTGCACATGTTAGTACAAGTGCCCATGGGCATCAAAGGAGCCAGATCTCACTGGAGCTGGAGTGACAG
Source organism: Cricetulus griseus (assembly GCF_003668045.3). Taxonomy (NCBI): domain Eukaryota; kingdom Metazoa; phylum Chordata; class Mammalia; order Rodentia; family Cricetidae; genus Cricetulus; species Cricetulus griseus. Next base: position 117,358,588 of record NC_048598.1, read on the forward strand.
GCAGTTGTGAGCCAGCCAACATGGATGCTGGGAATTACACTCAGGTCCTCTGCAATACCAGTATGTGCTCTTAACCACTTAGCCACCTTTCCAGCCCAAAGAAGGCTATGTTAACATGACACCATTGTGACTCATAAAAAAATAGTAGCAGGAGCTTAGAAAAGGGTCACATGACTTCAGACACAGCAACCATGTGCACATAAAAATGATCCACAAGGCTCCTGCCCTTGAGACAGAAACTCACAGGATGAAGGCAGACATCACCTGGTTCTGAATCCCAGGTTTGGTATTTTCTGGTTATGCAATCCCTTGCTTAACCTCTCCATGCCTCAGTTTCCTTATCTGCAAAAATTATAACACCCAACTCATTGAACTTTTCTTTGGACTAAATGCCAATAAACAGAAAGCATTAAGAATAGCACATGCACAAAGCAAATGCACAGTAAACCTGAGCTATTCTGACTTCCAAGCTCCCATGGGTGCACATTCTGTGATCGTGGCAAGGCCCTCCCGGACGGAGGACCTCATTCCTCCATCTTTCGAACCAGATGCAAGAAGAAAATGTGTCAGTAGTATGCGTGCACGTGCACCCTACTTGTAATTTTTATTTTTTGACACGGGATCTCATGTATCCCAGGCTGGCCTTGAACTATGCTATGCATGTTGTCTATCTGAGGATAACCTTGAACTTCTGCACTTCCAGCTTTCCCCTCCTGAGAGCTGGGATTTCAAGCTTGTGTCACCAAAACTATTTTATGCAGTGCTGGAGTTTGAACCCAAGACTTTGTGTGTGCTATTCAGGCACTTACCCACTAAGCTAGATGCCCGGGCCCTACTTTGTCATTCAGAAAAGGGAGGTAGAGGTGGAATCACCCTCAGCTTTTGGCCTCTCTAATCTGTGCTGTGGGATGGGCTGGAGCAGTAAAGGTTGCCCTTGGCCATGCTGTCACTCACCACTGCCTGACCCCAGTGTTTGACAATTGATCTGATAAATTAACAGCTGGTTGGCTCCATCCAAATGCTATTCTGCAATTCAATTACTGCTCAGAACGGCAGCCTTCATCCAACCAGGATGCTGCTGCCCCGGAGCTGGGGAGGTAGAGCTGTCTTCTGCCAGCACTAAAAAGACTGTGACTCTGTTTCTGGGGAGTCAGCATGATAGGGAGGAAGCAGATGCTAGCCATGCCAGAAGGTTAGAATCTCTGAGCTTCAGGGAGCTGGGGGTCCAGCCTCAGCTCCCAGCTTTGCCGAGAGACTTCAGATACTATCAAACTCCACTGAGCTTTAGCTGCTGCACCTGTAAACTGGGTTCCAAGAAACAGCTCGATGGCACTGGGCTGTTGTAAGGACATGGTGGGGGTGGGGGGTGGGAGGGACAGATCAGATGATCTCAAAAGGAAAAAAAAGACTGGAGGGGAGTACCAAGCTTCCTCTGTAAGTACCCCCAACCTGCCCAGTGCTCTATATGTCTGAGCTCCTCATCTTCAGAAGGACTCTGGGGGCTGGAGAGAGTCTCAATGGTTAAGAGCACTGGCTATTCTTACAGAGGACCTGGGTTTGGTTCCCAGCACACATGATGGCTCACAACCATTCCTAATTCCACTTCCAAGTCACCCAATGTAGGGTCAAAAAGTCCAAGCACACTGCAGGGTTTTGAAACCCCCCCACCAATCCCTCAGCTTGTCTCAAGCTCAGGACTTCAAATCCCACCAATCCCCATCCTGGAAACCTCCACCATGGAAAACTCCGCCCCCAAGAAACCCTATATAAGCCTGCCTTCTGCTCAGTTCCTTGCTGTTTCTCTCCTGATCAGGGGCAGCCACCCTTTTGTGTCTTTCCCAATAAATCTCTTTGTGTGAAGTTTGTTATGCAGCTTGACTTTGTGGTATTCTTTGGCTCCTGACTGCCAGGATACCTTTCCCTTCAGAGCTGCAATATTTGTCTTGGGGAAGGAAACCTTTTCCCTCAGAGCTATAACATTTACATACAGAGCCCTCTTCTGATTGCCAGGGACCCAAGACACACTGTGGTGTACATAATACATTCAGGAAAATATTCACAAACATAACATAAATATAAAATGAAAAATCTGAACAAATTCTCTGCTGTTTTTCTACCTGGCACTTGCCTTAGAGTCAGCTCTAGAGAAGCATCCAGAAGGTCAGGCTGGAAGGAATTAGGTAAGAAAGACAGACCTCCGTCTGCTGGTAGATCCAAGAAGAGATGTGATTTAGTACTAAATTAGTATTCTGGGTGGCCTGCAAGTATTGAAGTTAGAGAGCTCAACATGGGGGTGGGGGGGGGAGGCTTCCAGTATCAAGGGCATGGTTAGTCTGACTGGTGGAGTAATTCCAGTTCCTAGGCTGCCCAAGGCAGGAAGATCTCAAATTCCAGGACTGTCTGGTCCACAGAAGAGTGGGCAGCCTCAGGCACCAGGAGCCTCCAACCCAAACCCATGTGACTTGGTTGACTTAGGCATGGTTTGGCTATTTGGCCTGAATCCAAATTTACTTTGTTTTGTCTTCACAATTTGTTGACTTAATCTCTCTCCTCTCACCTTCCTCCCTCTCTCCCTCCCTCCCTGCCTCCCTCCCTCCCTCCCTCCCTCTCTCCTTACACACTTAGAATGGTAGCCTCCTAGCATCCATCATCTTTAAGCCTTACAGATCAGGCTCAAAAAATCACAAACAGCATGCATTGTCCTCTGAGCCTGATGGGAAGAGCCCGGATGCTGACCTGGCTTTTCTTGGCTCCAAGAGCAACATGGTTGCTCAACTTGCCTGCCCTGCCACTCTACGTCCCTTTCTAGAAAAGGGAGGCAACCCTAGCCATCTGCTAGTGGGGGCTGAAGGATGCAGGCAGCAGGAAGTGAGATGCTCCACCCTGGAAGAGAGCTAGACCCCTGGACCTAGGCTGAGGCTAAGTAGGAACTTTTTGCTTATTGGCTCCTGATAATTTCACAGGGAATGTCAGGGTTAAAAAATGAAATCATGTAGTGAAAAATCCACATGACAATGAAACACTGGCTGAATACAATGGTTGGAGATCAATATGACAGACAGAGACTGGGAATCTATATTTATTGTCTTCTCTCCCTTGCATCTGGCCAGCCTAACTCCCATTGCAGACATCCTGCATCCAGGGGCCAGGAACCATGGGCTAAGAACCAAAGGCAGGGCTTCTAGGCTGATAACACCAAAGAACCATCTGGGCACAGGAAGGGAGGAGCATCAGAGTCTATGGGCCAGGTTCAAACCCCAGCCCACCCCTTCTCCCTCTGTGACTTCCAGAAAGTTCTTGACCTTTCCCAAGCCCCAGCTTTCCATTTCAAGCAGGAATAGCCCATTTACTTAGAATGGGATAAGCATTGTGAGGATTGAATTAGGATGTTATCTTCAAAAGTCATGCAAAGTGAGCCAGGCGTTGGTGGCACACGTCTTTAATCCCAGGACTCAGGAAGCAGAGGCAGGCGGATCTCTGTGAGTTCGAGACCAGCCTGGTCTACAAGAGCTAGTTCCAGGACCCAGTCTTGAAAAAACAAAAGAAAGAAAAGAAAGAAAGTCATGCAAAGTGTCAGCTTCCCTTAAAGATGTCCCACCCTCCCTGCCCTCCCCCCTCTGCATTTCATACCCCGGGCTCTAGGGACAGCTTCGAGGATTGCACCAGGGACCCACCCACCCACAGAAGACACCAGAGGAGCCAATTCCACATCTTACCCCAGCTCAGCCCCAGCAGCCCTAATTTGTGTGGCTTTTGAGGAACATAAAGCCAGTCCCCAAGCCCCTGATTTCTGAGTTCTGAATTCAACTTTGACAATTCACAGCCTTTCAACATCACAACTCCAAAAGAGGGTTGAAAAGGAGCCTGGCTTGTGTGCCTTAAAACTATTAGCGTCACAAAAACTAAGAGAATGTCACAGACCAGAGTGACTCAAGAGATGTTACAACTAAACGTAGAATGGGGCTTGAAGGAAGGACATCAGGAGAAAAACCAACAAAATTTGAAAAGGGTAAGGAATTTATACAGTTCACAGTGATGGAGCAAGGTCAGTTTCCTAGCTGTGACAAGTCTGATGTTTACCATGGTGACTCAGTCATAGAGAAAACCCATGATGGGTATGCAGGGGTTAGGAACTAGGTTGAGAACTGGTCTGTAAAGCAAGTCCTATTCCAATGGATTTTAAAAGAGATTATAAAGACAAGGAAGGGTGGTGGTACCCACCTGTAATGCTAGCACTTGAGAGGTGGACCCAAGAGGATCAGGAGTTCAAGGCTAACCTGGGCTGTATAAGACTTTATCAAAAGAAAGAAAATGAAATAAGTAAGTAAATAAATAAGAAAGAAACCCCTGGTGTTGGTTGGTAGTATAGGCCTGTGATCTCATGACTCAGGAGACTGGGGATAGAAGACAGAAGGATGGAAAGTGAAAGGCCAGCCTGGGCCACACACTGAGTTAAAAGTCAGCCTGGACAACTTAGTGAGACCCTATCTCCAAATGAAACAAAGTTTAACAATATAGCCTTGTGATAAGGTGCTTTTCTTGCTTAACAAGTTCAAGACTCTGGGTTTGATTCCCAGTATGGGGGCGAGGATAGACTAAAAGAAAAACAAAAAAAAAGTTACATATTATTGTATGCCTTAGTGTTCTGAGTGCAACCATATGCCACCCCTTCTGCCTCTTTGTTCAGGGTTGTTTTGGACTGGACTCAAATGCCCCCATCCAGTTTAGGAACTATCTTCCCTCACCCTCCAAACTGGCTTGTAGAAGGCATGATACTTGCTTGTTTTGCATTTGGACTCCACAGACCTGAGCCAAGCTCAGAGCCTGGGTAGATTGTGACTGGTACAAAGACTTGAGTCACAAGCCAGGTGGGGGCAGATGGAGTGTGACTCCAGTGTATTGGGGGCAAGCTCAGGTTCCCAGAGGGTAGAGGCCAGGTCTCAGGACACTAAGTTAAGGGGATCTGCACCCGGCTCCCAGCCCATACAGTCCACAGTGTACCCCAGATCCCTGGGTGTGACAGGAGGGACAGACAAGGCTAGTACAGTGGTTCTCAACTTTCCTAATGCAGCGACCCTTTAATGTAGGTCCTCATGCTGTGGTAACCCCCCCCCCCACACACACACACACACAAAATTATTTAGCTGCTGCTTCATAGCTGTAATTTTGCTACTGTTATTAATTGTAATGTAAATATCTGCTATACAGGATATCTGATATGCAACCCCCATGAAAGGGTCATTTGACACCCCCCCCAAAGGGGTCACGACCCACAGGTTAAGAACCGCTGGGCTACAGGCGGTCAGGGTTACACCAAAATTCCCACCCCTCAGCATGTGTTGTTGATCAATCAGCTCAATTCAGTCAGGAAAGCTGTGGGGGAGGCGGACGGGGTGGCACAAATGAGAAGCAGAGCAGCAGAAAACAATGAGGAACAATCAAGTTTCATTAGATTATGTTTGTGCTGTCAAGGTGCAGTGCAAGGAAGTTCAGACGCCACTGTGATCACCACTGTAGGAGGTGTGAACATTAGCAGCCTTTGCAATACCACGAGGGGCTTTGTAGATGGGGAAACTCGGGGATAGGATTGCATAGGGGTTACATCTACCAGAGCGGAGCCCGGGGTCACTTGGCCTTATGGGAGCCAAAACAAGGTTCTCTACCAGCATGCTTTGTGCTTCCTAGGGTGCAGGGTGTCCCTTAAGCCCATGGGGAAACACATTTCCCTCCTGCAAACAGTAGATACCATGCATATGTTTGATTTGATTCCCACACATTACCGAGTCAAATCTGCACCTAAAGGCATTCAGGGCCGCCAGGCGTGGTGCCTCACAATTGTAATCCTACCACTTCAGCGGAGATTGCCTTGAGTTTGAACCCAAACTATGTAGCCACATAGTGAGTTCCAAGCCAACCAAAGCTACCTAGTTAGACCCTATCTTCAAAATTACCACCAGGTAATTGGTGGCAATAAAGCCACTATCTTCTTGAAGTGGCTAAAGTGTCCTAAAGTATCCAATTGGGTCAGAAATGCAGTCATGGTCACAGACAAGCAACAACTCCTGAGAAGCAGGTCAGGGGAGACTTCCTGGAGGAGGTGAGGCCAGGCTTGAAGGATAAGAAGGTATCCTGAGGTAGGCGGCATAGCCAGTGTTGCTGGCTTCCCGACTGAGGAAAGGGAGGCTCCAGAGGCCTATGTTTGCCTCACAGTCTCCCGCTCAGCAGGCCCCCCTTTTCTCTCCAGCCCCACCTTCTCCTCCCACACCAATGCTTCAGTAAAGCTAGCTATTTAAAGGAACCCGGAGCTAATCCTCATGCAAAGGGAACATCTTTAAGTAAAGCTAATAATCACTCCATAATGCAGCTGTTATGTAATTCTGGATTTTACAGTACAGCCTGGGACTGAGATGTTCTGGTCCCTACAAGCCTTTCTTCACGGGGGAGGATGTAAAGGTTCTAGGTAAAGGATGAGAAAATGTGCAGTTGGGGAGGGGGTGCCAGAGGCTGTGGGTTACAGTAGGGTAGGGCCAGAGTGGGGAGCTTGTGTTCCTGAAGGTCTGTAAGCAAGTCAGAGCCTATAGGCTCACAGAGAAGGGGGAGCAGGAGGGGATGGGGAGCACTTGGTGGGAAGAACACTGGCTCAGTGCTTTCTGCCCCCACAAGACAGAAATTATATCAGTCTAGTGGGTCCACATCTTCCAAATACAAGGAACACGAAAAGGACAGAGTTCCTCTTTCAGCATGGAAAACTGAGATGCACAGCACAGAGCAGCGGGGAAGTAGACAAATGTAGGTAAAGCTGGAAAAACTCACCCGACTCACTCCCCTGATGGATGCCCTCATCAAAGGCAGAACCCCAAAAGGAGACCCTGAAAAAGAAGCTCTCTAAAGTTTCCATCCTGCCATTAGGAAGCCTGGCACAAATCAACAAAGTGACAGCAAATACATGGACAACCAAGACGTGACAACCAAGAGCCTCCTGCTTCGTACACCAGAGGGGACATTATATCACAGAAAGATCCCAGGTTCCGAAGCCAGACCATCAACAATTTGGCTTCTGGCCTTGCCATTCAGCAGTTGTCACCTAACCAACTTGAGTCTCTACTCATCTGCAAAATGGGAACAGCCAAGGCTCCCCTATAAGTTTACTTAGGAGACATTTTAAAATTACTGTATTTTTAAAGTTTTTTTTTTTTTTTTGTGTGTGTGTGTGTGTATATGTGTGTGTGTGTGTGCATGCACATGCATGCAGGTGCCCTGCAGAGGGCAGAAGAGAGTATTGAATCCACTGGATCTGGAGTTACCAGTGATTGTGAGACACCTAACATGGATGCTGGGAATCAAACTAGGTCCTTTAAAAGAACAGTGTCCTACTTTGTTTCTCTGTTGCTGTGATAAAATACTGGCCAAAAGCAACTTGAGGAGGAACGGGTTTGTTTCCTCTTACAGCTCCCAGGTCACAACTCAGCACCCAGGGAAATCAGAGCAGGAACTAAAGGCAGGAACTGGAGGTAATAACTGAGGAGAGACTGTGGACTAAGGCTGCTTGTTTTTTTTATACAATCCAAGACCATCTGCCTAGGGGTGGCACTGCCCATAGTGGGCTGAACCTTCCTACATCAACCATTAAGCAAGAAACTCCCCCTACAAACAAGCCTCCAGGCCAATCTGATGGAGGCTATTCTTCAATTGAGCTTTCCCTTTTCTGGGTGACTCTACTTTGTGTCAGTTGTCAAACACTGACCAGCACAAGCAGTCAAAGCTCTTAACTGCTGAGCCATCTTTCCAGCCCTTATTGGAGAGATTTACAGTGAATGCCTTCACCTCCTGAGTACTGGGGGGGGGGGGGCGGGTATTGTGGGTGCATGCCACTGTGCCCAATTTTATGGGATTCGGGTTTTAGACACAGGGCATTATGCCAGCTAGGCATGCACCTTACAACTGAATCACACCCCCATCCCTGTATTACTTTTCTTTTTTCTTTTTCTTTTTTTGTGGGGCAGGGGGAGGGTGAGACAGGGTTTCTCTGCATAGCCCTGGCTATCTTGGGATTTACTCTGTAGACCAGGCCTCAAACTCACAGAGATTGCCTACCTCTGCCTCCTGAGTGCTGGGATTAAAGGTGGGCACCACCACAGCCAAGCAGAAGATTTTATTTTAACCTTAGGTGTATGAATGTTTTGTTTCCATGTTCACCATGAGCATTCAGAGCCTCTGGAGGCCTGAAGAGGGCATTGGGTCCTCTGAGACAGAAGTTATGGATGTTTGTGAGCTGTGGGAGCTGAGAGCTGAACCCAGGTCCTCTGGAAAAGCAGCAAGGAAGACACCTCTCTGGGCACCAATACTACTTTATATTTTTTAATGAAAAATGACAAAAAGGAGAGTACAGAAAGTGGCTCAATAAATAGCAAGTAATAAGCAAAAGCCTCCTTAGAGTATTGCTTTGTTCTTCTGAACCAGCCCAACCATCAGAAATACACCTGGGGTCATGGTCCAGCAGAGTCTGCCCCTGAAAACTAGAGCAATGGTCACTTCTCTCCTTCAGGGCCCAGGTGCTTTGTTCCCATGCTCCAAAAATCCACTCCCATAGGGAGCTCCCTCAGCTTCCTTAGCTAACGTATTCACAAACCAAATTAGGGGGGGCCTGACTCCAGGGAGGGCCCAGTCAGGTTGCTCCATGCAGAGAATTAGATACCATCTAGTGCTCAAATGCGATTAGGCCCACGGTCCCCACCCCACATGCAAAAGCCCAGTTTCTAATCAGTTTTATGAAGGGCCGCTGCAGATAGACACTAATGGTATTGAGCTGAGATCTTTACAGTGAGCTTGCCTGAGTGAAGCCTGTGGAGATAAACCATCCATGCTGGAATAAGGCAAAAGCCTGTCGCCAGACTTGTGTCCTTCCTCTTGCTATCCCCACTCCAGGGACACCAGGTACACCTTCTCTTTCTCCTTCACACCTCACCCTGATCTAACTGCTCCCTGCCCTGTCTCTGGTCACTTAACTGTTATCCACTAGAGATCCAGAAAGTGATCCTAGTAACCAGAACGTTCTTTCCCCCAAATCTTTTTTGGTCTCACAGTTATACCTGATGATTATTTCCTGCCCGTGTGGCCCCAGACAAGAACTTGATATTTTGCTGGGAGGTGGTGGTACACACCTTTAATCCCAGCACTTGGGAGGCAGAGACAGGTGGATCTCTGTGAGTTTGAGGCCAGCCTGGTCTCCAGAGTGAGTTCCAGGACAGGCTCCAAAGCTACAGAGAAACCCTGTTTCAAAACCAAACAAAAACTTGATTTTTCTGGCCTTAAAGCAGTGTAGCTGGAAACTGGGGATACAGGAAACATTGTAAGGAGATGGAATGTGCTGGAACAGCCCCTCTCAGCTAAAGTGGTCTCCGTCCTCTCCCTTACACTACAGGTTACACCAAACTCCTCAATCCCTGATGGCTCCACCAAGCTGTCTGGTGTCTGGGACTCGGGCACTCTGGCACAGCTGCAGTCTGATGCTGAAGCACTGAAGAAGGGTCCTGTCATTGACGATGATTGACACGGCCTGAGCCGTGTCATCAGGGGCTGTTAGCACCTGTCTCAGAACTGGACTGCCAGGAGCCTATGGTCCTGCAGCCACAGTCACCCATGGTGTGCCTAGGCCAGAGGGAAACATATAGGTTGCTTACACAGGCTAAGGAAGATTCCAGGAGCTGTATTGCCTGGAATCTGATGCCTGCTTGCAAGGTTATCAGATCAGGAAGAACCTCTGCCCTCCTAGAAGCCCCACTTCCAGAACAGCACAGTCCCCAGTCTTGTCAACCACAAGGGTTTCGGACCAAATATGAGCCAGTGTCATGGCCCCACTGACCCATCAGTACAGGACCCAGCCTCTGTACTGAGCTGCCTGTGTGACTGGAGGAAGTTTATGAAATAACAAACAATGCAGAACGTGCTCCATTCTCTGAACCTGCTTATTTGTCTGTAGAACATTAATATCTTCTTTTTGTTGGTTTTTGTTTTTTTTCCATCTGAGTGTCCTATAGGCCAGGATAACTTTCAACTTGCTTTGTAGCTGAAGGTGACCTTGAACTCCTAATTCTCCTGTCTCAGCTTCCCAAGTGTCCTAGGATTGCAGGTATATGTCACTACATCAAGCTTCCCCCCCCCCAAACAAGGGCTAAGGTACCCTAGGGTGAATTCACACTCAATGTGGAAGCTAATCTTGAACTTCTGATCCTCTGCCTCTATCTACCTCCCAAGCTCAGACTGAGTCACCACATCCAATTTAACTGCATTTAACCAACTGCATTTAAAAACATTATGTAGATATGTTCACGTCCACATATTATGTAGCTAGGTGGGCATGCATGTGAGTAAAATTTCCCGAAGAGACCAGAGGCATCAGACCTCCCGGAGCAGGAGTTACAAGCAGTTGTCAGCTGCCAGACATGAGTGCTGGGAACAGAACGTGGATTCTCTGCAAGAGCAGTGAGTGCTTGCTCTTAACTTCTCTCCCAGTCAAATTGCATCTCATGCCAGAGATGGCAGCGTATGGTTTTATCAAGGTGTCCCTGGAGAAGTGTTTTGAATAAAAAGAAGCAGCTACGTGAAGGCATGTAAGGTTGGGAGAGGCACTTTGGGAGAGGCACTGGGGGTGGCAGGAACAAGGTTCAAAGCCTTCCGTGAATTAAGTGAACTGGACATTAGAGAGCAGTGGGAACTTAGTCCAGCCGCCCCCTCCCAGCCTCTCCAGCCACCTAGGTGCCTCTCAGAGACTCTAGGCTTCTCCAGCCAATTGTCCCTTGGGTTCCCCACTTCCCTGTCCCCCCCCTCCCGAGAAGTGGGAGCAGTTTGTATGCTCCTCCTTCCTGGCCCAGAGCCTCTGGCCTGGGGATTTCTCTAAGGACCATGACATGTTGGAAACATGCAACAAAATATGTTTAACCCTTAAATATGAAAAAGAAAAATGTAAAATCCATTTTTCCCTTTTCTGTTCCTTTTTTTGAGGTAGGATCTCACTCTGCAGCTCCAGTTGGTCCAAACCTCACAGCAATAACCCTAACCCTGGCTCAGCCTCCCAAGGTGCTGGGATTATATATGTGTGCTATAACCTCTGGCCTCTGAGATTCTTCCCAAGGAAATTTAAGCCACAAATGGCACTCGGGTATAAGGAGATATTTATACCTGTGTCATAATCCAAAACCTGTCTCAAAACAAAACAAAGCAAAACGCCCCAAAACAACAACAACAAAACCAAAAATCAAGCAAACAAAAAACTGTCTGGGAGGAAGGGCTCAGAAGGCCCCACCCTCCATGAATGAGGTCAACAGTTAATGGTTTCTGGGGAAGGAGAGACATTTTCTTCATTAGTAGTCATTAGTAAGGTGCCATGCTGGTGTAAATAACCCCCAAGCCACACTCCTGTAAGTAAGCAACTCTAATAAAACTGAAATAATAAATCAATCCAGTCCTGGTATTGAACACCTGTAGCTCCATGCTAGGGAGGAAGAGGAAGGAGGATGGGGAATTCAAGGTTATCCTCTGCTACTCGGTGAATTCAAGGCCAGTCTGATTTATGAGACTCTGCCTTTAAAGTCCATTAAAAAAAAAAAAAAGATTTGGGATGTCTATGATGTCATGAAAAAGCCAGAGAGACCCCTAGTTAGGGGAAGACGGCTAAATTCTATACATAGCATCCTGGTTACAACGGGCCACCTGCACACTCTGGGATTTCTTACTCTGTCATAGGAGTGGGCTGCTCATAGAGGCCGTGTACCTCTTGGTCTTATTGTATTCATCTGTTTGGTTTTATTTTTAATTATGTGTATGAGGGTGGTACAAGCATGTGAGTTGGGTGCTGGCAGAGGCTGGAGGCACTGAACCCTTGGAACTGGATTATGGGCAATTGTGAGCCAACAGACAGACATAGGTGCTGAGGAGGTCCTCTGCAAGGGCAATACATGCTCTCCAGACCCATATACCTCTTTTGATCTGCCCATAGACTCATAGGCCCAAGGCAGAGTACCATCACTGCCTCAAGAGGAGACTGACAGGAGATACCCTTACTCTTCTCCCAGGGTTGACCCAGCCCAGAGCACCTGACCCTGTCAATGCTGAAAAATCCCTTCCCCCTCCTACTGCCAGACAACTTAATGTTTCCCTCACTTAGCTTGTTTTGGAGAACAGCGCCCCTGAGTGTCCAGATCTGTTGGTATATTCTCCTAATGGCTTCCTTAAAGGGAAGCCCCAGGTACCCCCTTCTGTCCTTATGCTGGGTCATACATGTACACGTACAACTTGGCTATACATGTTCACACACACAGGCTCACATACTCACATACACATGGCTCACACACACACATAACATGCTCCCATGCACACACATGCTCCCATGCAGACCTGCACACACATGATGTAAAGTCCTCATGCAAATCAGAGTGTTCAGCATACAAGCAGAGAACACGCTGGGTACTAGAGAATAGCCAGACTTGTCTAAGATACATCCATTATGAGATCAAAAGTTCCTGCTCCTAATTAGCTGGTCTTTCTGCTTGTTTGCCATGTCCACCTGGCTGACACCACAGGGACTACCTTCAAGAGCACTGGGCCCTAACACGGCTAATGAAACCAGGACTAAGTGAGATCTTTGACAAGCAAGGCAGATGACAGCTCTGGTCATTCTGTGCCTGTTTTCTTCTGACAATCCCCCTGGATATGTAAACGCTGGGCCAGCACACAGCCTCTCCTCCCCATCAGCTCTGGGCTCACACAGCCCTGACTGCCTCTCCTGTCTTCCTTCTGCTACCAAAAGTACTTGCTGTCAACCAAGGGCTTTCAGATGAACAGAGCCACCCAAACAGTATGGCTGTGGAGGTTCCTTGCTCTGCAGGGCTGCCCTTACACAGTAAGACCAGGGCAAGATCGGGGTCTGAACTCACATGGGTCAGGATCCAAAGACTGACTTGCTGCTAAATCCCACAGCCTCTCTGGGCCTATTTATCTGTCTAAAGGGACACTCATTCTGACCGCAAAGGGTGATTGGAAAGATGAAAGAGATTGTGTGCACCAGGGTAAGCTCAGCCCTGAGTGAGTTACCTGGCAAGTGCAAGAACTTGTGATCCATCTGCTGAGAGATGGAGATTGGGGGCTGGGGGAGCCACTGCAAGTTCTAGGCCAGCCTGGACTACACTGTGAGACTTTGCTACAAAGACCAAAAGCAACTCCTAGAAGTTCTCTCTGAGTCCTTTCTCTTCTAGATGCCCTTTGTCAGTAGGGTACCTGGAATCCTCAGTACATGGGGTGGCACCGGAGAGCAGAAAGCATAGAGGAGAGAGGCCAGAGGCCAAAGCAGAGGAGGCTCCAAGCAACACCTCACATATACTGCCAGGGTTGATGGTCCCAGTATATTGTGCCTTCGATCCAGCTCCATGGAAATGTAACATGCCCCTTTCCCCAAAACTTACCATGGTCATATAAATAATTTGGAGTGAATAAGTCAAATGTTTTTCTTTACTGCAGAATTTTTCAAAAACGTTTACTAAACTGCCTGGGCTGGAAGATATAAGGCAGAGCTGCGTTGTTTAGTCTATGGTGTTTTCCAAATGCATTTAACTACTGATAACTTTATTTTATGTGTCAATTCAACTGGTCCATAGGGTGCCAAAATACTCATCCAGACATTGTTTGAGACATTTCTTTGAAGGTTTTATTGAAGGAGATTAAAATTATTAATTTTTTGTTGTTTTTTCAAGACATGGTTTCTCTGTATAGCGTTGTAGACCAGGTTGGCCTTGAACTCACAGAGATCCACCTGCCTCTGCCTCCTGAGTGCTGGGATTAAAGGCGTGCACCACCACCACCTGGCTTAAAATTTAATTGTCAAATGAAAACAGGCCGTCCTTCCCAGTGTTGGTGGGCTTTGTCCAATCAGTGAAAGTCCAGCACAGAAGAGCAGATCCCAGCTGAGAGAATTCCAGATAGGCCAGAACCCTGCCAGAGGAGCTGAGCCTTCAAGAACACCAGACACAGATACGTATTCCCACATCTTGGCTCTCTGTTCCCAGGATCCCTACAGAGCCTGGACATCTGGTTTGCAACTAGCTTGGGATGGCTGGGCTTGGGTCAGGGGATTCCACCCCCTCCACACCCCCCCCCAAACACATACACCTTTCAATCTTAAAGGACATAATCTACTCCATCCATTTCAACCAACTTGACCTCTAATACAGGGATGACAGTGTGTCAAGTAACAACATTAAGGGTAAAAAGGTGTTCACATGGCCATCCTTCACAAAAGAAAAGGCCATTTACATGCACAAATAAGGAAGATGCTTGCTCAGTTAGCTTTAATTGCCAAGTTGACAGCCTAGAGCTGTCAGAGAACAAAATCTCAAATAAAGACTCGCCTAGATCAGGCTGGCCCATTGGCATGTCTGTGGGGGATAGCTTTGATTATCAATTGATGCTAGAGGGCCCAGCCCTCTGTTGGCAGGTGGTCTTGGGTTGTAATAAGGAAGTTATTATCTTCCAGGTTCCTATCTTCAGTTCCTGTCCTGACTTCCCTTAGTGGTATGATTAGACCTGGAAGTATAAGCCAAATAAAACCCTTTCTTCCCCAGGTTGTTTCACCACATCAACAGAGAGAAACTAGAAGAGTGGTCATCCCAGATGAAGTGAGTTCTGGAAGATTCATTGGCTTCAACATTCTCCTTCTGTTCTCAAGTCTACAGGCCGGTATTCGAGATCATCTCCAGGCTTGCTGCATTTGTATTCCAAACTCTACGTCTCAAAATGATTTTCTAGGTTTTCCAGAAGGTCAATGCCAGCATATGGTTGCTCAAGAAAAAGGGAGAAAGTTGCCCATTCAGGGGTTGCTCTGCTAGGCTAATTCTCAAGGGCAAAGAATGGGTCTGGAGTGGGAGAGGCTGCGTGTGCTGTGCCCCCCCCGCCTTTAGGGAGGTTCTTGCAAGCTCTGGCTCATTTGGTCCTCCAGGCCAAAGCATCATGGGCTCTGCTGGGCAATTTGCAGGTGTGGCTGCTGCGATGAGAAAGTTATATGCATCTTGCTGGGCCTTCACTCATTCTGCATGGAACTGGATGGAACCTGACCAGTGACTGCCACAATTACTCAAGTTCCCACAGCGACTTACATGGATTCCCACCAAGTCCACAACACGAAGCAGGGACAGCTGGTCTGGGGCATCGGGCTGTGACTGTGAAGTCAGGAGACCCATTGTGACCAGTGATATTTATATATCTGAAGAGTGCCGTCCCCTTCACAATGGTCACCTTGGGCATCTCTGTTCCCAGCAATGCTGCTTTTGGTCATATTCTTGTCGCTTCTTTTGGGAACTACCCTTGAGGTCAGATCCTCTGAGAAAGAGTCACACAGCCTTACTTTCTTTGTCATCAACAATGGCTTTGCTCAGCTTTGTCACCCACTGAATTCCCCAGCCTCCCTTCTAAACGACCTTGGCTGCATTAAGACACCCTACCAAGAAAGAATTCACTATTAATGGGAATGATGCTGACTGTGGGTATAGCAAACAGGGAGCATGGTGGCTGGGAGGGAGGAAGGAAGGTGCTGTTAGTACCCAAATCCTGGGTCTAAGGACACCTTACCCATGCGGCGCTTTGTCTCCTTGACTCTTTTGTGTATGTGTGTGTGGGGGGGGGGGGGCGTTCAAGACAGGGTTTCCCTGTGTAACTTTGGAGCCTCTTCTGACACTCACTCTGTAGACCAGGCTGGTCTCAAACTCACAGAGATCCACCTGCCTCTGCCTCCCAAGTACTGGGATTAAAGGTGTGGGCCGGCCACTCTGCAGATGAGATCAAAGTGCTGAGTAAAGACCTGACTAAGAGCCCTGAGCTCCCAGGAGGCCTTGTTCCCCATCACAGAAGCACTTTCTTTGCAGTGCCCATAGCCAGTCAGTCACCCGTTTAGACACAGGCTTCACACTGAACTGAAGAACAACCAAATCAGGCATGATGGTACATGCCTATAATCCTAACACTTGGGAAGTGAAGGTAGGAGAATTGCCTAGAGTTCAGTGCCAGCCCAGACACTGTTACATCATGTTCCTTTAAACACCACCACGATGACTAGTCCCTTCCATGGCATTGTCATCTGCCACCTAGGCACACCCGGAAAGAGGCAAACTGAGGCCAGAGGCCTATACAAAATACAGGAACATCTAGTGAACCAGATTCAGACTTGAGCCTCAGCCCTGGGCCAGTCACAGAACCTCTCCAGGCTTTAGTCGAAACACCTTGAAACAAAGAACAGAGACTTTCTGCCTCATGGGGTTGTTGCAAGGGCCCCATGGGTACATTTATCTGGCACCCACAGCAACTGCCATGAAGGTGATGTCCAAGGCTATCACTCCCTGGACCTTGCTAGGAAAAGGCACTGTCCCCTGCCTAGGGAGACAAGAGTGAAAAGATCACAAGGCAGTAAGCAGCAAAACAGAGGCACCCCCCCCCCCCATCTCTGGCTGGCCTCTGAACTCTGGTTGGGAAAATGACAATGAAAGGAGGTGAGATGCAGCTCAGGTAGCAGTGTGCTCGCCCAGCAGCCTGCACGAAGTACAAAACGCACACCAGCAGCTCATTAACTGGGTGTGGTGGCACATGCCTATAATCCCAGTACTTGGGAGGTGGAAGCAGGGGATCCGAGGTCAAAGACAACCCAGACTTCGACGTAGTGTGTTGGAGGAGAGCCTGGGATACACAAACCCCTGGCTAATAAAAGAAAGAGAAAGGGCTATTGAGATGGCTCAGTCGGTGAATGCCCTTTGCTACCACCACACATGGACTGAGAGGCATGTGTGCCCTACGCACAGATAAGTGAATATAATAAAAAATTGGGGAGGGAGCGTTTAAAGGAGTCATTTGTCATCCACAGGTATACCCAGCCTGGCAGACTACAGACCTGGGTTCAGAATCTTGCTTTGATATTTTTTTTAAAAAAACTTAAGGCATTATTTTTACTTTGCACACGTGTGTGTGTGTGTGCTACAGACCTGGGTTCAGAATCTTGCTTTGATATTTTTTTTAAAAAAACTTAAGGCATTATTTTTACTTTGCACACGTGTGTGTGTGTGTGTGTGTGTGTGTGTTGCACACCTGTGTGTATGCTTGACTACAGAAACCAGAAGAAGGCATTAGATCCCTTGAAGCTGGAGTTTAGTAGGCAGTTGTGAACAACCAGTGCTTGGAGCAAAACTCAGGTCCTCTGGAAGAGCAATGAGCATTCTCAACCCCAGAGCCATCTCTCCAGCCCCACCTTGCTGTGATTTTTGTCAGCCTTTGGGGCCACTACTGTATCTCTCAACCCTTCTTCTCAGTGAGGAAAACTGATGTGCACAGCAGAAGGAGTTAGGGCAGAAAGTGACAACGTGTGCTGCCATGTGCCTGGCACAGAGTAAAATGCAGGCCTATGCTGGCTCCCGAAGTTTGCAGAGACAATTTTCCAACAAGCGCAGGCTGGCCGAGGAGTTGCCACCCACATTTCAAAGATCAGGAGTGAAACCATAAGAAAAGGTGCCATGGTCAAATGAGCCTGATCAACAGTCCCCATCGACCTGAATGAAGACACAGGTAAAGTGCACAGGCAGGAGCTGTTTGTTCATCCATTTATTTCTCCTTTGAGACAGGATCTCATATACCCCAGGCTATCCTCCAACTTGTTATATAGCAGAGGAAGACCTTGAACTTCTAATCCTCTTGTCTGTTTCTCCCAAGTGCTGGGACTTAAGGCACATGTTACCTTGCCTAGCTTGAAGGTACTTTTCCGAACACCAAGCATCCAAATGAATCAAAGACCCTCTATTTGGCCTCCAGTTACTTTCTTCCCCCCCCCCCCCCGCCGCAGTTTGTTCCTGTGATTCTATTTTGGGATCATCCTAAGGCTAGCAAACCACCATGGGTTTTCTTTGTTTGTTTTCAAGACAAAGTCCTCCTGGTTAATCCAGGCTGGCTTTGAACTCTCATCAGTCCTCCTACCACAGGATGCTGAGTGCTAGGATTATAGGAACACATCACCAGCATGCCCAGATAACTTTGGCTTTTATAACATAAAGAAAACAGAGATCTCAGGCCACAGCTGAGATTTTCATGGCCGGGGTCAGACTCCATCTCTCTGGCACTCAGGTGGCTGCACTTGGTCAATTTGTGAGGGAAGGATGAACTAGACAAGGAACCCTAGAATAGGATATTAGGATCTCTGCTGCCTAGTGTGCAAACTGGCAGATGCTGAATAAGGCTTGGGCTCCAGGTCACCCTCTAGAAGCCCCCTTGGGGGGCTCACACATAGTTCTGGAGGTGCCTACATAGCCATGACCTTAACACTAAGGTCTTGTCAAGGGAATAACGATGAAATTTCGCCACCAGGGCTCTCCTTGATGTACCCTCACGTGGGGAACTGACATCAGAAGACACAGAAGAGGCAGATGGTATTTTCCAGGGTCCTGGCCTACCATGGAGAGGCATCCAGGGCCTCATTCATGTCCTTCCCCGCCACAGTTGGTGCCAGGAGGCTAGCATAGGGCGACACAAGAGCCCATAGAGACACAAGATTAATGGCATTTGAGGCAGGTGATCTGCTGTCCCTTGCCAGCTCCCATGGCTGGCCAGGCTCTGTGAGGCATTTAGTGTAACAAGAGCCTGGCAGGGAGGGGAGGCCAGCCCTCACCAAGCAGACAGAGCCAGTCCTTGTATCCATCCACGGTCAATGCACCGCCCCAAGACCCGAGCCTTTGACTCAAGCCCCTACCCCACCAGGCTTTGTCATGGGGCAGGCAGAAGGACCAATCTGGAAAGTGCAGAGAGCAGGGGAGCAAGGACAGACAGAGCTTCTGCTTCTCTGTTCTCCCAGGCCTGGCCACATGGACCAGCTGCGATTGTGCCTGTGACACTTCCAGATGCCCTGATCCTCTGGATAGCACAGGCCTTCTCAGGGGTTCACAACTCCTTCCTGTGCAGTTTGTTCAGACACAGTCAGCACGTGAGGACTGGCCCATGCCTGACCACCATGAGATATGATAGACACAGTGGCTTCCAGGACGATGGACTTCGGAGCCATTTCAGCAAATGGCTTGGTTTTGGACCCAATTCCATGGATCCCGTGTCAATGAGCAAGCCCTTCCTCTTTTGTATTCTATAAAGCAGGGCAGGGCTTCCCATTTAGAGTCACTGTCAAGAACTAAGAGCAAATTCTACCGAGTACACCAGTTTCCTCCCCTCCAGCACCCTCGAAGAGTGCCTGCCCAGACCCGCTCAAGACTTTAGAGCCTGAAGATCCCAACACCTCTCCAGAAGATTTCTTTTCTACCAGCCAGTGAATGCCCAACTCAGAGCCCCAGCATGGCTCTTACCCCTCAGCATTGGGATTCCCATCGGTAAGAGCAAGCCAGGGTACACTTCCCTTCTCCTCCTAATAGATTGACAGCTGCAGGGATCCTTTAACTAGAACAAGAGCAGAAAGCACACCATGCTCTGAATGGCAGGGAGGGCACCTTCGGACACTGCAGCTCTGGGGGAATCTGGGCACACGTTAGTGATGGGGCTGCTCTCATGGAATGATCAGGCCCTGGTTCCTCAGCCTCTCAACACCCTCAAGGCCTCAGATGCTCACCCTCCCCTTCTCCCTGTTACATGTGTCTGGTGATTCAGGAAAAACAAACCTTGGATCTCACCCATCCTCTTGATCAGGCCCTCATGGTCAGTGAACAACCTATACAGCTATACAGTAGACCACGAGCAGTTCAGCCTACGGACACATCTGCAAATGTACCATATTTATTGGTGGCACCTCCAATCCTGGCCCTGTGCTTTGATTTACATATAATTCAGACCCAGGCTGGCCCCAGAGTTGCTCAGGGATAAACAAGATTCCTATGAGGAGTGGGAAGTTGGAATTCCAAGACTGCCCATTCTAGACACAATCACTTCCAAGGGCATTGGTCTATGAGTCCAGAGTTAAAAACAAAATGAGATCATAGCAAACAGCAAGATGCACCTTCAGGTCTGTGCATAGAGGTATCTGGAACCATTACTAGGAGTCCATAGGCTCCCAGTTAGCTTACTATTGGAAGTGGACTGGACTGTGGCTGGGTGGCGACTGTCTGGGAGTGACCTAGCAATGTCAGATAACTTCAGAGAAATACCCTTTAGGGCCAGAGCTGGCTGGGGCCTTTGGTGCCCGGTGACCAAGAGCCAGAGGTCCCTGGCCCATTTGACCTCTGCTCAGCTTCTGCTGCCTGAGTGACTACAGCCTTAATCTTTTGACTTCCCACTCTGCTCTGACATCCCAAGAAACAACAGCACAGTCAACCCAGTCCAGCCCAGGACACACACTGTGCTTGGGTCACTTGGAATAGCCTCAGACAGATTTTCTCTTCTCAATACCAGGGGAGCCCCTGTCTGCTGGGGCATGGCTTCTGTGTCCCCCACTCACAGAGGGGACAAGGATCTTTGCAGAGCCTCAGTGTGCCCACAGCCATCTGCTGACCTTCCCTGCTCGTGCAGATTGGCTATACTTGCCATCAGCTCACTCTGATCCCGTCTCTTCTGTGCCTCCTCACCTGCTCCACAATCTGTTGCATCCCTAACCTCAAAGCCTCACAGGCCCTGGGGCACAATCCTCTGGTCCACCAGGGCTGCTCCCCTGGGCCACTCAGTATTTTCTACTTCCTGCTCAGAGCTACTCAAGTTCAACACCATGCCCAGAGGGGGTAGGAGGGAAAAAGCAATGAACCATGGATTCCAGACACAAAATGCACATTCCTCTATCTGGAAGTCTTCCTGTTGTTGTGGGATTTGGATATGTCCAGAACGTGAGGAGCATGAGTAAATGAGTCAACCGATTATTGAGCACCTACTGTGTACCAGTCTCTACTTAAGCTCCTTATGTTTGCCAGCACTACAAGGAGGCTCACTGAAGACAAGGAATCTGAGGTTCAGAGAGGTCAAGCCATTTATCCAGAGCCACAGAGCAGGATGCAAGGGAGCCAGACAGTGTATTGATAGCCAATGTTGAACACATCTAGGAGTAAGAGGAGGCAATGGCTGGCTTACAGGATTTTCCAGTTTCTGCGGTGTCCCATGTCAAGCTATCAGTGTGACAATTCTGAAGAGGGGTGGTCCACAAATTGCCACCATATAGTATGTCCCCTGACAGGCTCAGGGATGGCTACTTGCTTCAAAGTGTCGTCCCGCAGCCTTGAGAAATGATGAGCTTTGTGTATTATGAGCTTTGGTTTTATTATGATGTATTGGGTTACACATTTATATCACTTCATGTTCAATAGTGATTGTGTTTAATGATCAGCTGAAAGAAAGGAAGGAAGGAATGAAGGAAGAAAGAAAGAAAGAAAGAAAGAAAGAAAGAAAGAAAGAAAGAGAAAGCCAGCCCAAACTGAAAATTTAACAATGGACTCTCCTTGGTACCTGGAGCTAGGTTTCCTCCCAACCACAATGCAAGCTGCTTTCCAGAGGGTGTACATACTCCCAGCCTGCCCTCATGCTAGTAGGTTGCTCATGCTCGGCTTGAGCAGCAGGTGTGGAGCAGCAGAGCCAGTCCTGGTCACCACTTTCTGCATGGCTGTCTTCCTCCCTCGTGAATCTCTGAGGCTCTTCTTTTCCTCACTTCTAGTCTCCCTATCATCCTCAAACGACTCTTATTAAGTACCTACGCTATGCCAGGATTGTAACCCAGAGCCAGAGGGCAGCTTTGAGAAGAGAGATTCGGCCCCCTAGGAGTGTAAGGGAGGGCCGAAGGGGGGGGTGGATACCTGGGCAGGGTTTCACAGCGCACAACGACAACACTCTCAAGGATGGGGAAAGGCCCTCTAAGAAGGAATAGATCTCAAGTGTGTATTTGGATAAGAGGTTTTCTTCAGGTGTCGGTGGGCATTAGACAATGAATGGAGAAGGAAATGAACTGGAGATGAGAACTGGGCATGGTCTCGGTGTCTTGCTGGGAATGAATGCCTGGGTTACTGGACAGAGCGAGGGAAGGCACACAGACGGCAGGGTGGATGGAGTCTATCACTGCTGCACTGGGTTTGTGCAATCCTGGGAAGCACCAGCAGATTCCAATCAGGTTCCAGGATTGCACACAGATTCTGATCTAGGAGCTGATGGAGAAAGAGTGAAGCAGAAATGATGGGGGGGGACAGGGGGGCGGTGGGAGGCGGGAGAAGCACAGGCCTCCAAGAGAGGAGCCTGTCTGGAATGAGGAAGGCCAGAGTGCAAGGGTTGAAACAGTGACTTAATGTCCCTTTATTTAGCTGTGAAATAAGATCCTCGGGCCGTTATGAGGAGGCAGTGAGTTACATTGTGAAATATTTTTAGGAAAATGCTGTCACATAGAAAGCGCCCCGCCCCGTAAGTGTCAGGTATTGTGACTGTTACTATTATTATTAAGATTGTCCACGGAGACTCTGAACACAACCATCAGGCTCTGCACCTGGCTGTGACGCTTCTGCATATTCAGCAGCCAGAGGGCATTCCTCAGAATAAGTGGGGCTGGAACACTTGCCAGCCTGTCTGAAGGTCAGGCAAGCCGCAGAGGCAGTGAGTGTGTCGTGTGCGTGCGTGCGTGCGTGCGTGCGTGCGTGCGTGTGCGTGTGTGTGTGTGTGTGTGTGTGTGTGTATTAGAAGAAAGCAATGAGTGTGTTCTGCGGGGTGCGTGCATGAGTACGTGTGTGTGTGTGTGTGTGTGTGTGTGTGTGTGTGTGTGTGTGCGCGCGCGCGCGCTTGTGTGCTAGGAGAAGGCATTGAGTGTGTCCTGCGGGGTGTGCATGTGCGTGCGTGCGTGCGTGCGTGCGTGTGTGTGCTAGAGGAAGGCTCTCCACAGCTGTGTTGCTACAGAGCCTGCACCGCGGCTCAAAAGGAGAACTAGAAACTAGCTCTGTGCTGTGATCCTGGCTTCTGAGGTATCCATGTGCCGTTCACCCCTCCTTTCAGCTCTAGAAAGGCCCCGCTGTCCACGAACTGCAGAGTTTGAGAAGGCCTGTAGGGGGCTGTAGAGCCCTTTCGTTCCCGGTATCCAGGCGGCAAGAAGACCCCATGTAAAACAATGGGAGATGAGTAAGGAGCAACTGGGGTTCCCAGGTACCCTACTAGCCGGTCCTAGTTTATCTGCACTCCGCCCCCCGCTGGCCCTATTCAGATTTGATCCCTGGTCCCCTCAGCTCCCAAAGTGACACTGATGCGAGCCGGTTTCCCACAGCCTCTTACCAGCGTTCTCTATCGGGAGACAAGCGACAGCATCTTTCTTGGCCGTATAGGTAGAGCAGGTGTCTCTCTCTCTTTGCCTGAGCGTCAGGTTCTTGTCTAACATGTTTGGGAGTGGGGAGGAGACACCAAGCAAATATGGGTCCCCAAAAGAATTTTTGCTTCAGCTTCTCCCTAAAGCAAAACTCAACAGCCGTGGGTGCTACCTGTCCCATGGACTTATTTACACAATCGCAAATCCTTTGACACATACTAGAGAGCAGAGCTCACTTCTCCCTACTAACACCTGAAGCTATGACCAAGCCTAACAAGCAAATATTGGCAAAATGCTGGAGATGGTCACTTAATATTTTGAGGGGCTGGAACGATAGCTCAGCCATTAAGGGTGTCTGCTGCCAAACCAGCAGATCTGAGTTTGACTCCCAGAGTCCCACAGGGCAGAAGGAGAGAACCAACTCTCACATGTTGTCTTCTGATCACCTGGAACCAAGGCACACGCAGGCCCACACATACACACATACACAGTGAGACACAAAATAAATGAATAAAAATGTAATTAAAATAATTTGAGCTGAGTGTAAGTATTGCTTGCCTGTAATCCAAGCACTTAGGAGATGGAGGTAGGAGGGTGAGGAGTTCAAAGTCACGTAGTGAGTTCCAGGCCAACCTGGGCTACATGAGACTCTGTCACAAAACATCAAAAATAAATTAAACAAATCAATAAATTGAAAAAAAATGGAACCTCCACCCCAACAACCCTCTCCTTGTCCCCCAAACCCTAAACATATACCTGCTCTTTGGAGCTTTGCCAAAGCAACAATGACAATTACAATAATAATAAGAAGGATTTAATAATATGCTACTTAATCAGGCAAGTTTAGGATTTAGCAAATATTACAGGAGACTTACACTAAAAAGAAAAAAAAATCATTGTTTACCTAAAATTACACTTAACTGGGAATCCTCTATTTCATCAAGCGACTCTACCCAGGAAGCTGAGAATATATCTACACGCTCATTCAGAGGAAAATTTCCTATTCATCGTCCCCACCCCCTTTGGTAATCCCTCCTTTAATCCTCTGTTACGCACACAGAAATCCAAGCCACAGTGATTACATTAAGCTGCGTCTAGTTCAGGCACCCTGCTTTCATTAACACTGAACATTTGTGGCACGCCTACTACATGCCTGCTAAATGCCTGGCACTTGTCAATGACTTGGCTGATCACCACAGCAACTTAAAGAGAGGTAGATATTATTTATGGAAATAAGGAATAAAATTTCTGCAAACATCATGAATCATTTGAGTGGTGGTGCACGCCTCTAATCTCAGCGCTCTGAAGGCAGAGGCAGGTGGAGCTCTATGAGTCTGAAGCCAGCCAGTCTACATAGCAGATCCCAGGCTAACTAGTGAGACCTGTCTCAAGGGAAACAAATAAAAGCAAACACATGAAACCCCACAGAAATCCATGACTCTGATTTCCAAAGGCACATACATTTCCAGTTAGTGACTTCCTGAGGAAGAGAGGAGAGAAACGAGGAAGATTCTGCATCATCACTAAATAAGCAATGTCACAGCCTTGGCTGTGTGTGTATATGCTGTTGGTAGGAGAAAATATCTTCATTTCAACTAGTTGCCTCTGGAATCAGCACTGGATTGTGGCATATGAAGAGAGGAAGCCCCAAGGGTCAACAGTAAGTTGGCCTTATAGCTGCCAAAGACAATGTTACACCTCTATGTAATGAACAGCTAATTCATTCTGTTACTCGGGCTCACTCAGGCCATCCCTGAGCACTTGATGACAATAACACACAGATTCCAAATGTTCTCTGGAAGAAAAACAAAACACCCTTTTCCCTAATCCTTCTTAAACTCAACAAGACTGATTGGTTTTTATTATTCATGAATTAATTTAAAAAAAAAAAGCACACACTGAGTCCAACAAGGGAATTGCAACTATAGAATGTCTCACTGACCCAGTAAGAAGCAGATTTAAACCTGAATGGCAGAACTACCCTTGCTTTCATTTCCACAGGGGAATGTTTTGTTTGCTAAATCAGTTACTAATCAATTCGTAATCCAAAGCTTCGATTTTATTTTCTTTGGGGGTGGGGGGGGTGGCTGAGTAAGAAGCTGAGTAGTAAGGGGATGCTAAGACGTTCGTCAAAGAATACAGCCATCAGGGTCCCTGGCATACGAGGGGAGGAGTTAGAGTTGCTGCGTCTTATTTTCCAAAGTGTGTGCCTGAGCTCACACAAAAGCGAACCAGAGAGAGAACATAACTGTGGCATTGTTGGATACAGGAGTAACTCAGAGGCACCTAGAGAGGTCAGCTTCCTGCTAGCTGGGACAAGAGCCTGGCAGAAATGGATGGCCAGTAAGGTGACCCAGGCTAGAGAGGTGACTTTGTTCACTTCACAACATTTTCCAAGATGCTCCATATGACAGCATCACTCCAAAGGCCTCCACCTTGCAAACATCTGAGCATGTAGCCAGAAGGACCGTGAAGCATGAGAGGTGGAACCACACAGGGGCTGCCGATAGAGTGGAGTCACTGAACCGGCATCCTTAACGAGAGACACTTCCTCCATCTGCATTTCTCTGGGATCCGGGACATGTGGTTAATACCAGCTTCTCCTCCACCTGCCTATTCATATCTGGACACTGGGCTGTTTTTGCTCCTCAATGAGTTCAAATATGCAAGCCTGGGCCTTTGAGTATTTACCTGCCCACAGATATCTTCATGTTCTGAGGCAAATTGCAATCATCCTTATCCAGGTACTTTGAGAAAACTGGTCATGAGAATTGCTTGGTACTCTGGGGGAAGGAGAAGGTGAAAGCTATTATTACCATTCTCATAGTTACTACAGCCACCACCTTATTGTTCTTATTTCTGGAAAAGCAGTGTCCTTTCTGACAGAGCTTGTTATCTTAGTGTTTAGGTAGACGGTGGCGGCATCAACAGACCCAGGAGACAGCTGACAAAGAGTCAGGCTGAAAGGAGGAGGCTAAATACTGTTGGTACACATTGAAGGGTGGGCTTGCTACTAAAGATGTTCTCTGCCGATGGATTAGAAAAGCAGAGACAAGAGACTGGACAAGCTTGCTTACTTTGTGTCACCAAGATCCCAAATGAGGGTACCCAGGGCCAAGCAGCGAGATGGGGTCAGATTTGAAAACTGAAGAGTTTTTTTTTTTTTGTTGGTTTTTTTTTTTTTTCCCAAAGAGTTTGCCGTTTCCTGCTACCTCCATTCATACTCTATCACCTGGTATTCCAGGTAACAGACACAGCCAGCTTGAAGGAAGTATGAATACCAGGCCTTTATTCACTCTTCTTGCTGTTTCTACCAAAGCAGGTGAGCAGGACAGATGGACGACAGTGGATAAAGGGATGGATGGCTGAAGCAGAGTGGAGTGGCTGATGAGACTTTGGATTGCGCTTTACCTGTTCAACCCCTGGACGACTCAAACACACTCTTGCGCACACTGAGACATGAGTGCATGGTCAGATCCCACATACCTACAGTCTCCCTCCAAAACATGAAATTGAAACAGGATAACGGACAAGGACATGCTATACCAAGTTGGAATGAAAACAGAGATGATGAGTGAAGGCAGAAGATGAGGCTAAATTATATAAGGCATGAGAAAAAGGCCATCTAGGACACCTGCCTTCACCCCACTCCTCCCCAGAACGTGTCATTAGGACCCTATAACCTTGTTCTCTGCCTTTCCGGAGCCAGGAGCATAGGGAAAAGCTGGTGATGTTCAAAATCACCTTTCCAGGTCTTTCTTTCCCTTTCATTCTCTTTCTTTTTAACATAGATCTCATTCTCTCTCTTTTTAATGTAGATCTCACATAGTCCAGACTAGCCTCCAATTCAATATGTAGCTGAGGATAACCTAGAACCCCTGATCCTCCTTCCACCACTAGTATTGGGACTGCAGGTATGCACTGCCATGGCCAGCTTTAGGTGTCTACATTAAAGCACAGTCAGATTTAAAAAAGAAAAAAAAAACAAAAACAAACAAACAAAACTCAAACCAGGAACTTAAAGTGAATTAGCAAAACAATAATTCTAAAAAAAATGTATAAACTCTGTTTAATTCGGACCACTGAAAATTAAAGAACCCAGTGAAAGGAACACTTTGTATTTCAGATCTGAAACTCTGGGATGGTAGTGACCAGTCTAATTTTGGTGTATCACCTTCGCTCTGTTCTAAATGCCGAGTTTTGGTAAACATTAGTCATCGGGCTAGCGGCTGCTGTAATTGGCTAGAGAGGAACATACTATAGCTAAACAGAAAATTGATCTCATTTGAAGCCAGATGATTAAAAACTAAACCCGGTCAGAGTCTGTGTGACTATCCTTTGATCCTTGAATAAGATGATGTTGAAGAATAAAATAACATTTTCTAGAAAACCATTCCCCAAAATGACTCCATCCTGGGCGATGCTGAATGACAGCAGGGAAAAGAAAGACCCCACCCTGGACAAAGCTGAATGACAACATGGAATAGAAAATTTGGGGGTCTTAAGAACAAGGAGAATAATTTATTTTTTAAAGAAAAAAATTTATACAGGTTTGAAAACACAGCCAAATGAAAACTATACATACAAATACATACACACATATATATTCACCTTCAGAAAAACTTCAGTGTGGATTAATTTTAATTCACACTGGGACAATCCTAATTTTAAGATGCTCATCTGACAACCCTCCCCGCCTACACATACCTTATCAGATCCCATATAGAAAGGGCAGATGAACCACACTTATTTTTCTCAATTTAAGAAACCATCTGACCCTTTAAATTCCAGCTTGATGATGTGGCTATCCAGGGACAGTGGAGGACATGGGAAGCCTGGAGCAGAATGGCCCAAGTGCTCAAGTGTTCCTCCAAATGTGGCCATCTGTTAGAGGGGAAGGCCTGCCTTCACTCTCTCTCCCGGGTCTGCTCCAGTGCAGCCCAGGCTGAAGACAGAAAAGAGGCCTTGGAGGAAAAATTAGCATCCTTTGTGCCATAGGAACACGAGCCAGTGGGTCCCTCTGTGATCCCTTCCCTACTCTGGATCAACTTCAAGGTGAGAGTTTCTACTGGAATGTTGCCAGGCCTGAGCTCAGCTCAGGCAAGAGACAGGCAGGCAGCCTTTTGTACACTGTCACTCATTTTAAGGGGGGGGGGGGTGCCCATGGTACAGGCTTGCATACACACTGGCACACACAGACTCTCCAGAGCAAAACGACCCAGGGCTGGATGTAGCTCCTGGTGGTATCACAAAAAGTCTTGACACTTCTTTACCCCAGTACTTATAAATTAAAATCCCCTTAAGATCGATCTGATTTTAATCCCAACCAAGGCAGAATAAAAGAGAGGCACTCACAGGAGGGAATAAAGCCCAGGTCCCTCCATGTGTCCACATTTGTATCATGTTTGGCGTCTATATTTGGATGATGAACTGGAGTCCAGGCTCTCCACAAATCTCCAAGCAGAATGGCCAGAAGCTGGGCTGCCTTGCAGAGCACACACTCACTCAGATCTCAGACTCCAGGGAAACACTCACTTCCTGCAAGCTGGCTGCCGAAGAGGCTGATGAGATGGGTGAATACAAGCCCCTGCCCCTGAGCCCCCAGTGCTTTGGGCAGAAGTCATCATGAGCTCTTTTTAGACCTTTGCTTTCTCCAACATGATTCCCAGAGTCATGGGACCAACCAGCCTGCAGTCAAAGGCTCACATCATACCATCCCAGTAGGGCCCAGGAGATGAGGAAGGAAATTCCCCAGCTGCAAGAGTTGAGGGTCACTAATCCAGTGTCCTAGGGGGAAAAAAAAATCTCCAAGTACCAACCTCTCCTATTCATTCATTGCCTTGAAGCCTCTCCAGAGGAAGGGGTCTGGTCCCAGCACAGCTCTGCTGTTGTCAGTGAAAGATCAGTGGGCCTCACTGGTGGCAAGAGATAGGCTGGTTCCTTAAGGGTTAATCTGTGGGGCCAGCTTATCACAGGGGTCACTGAGATGGGCAGAGACTAGTTGAGCATCCCAGTCCCCCATGGCTGGTCTGCTAATTACATTTGCAATTATAAGCACCACAACCTCCCTACACAGGAACCAGACCACATTGGGCCAATGGGACAACCAGATGTAACCCAGCCCCAGGCCACTCTAGCTCCACCAGGAGACACTAGGGCCAGCTGAAGTCTGTGGGCCCTACCTCTAAGGAATGGTTCTCTCTGAAATCAGGCATTCCACAGAGATATATGAACGTGTTGGGCAGAGATGGCTCACATGAAGGAGGCTCTGTCAGGGGTCACAGATATATACCACCAAAAAAAAAAAAAAAAAAAAAAAATTCCTTCAGCGCTAGAAGCAGCAGGGAATCTCAAGGGCACACAAGTAGGATGTTTAGGTTGCTTCCCAATTGGCTGACTGGTTTGGCTCCAGCCCATCCTTAATTCCACCCTCCCAGCTTTCCAGGAGCAATCCGCAGACCCTGCAATCACAGCTTACTCTTGCCCCGTGTATCTTTTCGGGACTACAGAGACTGGGAAGGACACAAGAAGCTGAGCATCCCAGCCAAGCTGGAAGATTGCAGTAATACTGAGTCAAGAGTCATCAGGATCCAAGACAGACATCCTAGGAGGCCGTCAGCAGTACCGGCAGATGCTGAGCACAGCTCCTATCCATGTGGGAAGAACACTCTGAGGGGGTCTTCTGCTGAGAGAGGTGGGCAGACCTGACTAAAGCTAGCCCATGAGACAGGGTATCAGAATTAGGGTGCTCATGGTATGGCCGGGACTTTATTTGAAAGAGTAAATCATGGCCTAAATATTACCATTCTTTTCCTTTAAATTTGGACCAAGGCTTAATTATCTCAAGTTCTAGGAAGCCAGGTCAATGGTGCCCTGCCTCTGGTCTGTCAAAAGTGCCCCCCCTCCCGCCTCCTGCAGCCTGCCTGCTCCCCAGCCTTCCCCAGACACATCCTCAGGCAACACCATAGCCTAGAAATTATAGAGAACCCTACTCCAAAGAAGCAAGGCATTTTGCAGAGGACCAAGGAACAACAGAGACTTTTCAATGACTCTCAGCTCTCTTCAAAAACCATTAGACAAAATGTCCAGTTACAGGAGGAACATGAATGAAGCACAAAGCACAGAGTCATGAGAGCTTGACTGAGGGACAGGGCACTCTGAGAGGGCCGAGTGTGACAGCAAGTCACTATCACGCTTCTACCCCTCCCACACACACTGCTTTCCCCGAAAGTCCCCTCTGTCCCTTTTCTCTTGGACTAAATGGGATATTTATTGATTACTCCAAATCAATAGAATGAAAATGTTCCTGTTTGGGGGAATCAAGTTGTTTCTCTTGTGTATTCTCTTATAAAATAAAAATATCTTTTCATATACTGTAATTATTGGCAAAACAGAAGATTGTTTCTAAGGAAAAGGAATTGGTAAACTAACCAGCCCCAAGAGGAAATTTCCAAGGATATGGAGCTGTCACGGACCAGGAAGGGCCTTAGCCCTGACTGGGGCCCTGTAACACTGACCTAATGTTTTTTTCTATTTATTGCCCCGGGGCTAAACAACTCCTGCTAGCTATCCCACCATCCTCTACCACCTAGCTACACCTTCAAGGGAGTAGCAGACAGATAAAGGTTTCTTTTCTGGAGCCCCTCCCCTGGAAAACCACAACTAATGCCTTCACTCTGATTTATTTTTGAATGTACCATTAAAAATTAATTTCCCCCTTTGTTTTTCTCCAGGTCACTGAGTTTGAATTACCATGTGGCATTTTTCCTACGTGTGAACCCACATATTTTACCTTCAGGACAGTTTGTTCTTTGTTTCTTTAACAACAGCATAGTGGTCCTCCTCCTCAGAAGGTAGCAACCCCACCCCTACCCCACCCCATACACACACATTGGGTTTTGTGCCCCAGGGTCGCCAGCGAGTAAGTCATTGACTCATTCACACACAGGCACCCAAAAGAGAGTACATTTGCCCTGGCTTCTGCCGGCCATACATGTACATAAAATACTGATTAGGACGGATGGGTGAGGGAGTCACCTCCAGGACAGACTATGGGAAAATGAAAACGAAGAGCAGAAAGGTAGGAAGGAGCATGTATGTGTTGATTTCTCAGCTGGGACAGTGAAGACGACAGAGAGAGTGTGATAAATGCTCTCTGTGTATTAGGAGGCAAGCTTTAGGCTTCCCCATCTCTGAACTCATACCCCTGTGCCCTTGGGCTTTCTGGAGTCTGGGAATGTCAATTACCACGTGGGGGTAAAAACTGTATGTACGGAGCACATGATCGCCCCCCCACACACACACACATACTCTCCACCTCAGGTTCTCTGAGAAACATCAGCCTGTGGCAAATGCATGCATGCCACCATCCTTCCATCAAACCAATGTGTGCAGCCTCCTGTTTTGTGACTTGGCTAGAGGTGGTCCCAAAACCACCTGCCTCCTCTAAATACCACCCTCTGTCCTTGCCATGCTCATCCTTGTGCCCCTGCACCTCTGTATGGAGGCAAATGAGAACCCTAGCTTCTGCACACACCTGTGTGTGAACTGCTGGTTATAGCTTGGAGCTGCTGCCTAGAAGGTCCTTGGCTTAAAAACAAAAAAACAACAACAAAAAAACCAGCATTTCACGACTGATTAAGTCCTCAGTACCAGCAGGCATACTTTTGACTTTTGGTATGGCTCATGGAAGGAGAAGTTATTATTATTATTATTATTATTATTATTATTATTATTATTTTGAAAACGAAAAAAGAAAGAAAAGAGCCAGCAAGGATAGAGAAGCCACACCATGGCCAGGCTTAGTTTATAAAAGATTTCTACTTCACACCTTCCCCAGACCTCCAAGATCTTGGCTCCAACGTCCTCTTTGTGGCCTCCCTGACATCCCCCTCTTAGTCCACATTTATCCCCAAACTGAAATTAGGCTCTTTGCCAGTCGAGGGAAGAGCCCAGCTCTTTGCCCTGGAGCTGTCCCAGCTTACTTGGTCAACACTACCTACCAAAACACACATTCGGGCCCCTCCACATACACGCACACACATTTTCATATTGATTGATGATGACTTGAGCTAGAGATAAACATGGAGATATTTCGAGCTCAAGGGAAGAAGTCACCTCCGGAGAAAGGGAGCCTAAATAATTTAAATATCCAATATTTGTCGTACTTGGTAATTTTATGTGAGGAAATGCTCAACAAGCATCACACTGTCCCATTCTTTCCCCGGGATTCTCCTGACTCTCATACTCCCTTGGGGAGGAGCCTGAAAGCCAAGACACCCCCCCCCCCCGCGCAGCCCCAGGAGCTGCAAGCAGCATAACCTTGAAAGGGAATGAAAAGCCACTTTTCAAGCTGATGGAAATCAGAATCCATTATAATTAAGCACCCGCTTTCCTCTCCCTGCTCAACACCTCATGTTTAAATTCTGCAGGTATCCACAGGACTCTTGGCCCTGGGGAAAATCCTAAGTCCTAGAAGTGAAATGGTCAGTGTGGAGAGCCTAGGACAACCCGGCGCCCCAGAGCTGCGAAGTTGCCTCCTGGCGCCTGCTGGTGGCAAGTAGAGTGGTTTTTGAGGTGAAGTGGAGGGTTCGAAACTTCACCGAACCAGGCGAACGAGACGTGGTCCACAGCCTTTATCTTATAGGTGTCTCCCCAGTTCTCTGTCGGGGTGATGCAGGGAAAGGATGAGTGGTGTGAAAAGGAAAGGGCCGTGACAGGGAAGAAAACCCCCGTGATGGGGAAGAAAACCCAACTCGGTAAGTTTCTTTCAGAAGAAAGGCACAAAGTTACTTAGGAAAGCTGCCCGCGAGAAGCCAGAGTTTTCCTTTGATCCGTTTTATCTCTATTATTAAGCCTATGGAGGACCATTTTGAGGCCCTCACAAGCGGTCCGAACGCTCCAGGTCCCACCCCGGCGCGGTGGGACATAGAGCGCTAGAGGCAGGTGCTGACACAGGCAGCACGGCCACCTTGGAGAGCGCGGGTGGCACTGGTTGAACCGTGAGAGCCTGGGGCAGCCACTCGCGGTGTAGGGTCAGTTCGCCTCTTCCTACCCAGTATGTGTGCTCGGAGAACTGTCCCAAGACCCCGGAGCTACCAGGAGTCGCAACCAGCCGTCGCAGCCACAACCACCCTCGTCGCTCGTATAGCCCACGTTCTGGCGCTTCTCAGTCCGCAGCGGGGAAATAGCGCCCGCCCGGCCGCCCGCCCGCCCGCCGACACGCTGCCCAGAATCTACAACTGACTTCACCTCCACCGCAGCGCGGAGCGGGCCACCCGGGCTCCCGGCGGCGGGACACGGGCTCCCCAAGCAGGGCGAGCTGAGCCCAGAGCTCCCGGCCCCGCCGCCCCCCAGGGGGCTCCTGGGACCGCCACGCCGAGACCGTCCTGCTGGGACCCCGGTGCCCGTGCGACACTGGCTGCCTGCAGTTCCCGTCTAGACCCAGCATGTTTGATTTTCTGCCCCTGGCTGAAATCATTTTGGGTACCCAGGATGGAAATCAAAGCCCCCGCGGGGAGGGTGCCTGGGACGGAACGGGACACCCACCCTTGCAGCCACGTCCCCGCACCTGTTCCGGGCTTCCGCCTTCCCATCACGGAAATGGAGATATTTTGTCACCTCGGAGCAAAATCAGAGTGAATGAGAAAGCGCCACTGTTGCCTAAAAGTGAGGGCTCATGAAAGAGGATGCGGGAAAAGTTAAGAGGAGGGTTAAATGCTGAGAAAGAAACCCAGCAAGTGTGCGTCTTCCTTTCTACTAAGTCCCCGAGTGCCCCCCACCCCAAGTCGGTGCCACTTCAGGAATGTGTAGAAGAGGAACTGCGACATCCAGGACAGAGACACTTGGATGGGCAGAAGGACGGACTGACGGATAGACAGACAGACAGACAGCCGGGAAAGTAAGGCACCTACTGGTTGTGATAGCCGAGGGGGTCCGGGATGCAGAGTTCGGACACGTCCATCAGTCCCGTTTTAGCATTCCCAGTTGGAGGAGACCGGCAGCGGGGAAATCACGAGGAAGACGAGTGAAGGGCACAGGCGAGGTGCGAGTCCCGGCAGGGCACGGTGAGCGCGAGAAGGCGGAGTGGGAGGACGCGGACGCGGCGGGGGAGCCTGAGGCAGAGAGCCGCGCGCAGCCCCGCGCTCCCACTCATCCGCGCGCTCAGCGAACGGGCAGAGGGGACGCGAAGCCGTGGAGGAGGCTGGGGCGCCCGACACTTGGAGCCCACTAACCCTACTGTAGCTTTAAGGCTGAGAGACTGATGTATGATTTGGCTCCTATTGGCTATCTCTCAGGGGCTGGACTTAAAGTGACAGAATCGAGCTGGGGTGGGGGGAGGGGGGCCAGCCCAAGAGACTTCAATGGAATAGGACACTCCCGCGGACAAGCAAGGTCTCCATCTCCTGTGGAGTAGGAAGGCTGGATTTTTAGAGTCCTAAAGCTTGCATCCTTGCTCTTGCAGCTGCAAAGCAGGGTGAGGGGGTGTCCAACTGCTTGGTGGGACTGTTGGGGGAGGGTGCTAATATACGCACCCCTACCCACCCAACCGGTACACAGCTCTTGGAACCAGCAGGCTTACAAACCCCTTCTCAGCCTCTCAGAATGGGTTTGCTCTCCACATTCCGCACCATCACCACCATGGAGCAGCGTCCAGGGGCTTAGAAATTCGTGTTTAGTGTGCAAAGGGTCAGGCCAGCAGGTGAGGCGCAGCCAGCCGGAGGAGAGAGACAGATTCCCTTCCCTGCTCCTGTCACCTGGGTTTGCTCTGACCCGCGGGCATGTGGCTAGATGCAGGGTGTGTATCCATAAAATGCTTCTAGACTAAAAAGGCAGGCTTTGCCCATTAGCAAATCTCAATAGTGTACCCAGGACACAGGCCCTGGGCGTAAATCCCTGTCTGCTTGGGAAAACACAATTGTGCTTTTAAACCTCCAACTTACTCACCACAGCTTCTCTGAGGTACAAGTTGACACTTTCACATGCACACCTGAATTCCCGCCTATCAACACACCTGCATCCCTGTCTGCCTCTCCCTTCCGTGAACCAGAATACTATGGGCTGCCAATGTACCAAAATAAGCCATAAGTCAAGTCCCCAACTCTTCTTGTGGGGCTTTTCGTCTTTGGGGATGTGCCTGCCACGGGGATAATAATCAATTTGATGACTCAAATGAGTGTGTGTGCTGGTGTGGATACAGAATTATTTAAAAGAGGGAGAAAAGGCCCTCAGGAGAGACTGTTACTTTATTCTCTCATACTCTACAAAAGACAATGAACAGTGTTGGGGGGAGAGATAATTTTATTACCAAAGTAATGTCTAGGTGGAGTGTACCTGCAGGCAGTGCTGTGCGTTTAGGATAAAGCAGGAAGGGAGGCGGTGGAAGCCGCAGGATGGGTCAGCCACTCTGGAGGGGTCTGGGGACTAGGTACTGGCTTTAAGGGTGACATTTGACTTGGATTAAATGCAATAGTCAGGGCTGGGGAGGGCAGCTGATATGGTTCATGTGTGCTGGACTTGGGGGGGGAAGCATCGGGTGATATCAAGAAATAGGTAGGGATGTTTGCTCTATCAACAGACCCCCAGCAGACCTGCATCATTAAAAAAAAGAAAAGCCAATAGGTATTTTATTAGAGACAAAGGGATCCAGAGATGCTGTCCCCCCTTGACTTTGGTTTCTATATGACTCCCATCTCTTGTGAAGGACTCAGTGCCCGGCTTCTCTGAATTCTTTCTCTCCCCAGTTCATTCGCACTCCAAGTGCACACAGGCTTGATAGTGGTTTGAAAATGCACAATTAATGACTCTTGTTACAGTGAGGAATGGAACCTGATCTTTGATCTATATGGACATCTTCACGTGACAGGACTCTGTACCCCTCCACAGCCCAGTCACTCTACCTGCCATCTAAAAGACCCCTCTCTCCCAGACAGCACCCGGACCTTCAGCCATTCATACTGTTTCAAGGTGCTTAACATAGTTAGCAGTTACATGTATACTGGTGTGAGAAGTATTGCCCCCTCCTCACTAGATTGGAAGTCCCATCAGAGGAGTGACTGTGTCTGTGCTGTTCACTGGAGAATCCCAGCATCTGGTACCCAGCAGTGCCTGGTGCAGGCAGTTGATGGAGAAAGGGTACATAGCAAAACACATTTTAAAGTCCTTTTTCCAGGATACAGATGTGTGCCATACTGCCTTGATGTGCCAGGCGGCAACAGCAACAGCCTTCACTCAGCCTCGAATCATGGGAGTTCCACAGTGTTCTGTGGAGGTAGGCTACGAAGCTCACTAGGTTGGGTATAGTCAATGCCTTTCCAACCTACGATCATTTCAATTCATGATAGGTTGATGGGTATGTAGCCCCATCCTGAGCTGAGGAGCACCTGCATTTAGAACTCTCATCAGGTTTGATAAATGGAGAGATTCATACATTTCCATGTGTGCCAAAATGTCCTTCCCCAGGTCACACAACAAAGACTGGCAAAGCATGTCAGCCGAGGTTTGAATTTCTGCTCAAACCACTCCTTAATGTACACAGACAGGCCTCTCTCCTTGCCCTGACTCCATCCCTGAATGCAAGTTCTTTCAGAGGCCTGAAGTCAGTAGCATGAGCCTCTGGATGCAGTCAACACATAGGTCCCCTAGGGATGTGGGCATCTGTGTCCACCTCTTACAGCCTGATGGACTCCTGGGAGGGCAAGGGAATTGCTAGTTGGTGGGGGCCAATTTCATGACCCACTCTCCTGCCATAAGCCAGGATCTGGTGACAGATTATCTGCAACCATGGTCATTTAACAGTCTACTCTGCTCCAAAGGCCCGTGTTTCCCTCGAGACAAAAAACACCAAACAGGCCATTGGCACAGACCCACCTTCTGCTATGTTTCCATCATAGCTGGCCTCTGTCCTTAATGTTGTTGTAATGTCTGCACCTGAGTCTTTTGCCATCTTTGAAGCTACTCACAGTGCAGCACAGCAATCCTTGTCTGTGATTTGGTGCAAATCAAACCTTTGCTCCTTCAGGGACCAGTCTTGATTTTATCCTCTCTCCCTTGGTACGGACTCCCCACACCAGTGTTATTTTTCTTTCCACAAACAAGGTAATAGTTAAGAAATGCCTCTCAAGTTCCATAATTTCCGCCTCCTACATGCTCTAGGACCAACCACAAGAGGAAGCTATTTGCATCTCTCAAGCCATGAAATTCAAAAGAACTGGTGGACCCAGTTTGGTCCCCCAAGAGTACTTGACCCCCGGCCTCGTGACTAAATAAGACCCACCAGACAGTTTTACAGCATCTGTCCTCTGGTCACTAAGTCCAGCAGGTGTGAGAGCTCATAGTTTGGTAATGCCATCTCTGTCCTTCATCCATTCCCACAGCTCCCATAGTCAAGGGTGTGGGTAAGAACAAGACTGGGGAAACACTCAGCGTGTAGATACACTTCTTACCACCAGACCAGGAACAGGAGGCTGACTCCATGCAGTTGTTTGGATCATAAACCAAACCTGATTCTGCTCCAGCTCACAGTGAGGACCGGGAAAGGCGGGTCCAGGGAGGGCATCCATTGACAGTCCACAGTGACTAAGGCGGGTTTGAGCAAATCAGTGAGCTTAACCTGAGCATCTCTTAGGACGGCGTGTCATGGGCTCCAGGCCAGGGGAATGTCCCCAGCCATACACCTCTGCAGATCTGCTGCTTTCTCACATGCTTGAATTTAGGTATGGAGTTATATCTCCCGGTGGGGCCCAGCAGACTGCCAGCCCATTGGCTGGCGCTTGTGCCAAGGATCATAAGGAACTGATAACACTAATACAATGTGAGTTTGTGCTCTGTAATAGTCTCCTGCTGACAGATAAATGCTACAGAAATATGATGGCTTTTCCTGGAGCTTGAATGGGTCATTACTGGGGCTGGAAAGCTTGTGTTCTTTTAGCACTGCCACCATGGCACCAAAATCTATGAAGGGAGCATCTTGAGTGGATAAATAAGAAATCTGAAATCCTTACAAGGGGTCTTGAAAAACTGTCCAGACATTTCAAAACTCTGTTACCTGCCCCTCCCCCATCACACACCCCAAAGATTCCATGTTCCCCAACACAGCTGAATAGCATAGTAAGGCTTCCTGCTTAGCCACACACATGGTTCTTCCTGTAGGTCCTGCAGCCAACAGGGAGAATGAAGGACCAGGAAATGGGGAAACAAAGGTTTTCCTTCTTCCCTAGCATTGGGAGACTCAGAGGACACCATGGATGTGATGGCATTGTTGACAAAGTTCCCAGGGAGGGAAAAAATGCCGATGGGACACAGAAAGTGAGGAGAAAGAGGAGTATGGGAGAGGAGCAGAACAAGAAAGAAAACCGTGCCTTGACAGGACCTAAGCTAAGAGGCACTGGACAACGAGCTATTGACTGGATGAATGATCTAATTAAATATTTTCCATTACAGTGCATTGTGGGTTTTTTTCTTATAACAAAGAAACTTGACCTTACTTTTGCCTGTGTCACATATTAATTTATCATCCAATTTCTCGTGACTCTGGCATCAATTTAAGCATAAAACATACTTGACTTGAAATGGTAGGATAAGCAATTCATCTTGAGTCTTACTGGTAAAGGAAAAACTTCTCAACCAGTGATAGGTTAACTACAAAAGTCCCACTGTCAAAAGCCTCTGGCCACAAAATAAATAAATAAATACATAAATAAATAAAATTGCTTTAAAGCTTACAGATTAGACTGGCATTTACATTTCTTTTTTTAATTGCATGTGTGTGCATGTACATAATGTGTGCCATGGGAGATGTGTGGAGGTCATCGGAGTCGTAGGAGTCAATTTTTGTCTTTTACCATGTGGGACCTAGGACTCGAACTTATATGATAGGACTTGGTGGCAGGTGCCTTTACCCCACTTATATTTCTAGTCTCAACTATTTTAGGGAAAACATAAAATGCATGAAACTTTGGGGATATTAATTCTAACATTTAGGTGTTATTATTAAGTGGGAACAAAGAATCATGTCTGCTGAACCTGTCTCAGCATTGACAACAGATTCAAAATCGGGGTAGTGAGTTCCAGGCCAGGCAGGTAGGGCTACAAATGAAGAAAAAAAAATCAAAATTGGAGACATTGAGCTAGGTATTGTAGCACATGTTTACAGTCCCAGCCAGGGGGCAACTGAGGCAAGAAGATTGTGAATTTTGAGCCAAAACAAATCAAATCAAAATCAACAAGACAAAAAGAAAACACAAACCAACCAAATCCCTGAGATCAACTAGGGATTGCCTAATATGCTTTGATTTCCTAATGATGCAGTTAAATAAAATGCATTTTACTTTGGCTCTCACAGAATGCTTTATAGAGAGTGACATAGAGTGACAGCTTCCGGGCTTTAGGGGGAAAAATCAAATGCAAAGGTTTTGTGAAGTGTAAAGTACTACACCTATGCAAGGCATGATAAAGACGATGGCTTCAATTGAGCTCTTACAGGAAGGAGCAAACCCAGGCCCACCACCGCCTTCACAGATGTATGATGTAATTAAACTGGTCCCCTTGGTGAGCTCCCCCACTGCTCTGGATGATGCAATTATGAAT
Source organism: Cricetulus griseus (assembly GCF_003668045.3). Classification (NCBI taxonomy): domain Eukaryota; kingdom Metazoa; phylum Chordata; class Mammalia; order Rodentia; family Cricetidae; genus Cricetulus; species Cricetulus griseus. The sequence continues at coordinate 117,398,441 of NC_048598.1, forward strand.
GGGTCAGTAGCAACTCCAGATGAAGGCTGGGGCTTTGTAGCAGGGCCATCCACGGCATCTTTATTCTTCATAAGCAACTGGAAACTCGAGGCCACAATAGATTCCTGACTTAGGAGGAAAAGACAACCTGGAGAGCGAGGTGAGGCTGCAGGAGGACCAAAGTGAGTTTAGAAAAATGGGTAAAAGGCAGTCACTGATCCAAGATTTAATATGGATAAACACCAGTAATACACTTGTCAGGGATGACCCTCCAAGCCACAGACTGTAGGATGGCTGTGGGGAGAGCAGCGAAGCAGAGAGACACCTGGGGTCAGAGTAGATAGCACATTAAACATGGGCACAAGGTTCAATGGCATGATAAACACGGCTTTGGGGTAATTCCACCAGGCCCAGCCGAGCAGGGCGCAGCAGTAATTTCTCTTTACACCTGCCGACTGAAGGCTCGGGTGAGGTTTATGCTCAGCCCGGGGGACTCGCTTTGAAAGACAACTGCAAGGGTGACATGGAAAGAACTGGAGAAAGGAGATGTCAGCAGCCTCCTCAGTGACAAACGGGACAGGAAAGGGTGGGCTCTCTGGCCTACTGAAGGACAGATGCTTGGGTCTCAGACTCCCTGACTGGTCCCTGCTTTCTCTCACCTGCAGCTGTCTCTGGAGAGCCCCAAATTTTGTCCTTTACTCTTTCCTTCACGGATTGTTTTGAAATAGGGTTTCTTTTCTTTTGTTCTACCTGATTGTCTTAGACGAGGTCTCCCTGCATAGTTCTGCCTGACCAGGGCATTGCTATGTAGACCAGCTTGGTCTTCAAGCTTGTGGCAATCCTCCTATTTCCTGCTCCTGGGTGCTGGAATGACAAGTGTGAACCACCACGTAGGGAACGGGGACTAAGACCAAAACAACAAAACAATACAACCCTGCCTGGGTCGGTGACTTATCACTTAGGTCTCCTACTATTCCTTAGCCCTCTTTGGGTTGGGAGGGACTATAGGTGAATGGTGGGACTTTTGGTCCTATATCACATCCTTGTCCAGCTGTGTGGAATCTAAGGAAGGACTCTCTCTCTCTGTGTGTGTGTGTGTGTGTGTGTGTGTGTGTGTGTGTGTAAAATGATACTCCTTGTTGCTCTAGTTTACTTTACTTGGTTTGATTTGCATTTGGTCCAGAGAAAAATCTTTCCCTGGCACTCTCCATCCTTACCCCAGAAGATTTATCTTCCCGTTTGTTTTTCAGGAGATGGAACTCAGGGTCTTGCACACAGACAAGCACTCCATCACTGAGGTACACTTTCAGCTCTTATCCTTTTAAACAGGGTATTACTATGGAGCCCCAGCTGGCCCAGAACTATTCACCTACCACCATGTTTTTAGTGCCTGGATTACAACAAGCATATGCTACCGCACCTGTATGCTCACTTCTTAGTGGCCAGAATCCCACCACATGCTCACCCCATCAATCACTGTCAAAAGAGAAATAGCCCATCATGGCTGCCTTAAAATGTGTTCACTCACAGGAGGCTTGGCTTTCTTGAACACATGAATGTTTGAAACAAAGGTATTCGATTCTGTTAAAGGAAGGAGAGGTGGCTCTTGGGTGGGCAACCAGTAGAGTCCCTGATAGCTGGTGGTGTATCATGGGCAGATGGGGTCAGACCACCATGTCAGCAAGCACAGACAGGGCCCTAGTTTATATGGGATATAGAAACAGAATATAAAACTGTTTGAAAGTTTGTTTTTTTTTTTTTTTGCATCTTGTTCTAGCAAATCAAAGCTGTCAATAAAAAAAAAAAAATGCCCCTCCCAAGAAAGTCTTTTGTTGGCCAAAGTCCTAAGCAATTGCTGCAGTGGCTGATACGTGCACACGCTACGTCTTCCATGCAGAGGTCAAAGAGCAGCTTTGGGGAGTTGGTTCTTTCCTTTAACCATGTGGGTTCCAGGGATTGGGCTAGCATTTCTAGACATGGTGGCAAGTGCCTCTAGTGACTGAGCCATTTGTCTGGTTCTCTCTCACCTTAAACTAATTGTCCTGCCTCCACCTCCAAGTCCTTGGGATTCCACCAGGAGCTAACCCAGGGAGTTCTGAGAACATGTTCCCATTGATAAATAACAGCCATCTCCAAGGCGCTGAAAGGGTCCAGATGTGCTCTCAGAACTGTCATGGTCTGCTCCTGTAACCCTGTTTTCCTCACTGAGTAATTCTGCCTTTTGTCATATAGCACCAATGAAGACATTTTATTTCCTCCTTCCTTCCCTCCCCCTGCCTTCTTCCCTCCCTCCCTCTCTCTCATCTTTGACTACTCAGCCACACAGTTGGTCTCATGCTGCCTAAACGGGCCTTGAACCCCTTAGATAGCTAAAGGTGGCCTTGAACTCCTAATCCTTCTATTTCCACCCTGCCAAGTGCTTGACTTAAGACAGTCTATTTCTTATTTAATACTATGGTGGACTTTCTGTTTTGGTCAGTGTCTTAGTTACTGTTCTATTGCTGTGAGGAGACACCATGACCAAGGCAACTCTTACAAAAGAAGGCATTTAATTGGGGCTGGCTTACAGTTTCAGAGGGTGAGACCATTATCATCACGGTGGGAAGCAGGCAGACATGGTGGCTGAAGCAGTAGCTGAGAGCTTTACATACTGATCCACAGGCAGCAGGCAGAAAGGGGGGGGGAGGGAAGAGTGGAGGGAGAGAGACAGAGAGGTGTGTGGGGGGAAACTGGGACTGGCATGGGCTTTTGAAATTTCAAAACCTACTCTCAATGACACACCTACTTCAACAAGGCCGCCTTCTAATCTTTCCCAAACAGTTCCACCAATTGTTGACTAAGCATTCAAATACATGAGCCGTGGGGCCATTCTCATTCAAACTACTGCAGTTCATCATTAAAATCAAATCATTCAGCCAGGTGTGGTGGTGATGCCTTTAATCTCAGCACTTGGAAGCAGAGGCAGATGGATTTCTGTGAGTTTGTGGCCAGCCTGGTCTACAGAGTGAGTTTCAGGACAGCCAGGACTGTTACACAGAGAAACCCTATTTTGAAAAACCGAACCAAAAAGAAAAAAAAAAAGCAGCATTTTTATTTTCTATTCCTTTTCAAGCCATACAAGTAATGTACTAATTATCCTGTGTTTTCAGGCTCAGTGAGCTAGAAGCTATGCAAGCTGGCATTTTGGAGCACCCACTCAGTACTGCCCCCTAGACACTGGTCTGCTGTTTATTCTTACCATGCGGTAAGAAAGGTGGGGTGCATGCCACTGCCTTCATCTTACTGCATGATAAGGAAATTAAAAGTCTGAGGATACATTGTTCAGGCCAGAAGAAAATTTGGATTTAAAAAATTCATTTGGACCAAGTCAAATTCATCCTCAAATTACTCTCTGTCCATTCTACTCTGTTACATTCAACAGAGTCAATGTCAGTGGCTTTTGGGGCTAGCCCTGTAATCTAATCACAATAGATAATAGGGGAAACTATGCTTAGCACAGCCAACAAATGTATGTAAGTGCTTTAGAAAAATAGCCTGTTGGGAGGCATTATGGGCCAGACCTAGCCCCATAGCACATGGGTTTCTCAAAATACGACCAGTTCTAACAGAATAGTTCTTTCAGCTGGGAATGAGGTATGTTATCGGCAGTGAAGGGGGTGGGGAAGAAACTAACCAGTTATGGACAGAAGCCAGAGGGTATATTTTAACTTTCTGTGACTTGGAGAAAATGAAGGATCGCCGGAAGAAGAAGAAGGAGGTGATGAAAAAGATCATCTCCTGCCAAGCAAAATCTCCCCAGTAGGGCCAATTTGCTCGATCGGAGCAGGCTCAGAGGGGCAGCACTTCTGAAGCCAACTGGATACAGCTTTCTGTACAGATACCCAGGAAATTGGGAGCCCCCTGAAGCTAGGATAGGTTTTCTGATAACATAAGCAAGCTCATGACCTCATGTTTCTTTCTTTTCCAACTTGAAAGGCTAGTCAAGCACCAACAGGCGGCTTTATTTTCCTGTTTCTTCCAACACCAACCAACGCACATTTCCCCTTTAGTTCTATGGATCTTGGCTAACTTAGCAATGCCAGTATGGAAACTCCCTTCTCATTCCCAATATCAAAGGATGGTCTAGAGTATAGTTTTATGGTGGCTTGATTCCTTCCTAGCTCTTGATCTCTTCAGTTATAGAAGAGAGACTCATCGCTAGCAGGCATGTTTTTGCCTATGGGACTGAAGAAGCACCATTTGAATACACTGGTTTTGAGACTTTAAGAGAAAGCCTAAGACAGTTACCTTCCACTGAAACTGAACCTCATACTCTGAGTTCAGACAAGAGGGAAGGGATGACCACCCCATTTACTCTGTCCTTCCATGTCTGGGAACATCCTCACCATCTTGCTAATGTCAATGCTCTTGCCATCTATTCAGTATCCAACTAATACCATCTTGGTGGCTGGGCTCGAAGCATGTTCATGGCAAGCACCAGGCTCATTCCAATGGGTACTGAGACTTGGTTGTTCTTTACTAGTCCACATGGATTCAAGTCAGGCATGGAGCCTGTTGCTGGGATGTAATGATTGACAAAGAACACTGGCTTGGGAGTCTTGCAGAGCTGAGTTGAAATTTTGGCTGTGTCCTTTGTTAACGATGTGATCCAGGGGCAAAAGTCACCTCTATGATGTGACCGCAGTGTTTAAGGTGGTTTTGTCAAAAGCTGGGCTGCTAGCACACACCTTTAATTCCAGTATTTAAAAGGCAAAGACAGAAGTAGATTTAGGGGAATCTCTGTGTTTGTGGCTAGCTCAGACTACATGGGGAGTTCCTGGCCACCTAGGACTAGATAGTGAGAACATATCTCAAAATCAATAAATAGATAACATAGTGGTTTGCTGCAGGTGGGTATGCCTAAAGCAGTTTGCACATGCCTAGCATACAGCAGGTGTTAACAGCAGCTGGTTTTACCCCTTTCTGACCTCAATTCTGGGGACAGGGAGCCTGGTCTCCCACTATAATATGCCCAGTGTCCACATTGCATTTCAGTCTAATAAGGCTCAGCACCCATAGAGCAGAGTATAACCGAGGCATTGACTAGTATCTGCTCTTAGTAATAATGAGTAACTGTTAGATGCTTCTGACTATCCCATCCTATCTTCAACCCTCAAAGAGTCTAATTCATCTCCAAGGTGGACCTGGAGCATGATCATATTCCACTGTTCAAATTCTTGTGAGCATCCAACACAATAACCCTATGCCTGGTTCATCAGAGAGAGCCACAGATTCCCACACAATGGCAGAGAGGAGACCACATAGGCAAGACCATCTTGAAGATGCTGTGGGTCTATTTTGAGTCTTTATTGTGATTCAGGACAACTCATCTTCCACAAGTACCTAGTCTTTTTTTTTTTTTTTTTTTTTAAGGTTTTGTTTATTTATTATGTATACAGTCTTCTGCCTGCATGCCAGCAGAGGGCACCAGATCTCATTCAAGGTGGTTGTGAGCCACCATGTGGTTGCCGGGAATTGAACTTAGGACCTCTGGAAGAACAGTCAGTGCTCTTAACCACTGAGCCATCTCTCCAGCCCCAGTACCTAATCTTTTAACAGGTATAAAAAGAACTGCCATTCCTGAAGCCCACGATTCAGCCATGGATGAAAATCCTGCCCAGACAAGTTGTTACTCTCAGTGTGTATGTGTGTGTGTGTGTGTGATTTTTTTAGAAAGGGTATCTCTGTGTAACAGCCCTGGCTGTCCTGAGACTCACTAGGTTGGCCTTGAACTCACAAAGATCCGCCTGCTTTATGCCTCCCAAGTGCTGGGATTCAAGGCGTGCCCACTGTGCCCAGCTACTCTCAGCGCTTATTCTTGGAAGAAGCATGATCAATATGCAAAAGACTAAGCTTTAAGCATTCCTGTTGCCAAGGACCCTGGGAGAGAACAGAGAGAGAAGGCCTGGTCCTACCCCTACTACCCACCGGCAGCTACAGCAGATGGAAGCTGACTGTACTTCAGTTTCCCGTGTCAATGGACTGCCCAGTGTATTCCCCAGGAGTGGATCAGATAACAGTGAGTGGATCAGACAATAGCCAAGATGATTGTGGCTTGTTAACTTCACTTGTCTGGACACTAGGCAAGCCAAATCATGCCATTTCTTCCAACTGCAGTTGTCTGAACATGACATGAGGACAGCTTCTTAGTGTGTTCTAGGCCACCCATAATGTGAGAGAATCCCCTGCCCAATTTCTGCAGGAGGAACTGAGAGGGAACACCTCCAGGCATGGAGGGAGCCATGCATGAGGTGTGTGCTAACTTTTCTGTTACTGTGATCTAACACCATGACCAAGACAATATAAAGATGAAAGCCAGTTCCTGGGATAGGATGGAGTAACCTAGAAAGGTAACCAGGTGTGTACAGAGCTGAGGCCAGGGGGGCAGAGCCATGGCACATTCTCTTCATCCAAGTCTTAGTCCAAAGACTAACAACAGCCTACCTGCAAGGTCATGACCATGCAGAAACAGAAAGGAGGAGATTCAGTCTCCTCTCCCCACATTGCCTCCTCTGGCCACTAGGGGGAAGGAACTGTTGATCTGATTGGTCAGCATCGAGGACCTTCTCAGGGTCACCTTCCACTAGTGCTCAGGCCACACAGTGTATTACTTAAAGATCATACATCTGCCAAGGCTTTCTCTTGCCCACTCGATCTGCAGGGCTTCCAAGCGCTGTCTCCAAGGCCAGTATTTTGCTTTGTCTCTACCATGGTTTGAATGTGCCCCTCCAAGTTCATGTGTGGAAAAACTTAATCCTCATGGCAATGGTGTTGAGAGGGACGATGGGAGAGGTGACCAGGTCATGTTCTCTTGTTCCTCTGCTTTCTACCATTGGATGACACAGCCGGAAGTTCCTTGCCCTATGTGAATTCTTGACCTTGAACTTTCCACCTCACAAAACACATCTCCATTCTTCCTGAAGAGCTCAGTATCTATTTTCTCTACCTCTTCACTCTATAGCTTAGACACCAGGTTCTGCTCCAGATACCCTGGGGGTATGTTACCCAGGACAGGATGATGAACCCAGATGAGAACAGGAGCGCCATGAAAGCAGGCTTTCAGAACCAAGCCTTCCACCTGCCACATTCACCCAAGGAAGGGAGGAAGTGAAGTCATATATATCCCCAATTGCAGGCCTACAAGCACCTCAGCAGTGTCCTCAGGCAGTTGAAGACTGGGACCTGGGAGCCTGACACTAGCTTTCTCATGTTTCCCTTCTTTTTCTATTGGATTCCATTAGAAAAAGGCATGGCATAGCTGAGCAGTGGTGGTGCATGCCTTTAATCCCAGCACTCAGGAGGTAGAGGCAGGCAGATAATCTCTGTGAATTTGAAGCCAGTCTGGGCTTATACACAGAGAAACTCTATCTCAAAAAAACAAAACAAAACAAAACAAAAAACAAAAGGAAGGAAGGAAGGAAGGAAGGAAGGAAGGAAGGAAGGAAGGAAAAGAAAGAAAGATAAAGAAAAGGTATGTCATGAGTAGCAGAGGCCTGATGGTTCATGGATCCAGCTAGTACTGATGGTAGACTCTGCCTTAGACAATGTGGTAATTTGAGTGTAAATGAACCCATTAACTGATAGGGAGTGGCACTATTAAGAGGAGTGGCCTTGTTGGAGGAAGTGTGCTACTGTGGGGATGGACTTTGAGGTCTCTTATGCTCAAGCTATGCCTAGTTCAGTTCACTTCCTGTTGCCTTCAGATCAAGATGTTGGACTCTCAGCTCCTTCTCTAGCACCATGTCTGCCTGTATGCTGCCATGTCCTGCCAGGATGATAATGGGCGAAACCTCTGAAACTGTGAGCCAGCCCCAGTTAATTGTTTTTCTTTTATAAGAATTGCTGTCTTATAAAAGTGTCTCTTACAGCAAAAGAAACCCTAACTAAGACAGACATAGAAGAAGCATGGCCTTTAAGGATGTTTGTCCTGGAACTTGAGATCTGTTACTCCCAAGAGTCCTGGCAAATATGGGCCACACCCTGGCACATTGTCTGGATTTTTCCTTCATGTTGCTTCCCCCTTCATCAACATGCCTGCCTTCCCTAGAGCCTTGTAGCAAACAATTGCTCAACAGAAGTTTATCTTTTCACTCTAAAAAGACACACTTGTGTTTAAATATACAATTCTAACGGTTTAAATTTGTCCATTGCCTTGTTCTTAAACATGTGTGCCTCCATGTCTTTTGCATATCTGGCAATACCAACACAGGTGTAGATGTCTGACTAGCAATGCTTGTGACCAGAGTTGTCTTAGATTTCTGATTGGGGCATATTTGCCTACAGAAAAGGAGACAGTGAAGGGATGGAACCCATATCTATACGTGGGTCTCGTATGTCTCATAGCCACCTCATGCACACAACCTGAAGGTAATGCTACCCATTTTTTAGTGTGTCTCTTTGCCCATGATGGATGACATGGAGTTAGGTGTAGAGTTTCCCACTTGCAGGGTCATACTGATGCCCTGAAAAATTTTTCAGATTTGGAGATGAAGGATCTTCAAACCTTGAGTATCGGCTTAGGCTAGAGTTTTTGAAAAGCATGCATAAATAAGACCGTTTAAAATAAATTAATCCTGCTCTGATCATAAGCAGGATGATCACAGGCACTGCTCTGCTAGCCTTTTTTGTTTGTTTGTTTGTTTTGCATCAGAGTCTTAATGTGTAGCTCAGGCTGTCCTGGAACTCGGTATGTAGACCAGGCTAACCTCAAACTCACAGAGATCTTCCTGCCTCTGCCTCTGAGTGCTGAAATTAAGGACGTGCACCACCACACCCAGCCACTGATAACTTCTTGAACAGTGGACATTCCTGTCACCACTGTTCTAGGCTTGCAGGAGGAGGAACATGGCCTGATAAGAATCAGCAAAGCCCTCCTCACCAGGGATGCTAGATGGTTAGGGTGGTGACTTCTCTCCTTCTCTTTTTATCTCCTTCTGCTTTTTGTGACACAGTCTCATCTAGCCCAGGCTGACCTCAAACTCACTATGTAGCAGAGGATAAACTTGAACTTCTGATCCCTCTGCAGGGAGTGGTTCCTAAGAGGACTCTGTAGAGCTGGACATGGTGATCCATGCTTGTAATCTAAACACTTGGGAGACAGAGGCAGGTGGACCTCTGAGTTTGAGGCCAGCCTGGTCTACACAGTGAAAGCTACACAGAAAATTCTCGTCTCAAAAAAAAGAGGGTTCTGTAGGCACAGCAATTCAACATCATCAGGTCCACATCTGCCAGGTGAGCCCTGCCATCGAGGTTTGAACCCACCTTAAAGGCATCTGAATTGCTTCATTGTTGAAACCACTAATCTAATTTTCAGAAATACTAAGTATTTAAAGTCCTTTAGTCTGTTTTCTTATAGCCAATGATGATGTCTTCGGATTCAACGAACCCTGGAGAAAGCATCCTTTCACAATAGCCATTACCAATTCATTAAAACAAAAAGTATTTCCAGGCTGCCCTCAAATTCATAACCTTTCTGCCTCAGCTTCTTAAATGGTGGGATTAAAGGTACACATCACACACCTAGCTCATCGTTAATTTTTAAATTTATATCGTCATCATCATCATCATCATCATCATCATCATCATCATCATTGTGTGTAGGTGGTGCCATGTCATGAATTTTAGAGGTTAAAAAACAACTTTATAGAATTGGTTCTTTCCCTCTACCTTTACATGGATGTCAGGGATCAAAATAGAGTCACCAGGCTGATACAGCAAGCACTTTACCCTATTAGTGACCTCAATAGCCCCTTGTTACTAATAGTTATCTATTTATCTTCCTAGATTTATTTCTTTAAAATTTATTTGTATGGGTATGTGCAAGTGAGTGCAGGTGCCTTTGTGGCCAGAAGAAGGCGTTAGAATTCCCCAGAATTACAGGTGTTTGTATTCAATCAAACATGGGTGCTAGAAATAGAACTCTGGTCCTCTGCAAGAGCTGTATGCACTCATTATTTAACTTTATTTTCTTTTTTCTTTCCTTCTTTTTTCTTCCCTTTTTGATACAGAGTCTCATGTAGCACAGACTAGCCTCAAACAAATCATGTATCTGTGACTGACCTCTAGCTCCTCACCCTCCTACCTCTACTCTCCAAGTGGAGGGACCATACGTGAACACCACCACACTCAGCTTGTTTCCTAACTTCTTATTTAAGAACAACTTACATTCAGAAATGTCCATCAATCCTAGGGATGCAATGAGCTCAATTTTCATGAGTCAAACACAACTGTGGACCTCAAGAAATCAAATATTGCTAGCATCCCTAGTGTTTCCCTTGAGCCCAACAGCCATGGAATAGAGCTGGCCTGAGCCTAGGAGACTCGCTGTGTGTACTGCGAGACTCTGTGTGTACACAGAGAAGTAGCCCAGACACCCTGGAGTACATGTGTAACTCCAGAGATGTGGCCTAGGCTCTTTCAAGCTCAGAGCATCATGAGTGGGTCCCAGACCTCAAGCACCGAACCTTCACACTGTTGGTCTTTGGTTTTGTTTTGATATGATTGTGATTATGCCTGGGTTTTCCTTCTTAAAGTAAGAAAAGTTGGAATTTTGCTGATATTTTTAGTATTTTAGATATACTTTAAACTTTGAAAGAGACTGAATGTTTTAAAGAGACTAAATTTTAAAGTGCTTGAGTTTTTAAAGACTGTGGGACTTTTACAAGTTAGAATGTTTTATAAATCTTTTTGTTTTGTTTTTGCTTTTCAAGACAGGGTTTCTCTGTGTAACAGCCTTAGCTGTCTTGGAACTCTCTTTGTAGACCAGGCTGGCCTCAAACTCATGGAGATCCATCCACCTGCCTCTGCCTCTTGAGTGCTGGGATTAAAGGTGTGTGTCAACCTGCTCAGTGGGGATGTTTTATATTGTGATATTAATATTAACATAACATTTGGGGGCAAATGAGAAAGGAAAGTTTCTAGTTGCATAGTAATGTATTTGTGTGTCAAGTTGATAAGGATTCAGTTGTGCTGGCTAGTTAGGTTTATATCAATTTGACACAAGCTAGAGCTATTTGGGAAGGGATCTCAACTGAGAAAAATGACCCCACTGGATTATTTATGAACAACCCTTTGGACATTTTAAAAAGTTTTATATATATGGGAGGGCCCAGCTCATTGTAGTCAGTGCCACTCCTGAGATAGTGGTCCTAGGTGCCATAAGAAACCAGGCTGAGCAAGCCAGGAGGAGCAAGTATTCCTCCAATTCTTCTATAACCCCTGCTTCAGTTCCTGTCTACAGGTTCCTACCTTGAGTTCCTGGCCTGATTTCCCTTTTATGATGACCCCAAATGAAATAAATCCTTTCCTCTTCAAGTTGCTTTTGATCAGCGTCTTATCACAGCACTAGAAACCTTAAGTAAGACAGGCCTGTAAGTTTCCCATTGATTTCCATGTTTTTCACTCTAAGGAACATTTTAAGCGAGGCCAACTATGTTAAAGCAGGGCAGTTACCACCAGAGTCACCTTCTGTATTCTTAGTCAATTTCATTTTGCCTATTTCCTTTGGCACACAGGAACTTCACAGGTTTTGTGTTTCCTCTTGCTTTGCCCGAATTTTCTTGTCTCACACTCTTCACAAGCATCGGTTAAAGTGAGCCCACATGACACACACAGGCATGTCAATCATTTCCTCATTCTTCCATAGTCAGGTTGTTTCTATTCTGCACCAACCCCTTCCGGCTTCCTGCTTCGGTTCCCTCTCTGGAGTTACTGAGATCAGCCCTGATGCAGATGAAGGAACTGAAAACCCTGAATATTTTATCAGAACTCTCCAATATTTACAATTTTACAACTTTTTTGTTTGTTTGTTTTCAAGACAGGGTTTCCTTTGTATTATAGCTTTGGAACCTGTCCTAGAACTCACTTTGTAGACCAGGCTGGCCTCAAACTCACAGAGATCCGCCTGCCTCTGCCTCCCGAGTGTTGGGATTAAACTGTGCACCAGTACTGCCCGGCCTGCATTTTCTTTTTTAATTCAAAGACTATGCAGATAATACTCTGGTGGTTTTCTGGTCTCCTAGAACCCTAGAGTTTTAAGTGTAGAGACTTTGGTCTAATTGTTTTATGCATTTATAAAAATATTTTGGGGAACATTGGAAAGGGATCGGAGATACTAGATAAGCATCAGTGTGCTGGTGTACCTGGTGGGCAAGCTGGCTCAAGCAGAAGACTGGTGCTGACTGCGGTGGTTGAGTTTTAACTGTCAATTTGACATGATCTAGAGTCACATGGGAAGACAGTCTCAATGAGGGACTGTCTGGACCAGGTTGGGGTGTGACCATGTCTGTGGGGTGTGACCCTGTCTGTGGGGTGTGACCCTGTCTGTGGGGTGTGACCGTGTCTGTGGGGTGTGACCGTGTCTGTGGGGTGTGACCGTGTCTGTGGGGTGTGACCGTGTCTGTGGGGTGTGACTGTGTCTGTGGGGTGTGACTGTCTGTGGGGTGTGACCCTGTCTGTGGGTCACACCTACTGGAGCTCTGTGAGCCCCCTGCTCTTTTCCTCTACTCCATACTCAATCCTTGAGATGGAGAGGCTGGGAGAAAGACTGAAGGACCTCAGGGGGTGGGGGGACGGGACGGGACGGGACGGGACGGACGGGACGGGACGGACGGACGGGACGGGACCATGGAGATCTAGAGAGCATTATCCGTTACTCCTTCCCTGGTGGGAGAGGAAGTTGGGGGTTCAGCAGGGAATGGTTAGTGGGAGGGATGGGAAATAAGCAGGGAACAACTTCCTGCTGCATGCTGGGTACAAAGAATGGCGATAGCTTTGGTTGCTGGCAATTTCAGCATGCCAGGGCAAAAGTGGGAGAGTCACAAAGAATAAAGAGTGCAGAGTCTGAGGATGGGCGGGGGAGGGGGTGGAAAAAGTGCCCATTAGGCTTGTTAAGCAGTGCAGGGCATTCTAGGTAGAGAGATGGGAGTAACATCTGCAGGGGTGATGATCAGGAGAGAGTAGAGGGCTGTGTTTGGTATGGAGGCTGCAGGACATGGGGCTGACATCAGCTTAGAGCCCGACTGTCAGGATAAAATTTTCCATCTGTGTGGTTCTGAACACGCCCCTAATTTCTGTTCCTGGGATTTCCCGTAGGTGCTACTGTACCTACAGATTTCACTGTTAGGAATAAAATGAGGTACATACACAGTACTCTGCACAGCACCTGGCCGGGAGATGATCATGGTGAAAGCATGGGGCTGGGTGCTCTCAACCGGTCTACGCAATAGCTGCGTGTCCATCTCCCTGTCCCAGGGGATCAAAACGCAGGTTTGCTTAACACACAAGGGCAGATTTGCAGATGCCAGATCCTTTTAGCTGTCAGCGGGGTTTCGACCTCACAGTAAAGGGAGGACAGCGAGGTGTTTGGTGCTCTCAAGAGAGCCACCCTCAGCTGTGCTTGCCCTTTCATGCTGGAGGCCCCGGAGGTGAGGATGAAGGGTATTGTCCTCAGCTCTTTTCCGCCCGGATCCCACCCGTTTGCAGTCAGGACAGAGCGAGGGAGGTTTTCCACCGAAGGTGAAAAATCCAAGGTCAAGATTGCCAGTCTTTGAAAGCAGGAAGCATTGGAGTCAGACCACTGGGTGACAAGCAGGGCTGCAGGAGCGCGCCACGGGCCTTGCAGCGCCGGTCCCAAGCTGTGTGCCACCAGAGGGCGCACTGGATTTCAGAGTGCGCGCAAGGTCGATGGAAGCTCCGCGGGTGGGCAAGCGCTGCAACCCGTTGAGTACCTGGGTGAGTGCTTGGGAGCCGGGGACGAAAGGCGAGAGGCGACAGCCTCAGAATCAGCACAGGATTGATGGTCGGGGCTTTCTTTGATCTAGCTGTCGGGGCCTAAGACATAGAAAACTGATTCTAGGAAAACAAAACTAACTGGTCACACGTGTGTCAGACCCTGTGGCCCAATCCCCAAAGTGACTTTACTTTTGTTTCCTACTTCTTGGAGGGTTCGTCCTGATCCCTAGTTAAGGCAGCCCAGCCAGTCCCTGCAGCGAAGAAAGTGACTCCCAATTCCTTGGGCTGGTACTCTTCAACCCCTGTCCCTCACCCCGCCCCCAGCTGCCTAAGGACCCAGCACACTCAGGGGTTCCAGCAGAATCTGACTGAGCACTTCCTGTGTACCAGCATCGCAGTCACGCACATCCGCGGGTTCTCATGAATACCCCACCCATGATGTATGTATACACGGTGTATCGCTTTTGTTTTCCAGACAGGATCTTGCTCTGCAGCCTGGAATTCATTAGGTAGTTCAGCTTGACTTCAAACTCCAGATCCTCCTGCCTCAGCCTCCCAAGCGCTGGCGCTGCAGACACAATGTTACTGACCTTTCCCCAGGAGGTAGAGGACTGATTGGCTGCTGTTCTAAATTCATGTTCTCCCAAGGCATACACTGACATCTTAACCCCTGGCACCTGAAGATGGCACCTTATTTGGAAATACCACGGTTGCAGTGTAATCAAGCGAAGACTAGGTGTGTGGGAGCAGAAGGCCTAATCTAATACTAGGATCCTCACAACAGAAGAGGCCAGACCAATTGTGTGTCAGAAACTGGAGTGTGACTGCAGCCATCAGAGAATGCTATCGACCACTAGTAAGTGGCAAAAGTGACAAGGGGGCATTGAAGAACCTCCCCCACCTCTAGTTTCAGGGGAAGCATGACCTGTACACGCCTTGGTTTTGGATGTCTAACCTCTAATTCTAAGGTCTCTGGCCACAATGGCCTCAAGCCGAAGCCAGTGACCTTAGGATCACAGTCCCTTGTCTTCTCTCTGACAGAACAGTTCCTAGCCTGGCTGACAAAGGTGTGTTCAGCTGGCAGAGCCAGGGTAGACAGCAGGCAGGTGTGCCCAGGGCCCCTACACCTCACCTGCCAACCCTAGCTCTGCCAGCATCTCTGAGCATTGCCAAAGCCTCATGTCAGTGATGCATTGCCTATTTGGTTCCTGGAGAAGGATGAGGACAAAGGGAGAAATAGTGTCATGCTAGTCTACCCAGCTGTGTCCAGGTGGCCCGTGACAGCAGCAGGAAGAGGCCATTCCTATGGTGAGCCATGCCTATCTGTGTCTGTCATTCAGCAGTGTCCCCAAAGAGAGCCTTGATAGAGCTGTCACTGTAGCTGGTTCAGCTGAGGGCTCCAGATTCAGTGAGGCAGGGTGCTGCCTGGCTTGGGACATTCTGGCTGGGTAGGAACCAAACGCCAAATCTGAAAGCTGGGGGAACACCCAGACCTTCTTGTGGAACTGCAAACCGGATAGATGGAGTGGTTCCTGTCATCTGAGCCTGGACATCCCAGGATGGCTGCTCTCTATCTCAGAGACAGCATGACATCACTTCTCTGACCCTTCCACCCAACAGTCCACTGCACACAAAGATGTGTTCGTCTGCCCCGGAAGTCATCAAACTTCACTAGACAGGGCTGTTCTGAGCCATCCTGTGTCTAACCCCACATCTTCAACACTCAGAGGCAGCACCAGCCCCTCCCATGGTACCTGCTGGCTGGAGAAGGATGCACTTGGGGAAGCCATAGAGGCCTTCTGAAATGCCTTGCCTTGCTTGTGTGTGTGTGGGGGGGGGGGAAGTGAGCAGATTCAGGAAGGACTCTGTGTAGGACAGGAGAGAGCTGTTGACTGGGACATTGGACATGCGGGATGGTCACTTCCAAGATGGGTGGCTGCAGGGTGTGGAGAAAGAGAAGAATTCTTTAGCATTCTCTAGGACTTGTCTCCCATAGGAATGGGTACCTGACAGATGGGGTGAGAGCTGGCATAAAAGATGCTGTTACTGGTGCCAAACTTTCTCTAAGTTCTACTAGACTTCACCCTGGTTCACAGACTCTGGCTTCCCTAGATGTCCAACTATTTGCCTGGGTGCCAAGCCACTTTCCTTTCCCAATACTGTCCACTCCTCCCTTTCTTCCTTTCTTCCTTCCTCCCTCCCTCCCTCCCTCCCTCCCTCCCTCCCTCCTTCCCTCCCTCTCTTTGTCCCTCATTCTCTTTCTCCCTCCTCCCTCCCTTCCTTCCTCCCTCCTTCCTACTCTGTCAATTCATTATCAAACAAACCTTTCATGAACATCTACATAGAGCTGAGCATTGTTCTAGGGCCAGGCATATCCATTTTTTTTGACATTGCAATATGATATTGTCCTTTGCAAAGTTCACACTCGAGAACCCTGCAAGTTAGATTTTTAAGAAACCCCATACAATGATCATAATATTTTAAGTAAGTGTCCAATTTTGTGTTGAGCTGCATGCATAGCTGTCCTCATCCACGTGTGGCTGCATGTGGCTGTGGGTTGGATACACCTGTAGACACCAGGGACCTTAGAGTGAGTAACCAAGACACCGCATCTTTGCAAAATTTACATATGAGTAAGTAAGTACATCTCTTTCCTTTCCTTTCAATACATTATTTTATCCCATTCCCCCCATTGCCACCAATCAAGCTGCTCAACCTCACGTCAGTTCAAGGATCTACACCCATTCATTCATTCATTCATTCATTCATTCATTCATTTTGCAGCTGCCTACCAAGTATCCACTGGGCACCATTCTACAGCTGGGCAGCTTGGGCATCTATCATCTACCAGGTGACACCTTCTTGGGTTAATAGTATTCTAAGGGAGTTACTTCTTCCCTCCTCCCTAGTGTCTCCCTTGGTCCCCTCCGGGCACAGAGAAACCCCAGGAAACTCCTGGTTATTCTTAGATATTGCTCCTGGAATCCTAAGGAAGCACCAAGGGCTGCAATTAGCTCATTGTACTGAGCAATTTTGGAGCATCACCGAGGAGGCCCTGAACTCTGCTCTTCATTTCCTCTGTGGACTTTGGTTACGCCTTTTGTGACATTGACCTCCTCTGTGCTTTTGGAGCCTAGCAGACCATAGAGGCAGATCATTCCTAAAAGAATGATCCCTGCCTTGCACAGGAGCCATCCCAGCCCTGCCTGGCAGCAGACCACTCCATCCCCAACAGGACCCATCCCTGCCTCTAGGCTTAGTGCTCTAGACTCCAGCTGCCCTGCCAGCCCTCCCTGCTTTAATTAACTCTGCCCGGATGCGCTGACTCACTCACTGGCTCTGTGACCCGCCTGGTTGCAAAGGACACCTCCTCAGACACAATTACATTTGAGGATGAAGCATTTCCTCCGGGCAAAGAACAAGGCTGTGAAAGCCTGTTGTGGGAGTGGGGATACTGGGGGGGAGGGGGGGAGACTGTCTCTTTGGAGATGACTCATGGGACAAACCTGGAGGTTAGTGGCTTCCCACCAAACTTGTATAGGTCTATTCCTTGGCCAAATTCTCTCTTTGAGGGGAAGGAAGAAAATGTGTCTACTTCCTAGGCAAATGGGATTAATGTATTCATCCCCATGGGGTGTTTCAGGCCCTGACAGAAACTACTGCACTGCACTCAGAATCCTTTTTTTTGTTGTTGTTTTTGTTTTTGTTTTTTGTTTTTATTTTTCGAGACAGGGTTTCTCTGTGTAGCTTTGGAGCCTATCCTGGCACTCACTCTGGAGACCAGGCTGGCCTCGAACTCACAGAGATCCACCTGCCTCTGCCTCCCGAGTGCTGGGATTAAAGGCGTGCGCCACCAACGCCTGGCTGCACTCAGAATCCTTTAAGCCTCAAAGTTCCACCATCCATCGCCTATATTTACTGGAGACCATCGATGTCCCTGGCCAGATGTGGAAGAAATAAAGTGTGGTCTTCCACCGTGGGTTTGTGCACAGAATCAACGGCTCCTCTATAGCTCTTTGTTCCTTTTGACGCATCTGGAAGTTGACATTAAGAGACTAGATGCTCTTCTAGAGGACCCAGGTTCAAGTCCCAGTATCTACATGGCAGCTCAAAACCATTTGTAATTCTAGAACCTGGAGATCCAATGCCCACTTCTGGCTTCCATGGCCACCAGGCACACAAGTGGTATATAGACAGACATGGAGTCAGAACATACATATTCATATTTTTCTTAATTTTAAAGGAAGGAAAAAAATGGATTGAGCCAGGGTAGCTCAAGTGCAGCACAAATGACTAGCAGGGGGAATAGTCCAGAGTAATGGAATCCCTCTCTTGACTTACAATCTAAAGACACAAGAGAAAAAAGTAAAATATGTTTGTTGTGTTTATGATGGAAATGGGCTTCAAGTATGGTGATGTCCTTCATCCTCTAACTGTGGCCTTCTGCCAGCTCATGGGCTGACAGTGTCAATCCACCCTGAGCTTGAGAGAAAGGCTGGCTATGTTACCTTTGCTTATACCAAAGCAATGGCATCTGCATTTTAATGACAGTTGTCCCAGGTTTGTGATACCTTATTAAGGGATATTGAACAAGAGAGAGATAGTGGGAGACATGGTGGGTGTTTACTTTAAAACCACATCCTATGACATATAGGGACACCACCCACCCATCGATCCATCCATCTGTCCGTCGGTCCATCCGTCCATCACCCACCTATCTACCATGTATCCAAATACTTCTGGAAAGATGTAGGGACAACAGGGGACTGGACATGTCTGGTTTATAGCAACATGAAACTCACATATGAGTCTACAGGTCTAATGCAGATGACACAAGATACAAGAGTCTTTAAATAACCACTTTGCTATACCAGAATAATTCCTTACTACATTCTAAATCTTATCCTTATACCCACAGGTAAGTATAGCTACTGCCCCTCATCAAAGACATTTCTCTTTTCATCCAATGGAGACCATTACAGAAACCACAGCTGGACACAATGTAAAGATCAATGGATTGTGGGGATCCCAGCCTTAGTGTCTACATCTACAGTGTAACTCCTGCATGTACAGCTCAGGGAACATTTTGGAAAAGGGGACACAAAGACTTCAAGAGCCAGGATACCAGGAAGTCTGCTGTGAGTCAGTTTCTCCTAGAAATGGCTACAAACTAGACTGGAGCAATGGCAATATCAAAAGACATGATAAAGAGAGGGTGGGAAATTTCATGGGCCTCACCTCTACACAAAGAACTACAGGCAACTAATGACTCTTGGGAGAAGGGAGAGTTAGCATTTCCCAGGGTTGAGCCTGTTTATTGACTATTCAATGCAAAATGATCCTCCCTGGGACCATATACACACAAACAACAGCAACAGACTCAGCAGGTTATACTTGTGTGCTGTGCATACATACACACACATATGCATGTATGTAACAATAATAATCAAAGAAAAAGAGGTTATCAATTTGAGATGGAGCATGGAAAGGGTTGGAGGGAGGAAAGCAAAGAGGGAAAGTGATGTAATTCTATTTCAATTAAAATGTATTTAAAATTTTAAAGAGACTCCAGATGAAGAAGCAAGTATCTACTATTCCCTGAATAAGAAAATTGGGTCTAGATTTCAGAAAGAGGATAAAAATCTATCCTTGAAGCTCCTACATGGGCTAGGAATTGTTTGCCCAGGATCCTCGACTTTCAGATAAGCTTAATCTCAGGGTTCTGGACTGTAATATGAAGCAGAGCCAGCTCTGAGTTCCTGCCCCATCATGCACTATGTGTACAAACAGTGTTGGATAAAGTGTTTAGTCCTTGTGCGCCTTGAGTTGGTTCTTTATATACAACATGGGATGACGTAAAATGGAAATAGTTCAGTCTGTACAGTATTTATTGTGCAAGCCTGGAGACCTGAAGCTGCCCAGCAGCCATACTGGCACGCATCTGTAATCCCAGTGCTGGGGAGACAAAGACAGACAGATCCTTTGAGCTCACTGGACAGTAGCCTAGCCCAGTTGGGGAACCCTGAGTTCAGTGAAAGACCCGTCTCAAAAAATGTGAGAGCAATTGAGAAAGACACCTGATTTTGACCTCTGGTCTGAACATGCAGGGCACCTACCCACATAAACACATATGCTTGAGCACACACACACATACATACACACACATATACACACACACACACACACACACACACAGAGAGAGAGAGAGAGACAGAGACAGAGACAGAGACAGAGAGAGACACAGAGAAAGACACAGAGAGAGACAGAGAGAGAGAGAGAGAGAGAGAGAGAGAGAGAGAGAGAGAGAGACAGAGAGAGAGAGGATACGGTTTGGAAGCATTGTCGGGCAAGTTGAGTGAGCTAGCTAAATATGCTAGCTGTCTGTCGCTATAACAACTACATGAGATAAATCAGCTTACTAATTGAAATAGCTTATTTTAGCCTACAGCTTTGGAGGCTTCACTCCATGACACACTGGTCCTTTTCCTCTGGGCCTGGAGTGAAGTAATACATCCTGGTGGAACTATATGGCAGAATAATTCATGGGCAGGAAGCAAAAGAGAGAGAGACAGGGAGCCCATAAACCCCTTCAAGGGCACACTCTAGTGACCTGAAGAACTCCCACCAGGCCCTACCTCTTAGGGCTCCAACACCATACATTAGCCCTAACCTGAGGACTAGACCTTAGCCTGAGAAACATTGGAAGACATTTCAGACTAAACAATAGTACACAGTGCACACACTACACTGCGGGCTGGCTGCTGTTTCTGCTTCATGATAATAGCTGCAAGCACTACCTAGTGTTTTCACCTCAATTTACATTTCATGCCTTCTCTTTCTCCACCCTGCTTCTACAAGTTAATATTGTTATCATCCCATTTTATAGCTGTGGAAACTAAGACCTCAAGGGTACAGAGCTAGCAGAGACACGTATGGGTAATAAGGTCTCCCTGGGATTTGAATACAAAACACGACTCCTTTCCCACTGCCCACTTCCACTAACAGAAGTCTAGGTCAGTCAGGGCCTATACTTCTCCGTAACTTCACAGAAGTCACCCTAAGTTTGATGGAAAAAGAATGGAGCAGTCAACCACCACGGGGCAAGGCAGTGGTGCAGTGACCAGCCCCCTTGCTGGTTCCAATACTCTAAGGCAAGGAGAAAGCGCCATGGAGTCCCCTCCCTTAGCTCCATGGAGGTGTCTGGGAGCTAGCTGCCTAGGTGGCAGTGTCATTGTGTGTGTGTGTGTGTGTGTGTGTGTGTGTTTGTGTGTGTGCGCGCGCGCGCGCATGTGTGCCAGAGCAGGTTATTCACACACAGATGCTGGCCACAGTAAATAAGCCAGTGGGGCTTGATTCATGAGCTCTGACAGGAAATCTATAGCAAGTGGTGTCTATAATCCACACGCTGCGTCGTGGCAAAATGAAAGAACAACAGTCCAATTACGGGTCCCCGTTGATCTCAGGCATCCTCCTCAGCCCTTCACGGCCTCAGCTGGGCTGGTCAGAGCCAGTCATCAGGATTAGCCAGAGTGGGCCCCCCTGTGGCCTGGCCACAAGGAGCACAGTCCCCAGATCAGCCACCAAAGGAAGTGCCTGGGCCGAGCAGAGGTCCCACAGTCTGAGACAGAAAGGAGGGTATGGGACTCCGTTGCACTTGCAGCTCCATCAAGCTCCTGCCAGCTTTGCCAGCTCTGAGCTCTGGGCCCCTGAATGCCCAGTCCCAGGAAGACAGAAGACCTCTGTGAACCCCCATTCTGTGCATCCTGTTTTCTTTTAAAACAAGAGTGCTGCCCCTAGAGAGTCAGGGAAAGGCACCCTGGCGCGGCTGTTTCTAGGACTGGCTTTCTGGATTTAGCAGAGGGTTCTAGGTGACTTAATGATTAGGGATGTCAACAGCCCCTGCTCAGGACTCTAAGAAGCCCCATTCCAGATAGTTCATGAATTATGGGGGTGGGGTGGGGATCTTTAGACTATTCCTGTTAGTTCCAATAACAGCCCAATCATGTTAAAAAGTATCCTGACAATTCATGTCCACTCTGTGTTTGCTATCACTAGAACCAGTCTTTGCAGACTTCATCACTGAGCCCATGATGGATTCAAGAGGGCTCCATGTCCTGTAAGTAGAGGACTTTTTTTCCCCTTCATTTTTGAGACAGGAGCTTACTCTATATCCCAGAAGAGTCCAGGCTGCTCTGGAATGATGTAGCTCAGGCTGGGCTCAAACTCCCAGCAATCCCCTACTCTACCACTCTGGTTAGAGGCACCTGCCACTACACATGGCCAGAATAGGAGACTTTGGACAGAGACACAGGCATGGGGGAGAAGGCACATGAAGACAGACGAATAGACGGGAAAGATACAGCTCTAAGCCAGGCACCTCCAAGAATTGCCAGCAACTGCCAGAAGCAGGAGGGAGGCGTGGAATCTTTCTCACAGTGCCTTCTAGAGCTTTGAGACAATGTATTCCTCATGGTTGCAGCAACCCAGTTTGTGGCTGCTTGTTGCATGTCAGTATCAATTGACAACTTGGTGGGATCTAGAATGACCCAGCAGCTAGACCTCTAGGCACATGTGTGAGAGAGTTCCTAGACTGGGCTAGATGAGGTAAGAAGATCCACCCTAAGTGTGGGCAGCATCATTCCGTGAGCTGGTGTCTTGGACTGGATAAAAAGGAGAGAGCGAGCTGAACACCGGTATTCATCGCTCTCTGCTTCCTGACTGTGTTTAAAGTCACACTACTGCCACCATGCCTTTCCTGCCATGATGGTCTGTACCCTCAAACTGAGAGCCGAAATAAACCCTTAAGTGGCTTTTGCCAGGTATTTTGTTACAGAAAAAAAAAAAGTCACCGCAAAGCAATGCATACCCTGTTATAGCTGCACACATACAGCAACAGGCAGCTGAAAAATGTGAACTGAGTGAGTGGGGCCTGACTTCAGATTTTTGGCTGTGTCAGCTAAGCCTCCCTGATCCTGTTCAAGCCACTCTTCATCGTGGCTATGACAAGGGTTTAAACACAGATCTTTAAGGCTGACGCAGTGGGCAAGGCACTTGCCTACAAGTATGAAGACCTGAGTTCAAATCCCCAGAAGTCATGTAAAGCCAGGCATGGTAGCACGTGCCTGTTATCTCAGTACTCTATGGTGAGATGGAATGTGGAGATAGATAACTTCCTGGAATCTCATGGGCTAGTTACCAGTTATCACCACATATGCAAACAACAAGGGACCCTGTGTCAAACAAAGAGAAAGTAGAAAGTAGAGGACCCACACCTGGGGTTGTACTTTGATCTCCATATGTGTGTCATGGCACGGCATGTATGTTCTCTCTCTCTCTCTCTCTCTCTCTCTCTCTCTCTCACACACACACACACACACACACACACACACACACACACACACATACACACCAATAAATAAATGCAAACCTTTAACCGCAGTCAACTTCTGAACATGTAAAGTGTGCCAGGTACTGCTGTGTCCTTGACAAAAATTGAGTAAGTTTCATCCTTAGACCAAAACCTGTAAGGTAGGTCCAGTTACCAATCCCATTTTACAGATAGAAAACTGAGCTAAGAAAAGTTGTGGAACACGTCCATGTCCAAAGCCACACAACCAGTGAGCAGTATAGGTAGCATTCGGATCTCAACCATCAAATCCCAAAACCCATTCCACTTTGTACTTAAAGCCATTAATCCAGCTGGAGTGGAGGCACATGCTTGTAATCCCACTACTCGGGAGGCAGAGGTAGGAAGATTGCTGTGAGTTTAAGGCCAGCCTATTCTATACTGTGAGTGACAGGCTAGTCAGACTGTAAAGAGGTAACCCATTTAAACAAAACAAACAAGCCCACTGAAGCCCCCAAACACTAAAGCACCATTGATGACTTCACATGGACCATCAGAGTAAATGAAAACTGTGACCTACAAGACCTTTTCTTGCTGACAAACTCTTGGCATGTCCACCCTTCAGCCCATGGGCCACATACAATCACATGAATGCAGCATAACATACAATCATACACTATGGGCTGGGTATGATGGCGCATGCCTTTAATCCCAGCACTTGGGAGGCAGAGGCAGGTGGATCTCTATGAGTTCGAGACAAGTCTGGTCTACAGAGTGAGTTCCAGGACAGCCAGAGCTACGTAGAGTGTCCAGAAAAACCAAACAAAAACCAAACCAAAAATACTCCACCACTAACAAAAAAACTGTAAAGTTAAAACATCATGAGACTTTTTTGGATGCCTTTTTAAAGTAATTTGATTATGTCATTCTTGAGTGCATATGACAATGTCATGTTACAATGTCAAAAGGTTGAGCATGCCTTGACATGCATAGCTGCACTTACATACTTTGTGGAGAAACAGAGTATAATTCCTGTTCCCTTGGATGTGGACACTAGCCTTAGCAGCCAGCTCAGTCAGCTGAATTAGGAGAGGCCCCGCATACAGTCTCCGAGGCCCAGTCAGAAGAAATCATGCAGATGATAACACCAGATGCTGGAACTACCACTATGGTGTGGGGAGAGTCCCAGGTGGAGAACAGGTCCATGATTAGTTTCATGAGTGAGCGCTGAGCTAGCCCTGGCCAGACAGACAGATGCCATGACTAGTAGCTGAGACCGACTCTCACAGAACCTGTTGATATTTCCTTTTTTTTTTTTTTTTTTTTTTTGGTTTTTCGAGACAGGGTTTCTCTGTGTAACAGTCCTGGCTGTACTGGAACTAGCTCTTGTAGACCAGACTGGCCTCGAACTCAACAGAGATCCACCTGCCTCTGCCTCCCAAGTGCTGGGATTAGAGGCGTGTGCTACCACTGATGGGCTTGGTATTTTCATTTTTTAATAAGTGAGTTTTACTGTTTTAAGACATTACATCTTGGGGGGAATTGGTTACATTTATTGGGTTCGAATCCACACAGCCTGGCTTCATCCACTTTGCAATGACCTTATGGCCTCATCCTTAGCTTCCTCAGTCACCGCCTGCTGGGACGTATGTGCTCTGAGAGCAGGAAAGAGGCTGCCAAACTCTGTGATGCTAGAATGTGGCAGAAGCATTTTCTTGATGAGTTAGTAAATAAATCAATAACCAAGGCAGTTACTGTTTGTGACGATCCCACCAGGAACCATATCAGGAAATAGACTGAGCGATAGACACACACCCAACACTCTGGACATAATACCATCCCCATTTCACAGACAAGAAAAGCAAGGCTTACGTGGACAGAATCCAGGCTCCACTCTAGCTTCACAGATCACATGCCCTGTGCGGCTTCCCTTACCCTGGCTCTGCTCGTCTGAAGGCCCCATCTGGATCAGAGTTGCTGAGCCCACGGCAGCTTCAAGGGAAGGCCTTATATGTGACAAGTCTCAGCTGAGGGGCCACTCTCACTGACCACCTGTATTCCCCTTGTCTGGGCGTGGCCAGGGACTCAGCAGCCATTGCTCACGGGCTTTCTCAGGACTCTTGTTGAGTCTATGCTGACCTCTGGCCATCATGCGTGTTATTCCTGCTTCCCAAGCAATAGTCATCTCTCCAGAAAGCTGTGTCTGATTTAGATAGCCAGAGGGGAGAGGGCGGCTCCTTCCAGGAAGGCCAACTGACCCTAGGGCCCAGTGTCACTCCTGCCTTCCTGTAAACACTCCTAGATGGAGTCCTTCACTGTCTCTAGTAAAGTCTGTGTGATGGCTCCATGTCCTTGTATACACTAGATGTCTCTTAGGTGGGACAGCTCCTCATCAACACTCCACAGTCTCCCCATGTGGCTGACATTCTGAAACTCTACCTAGGGGTTGCCATCACTCCAAGTCCAGGCCCTTCAGGCCAGACTCCCCAGACACATGACCTCTCGGCTTGCAGAGTTGCCCGACAGCCTTCAATTTTTTGAGCACGGAATGTAAACATCTACTTCTTGAAGAAAGATTCTGCCTTCCAGAGCTGTCAAAACTTCTGAGAAGTCTCCTGTAGGGATACCCCTGGGTGTCCTCCAGTCCATGGTACCCAGCTTTATTCTCTTCTCTGTCTGCTAGTCTAATCCACAGTGATGTTAGCCCTCCCCAACACCACCCTGAGCTGAGTTCTAATACTGGCTCTAGTAGCATTTCAATTGTTCTACGTGAGTTCTCTTTCTGTTGCATGAAGAGCCAGAGTTGACTCTTGCTTCTCCCCACGGAGAGCCACACAGCCCACTGGCACAAGACACTGGAGACCAGTGCACTGAGGACTATCAAGGCAGTTCTCAAGAAAAATTTTGGCAGCTGGGAACCAGGACTCAGGTTGGCAGGAAAGCCAGGCAGAACCAGGTGGGCCTTAGAGAAGACAAGAACTACAAAGAGTAGGTGGCAACTGTTTATTGGAGGCTCAGGAAGAGGGGAGTGAATTTTTGTTTGGTTTCTGTTTTTTTTTTTTTTTTTTTTTTTTTTTTTTTTTTTTTTTTTTTTTTTTTTTTTTTTGAGGAAGGGGCTACTATAGTTCAGGCTAGCCTCAGCTCCTGATTCTCCTGCCTGGATTTGGAGGATTGAGTCACTTTGAAGGTGACTGGAATGTTGTAGCTTGGGGGAGGTGGGAGGAGACACAGCCCCAAGCTAAGAATTAGAGTGTCTAAACTCCTTCCTGAGAGTGCAGTATGGACCATTCAGTCGTCTTTTCTGAGGGCCATCAGGTCTCAGAATAGGGAGGGACAGTAGGAGGCACTGTCTCTGTAGGGAGAACAGAACAAGGAGAATCTGCACACTTAGGGGGCTAGGCCACTGATCACAGTGAAAGCCATGCAGCCTCTCTTGATGGCTAGGCCACTGATGACAGTGACAGCCATGCAGCCTGTCTTGATGAACCTTCAGGGCAGCAACCAGGGACAGGCCTGAGTCTATGTAGTTCATGTGCTCCCCTGTGCAGGCCTGAGGAGGACCTGACACACTCACTGTGCTCTTGAAGAATCCAAGACTAAGAGAACTGGCAACTGATTTCTGTTCCTAACTGTGAGGACAGGCATCCTAACTCAGACCACTCAGAGAACATATGCTAAGGGGCCTTGGCTCAAGACAGTGTGCCCACCTGCTGCTCTGAGTCTGGCCTGTGATCCCCAGTCCCGCAGTTCCTAGTTCTTTGCCAATGCTATAGAGAAGAGTCACCCCAGAAAGGTAGGAAACTCCTTGATTATTTATTTGAATGGCTCTCCTCTCCGTAACATTATTTCTAACCAACAGGATACACACTCTTGCACATATGTAATTTCTTTCATGTGTATATGCATGTACAGGTACATGTGTGTACACATGCACACACACACACTCTCTCTCTCTCTCTCTCTCTCTCTCTCTCACACACACACACACACACACACACATTCACACATAAACATACACACTCACACAGGCATGTGAGAGGGCACACATAGAAGCCAGAGATCAACTTCAGCTGTAGTCCATCTTATCTTTTTAGACAAGATCTCTCTCTGGGACCTGAGGCTTACTAACTGGGCTCCGGGGGCTGGCCAGCAAACTCCAGGGATCCTCTTGTCTCCACTTCCCCAGTGCGGGGATTACAAGTGTGTGCTTAATGCCTGACCTTTCATATGACTTCTGGGGATCAAACTCAGATTCTCATGCTTGGATGGCAAACGCTTCACCAGAGGACTGACCCTCCAGCCCCACATATGTCACTTCACACACAGCCAAAGAAATCCTCCAGAAGATGTGACCATTCCATTTGGTGGGGAAGGCAGTTGAGCACAGAGAGGTTAGGTCACTCGCTGGAGGTCACACAAGCTGGTTGATATGGATGTGTGTGTGTGTGTGTGTGTGATTTCATTCATATATATATGTATATATACATATATATATACATGAATACATATATATATGTATTCATGTCGGGACATGGCTGAAGACTGGGGACATGATCCTCACACCTGCTTAGATGCCGGCCTGGCCTGGCCATTCTCCATATTCGTCCCTGCAATCACTCTGAAGGGTGTTATCTAAGGCTACATCCTTGTCCCTGGGCATTTGGATTACAGCAATTTGGTCCAGGTTGTCTTGGAAGGCCATTCTCCTTGGGCGAACGGCCATCTCCAGCCCTGCTGTCCTTTCTCTGCCTCTCGCATCCCCCACCCTCCGCATGCTCCCCAATTGTTATCTGTCAGTACACAGTAATTAGAGATGTGGCGTGCTTGATAAAGATTGCCGCCTGCCCCGAGATGGAACTGCCCTCTCGGACGTGTCTAATTAAAGTCCTGATTGATAAGATGAAGAAATCCCACCCGGATGGATGAGTGCTGGCCTCCCCCACCTCTGTGCCTCAGCCTCCTCATTACGGGTGACGAGGGAGAGAGATATAAAGGACCCCAGGAAATGTTTCTACGAAACAATCAATATGTCCTTTTGTGCAACGTGACGGGGCACGTGGCTCAGTCTTTTGAACCATTCCAGGAGCCACAGAGGCGGTACAGCTGGGATGGCCCCTTGCCCCAGGCTGGCAGGGTGGGGGCTGTGCTTTTGCTCTAGCTAGAGTCTGCTCAGGGGATGATGGCCTCAAACAAGCTTGCCTCTTTCTTAGGCCACTCACTCTGAGTAGTGGCTTGCAACATTCCAGAGTGTGCAGAACAGCTATATGGCCACAGCTGATGCTCCTTGAGACACCATGAACCATGCTTCCCTACGAAGCTGAAACAGGGTACCCAGGGGTACCCAATCAAGGTGGTTCTGGGGACCACAGGACCCCCTGGGAGGCTACTATATGTCTTATAAACATGCCACTGTTTGCTCTTTCATTCTGTGCAGGACAGAAAGCCTTGCCTGAGATGTTGCCCCGTAGCTGAGGGGAACACACTCAGGTGAGTTCAAGGGCTCAACTTTGTTGAGCAGCTGGTGAGTATGGCTTTGGTGTGCTGGGAGCTCATCCTAGCTCTCCTGATAACCCACCTTAGTGTCAGCAGGAGCAGTAGGTGGTCCGTTTAGTGCTGGCTACCTTCAGAAGCCAAGGGACCAAGGTGCCAGGTGCTCAGTGCATGCCCACCCTGCTGGAGCCAGGGGTTTGCTGGAATGCCACATTGCTGTACCAGCTAATAAATAGAAGTAATTTGATTAGCTTTCTCTAACTGGTGATAAGATCCTGACAAACCCTTTTTAATGCATTTCTGGAGCAGGATGAAATTGCTTCATTCTGAGAGCAGGGTCCCCCGGGAGTTGCCTTGAAGCTCCTTTAGTGAGAGGTAAAAATATGCCAATCATTAATGAGGGGAGAATTACGGAGACTTTAATGCAATCAGAAAGAGGAGCCCCGAGGCAGCTTGGGAATAAAACCTGCCCTTAAATCAGAGAGAGGCAGTGGTAGGAAGGCAAGAGGAGACAACAGAAGCTTGCTCAGAAAGCTGAGGCTGCAGGCTATAGCCTTAGAGCTATAGGCTTATGTCTCCATAAGATCCTACTCACAGCAGGGACTCCCACCACACAGGAACAAGAAGATGGGACCACATGAGGTGGTGTTTATTGAGAGTGCCCTTCCCTTGCAGTTCCCCTCAGAACAATGAGCAGGCTCTCATAAGTTCCTAGGAAAGTCAATGCCTGGTACGCCTCCTTCCTGGGACAACCGTAGAAACAAGAGCACCAAAAGGCTT
The DNA here is from genome assembly GCF_003668045.3 of Cricetulus griseus. Taxonomy (NCBI): domain Eukaryota; kingdom Metazoa; phylum Chordata; class Mammalia; order Rodentia; family Cricetidae; genus Cricetulus; species Cricetulus griseus. The sequence continues at coordinate 117,427,806 of NC_048598.1, forward strand.
GTTTCTGGAGCCAAGAGAGATCATTTTGCTTGGCTGTGGTGACACACACCTGTAAGCCCAGCACTCAACAAGGAGGCTGAGGCAGGAGGATCACAGGTTTAAGGCCAGTCTGGGTTACATAGTGAGGTCATGTCTAAAACACTGAAAAGAAAGAGGAAGGAACGGGAGAGGGAGGGAGGGAAGGAGAATTCTATCACTTGTAAGACATCCCAGTAACAATTTCAATAGATAATCTAACACCTTCCTCCATCCACTAATCCTCATTGGCCCCTATTACCCATTCTCTAGAATAGTTCAGCCCATAGTACCACAAAAGGAAAGAGAGGCCCCAGGAGCAACTGTACTCCTGTGCTCAGGAGGTGTGTGTGTGTGTGTGTGTGTGTGTGTGTGTGTGTGTGTGTGTGTGTGTGTGTGTGTGTGTGGTGGGGAGCGGGGTGGGGGGAGCAAAAATACAAACACCTACCACCGAGTGTCCTTAATGCCTTGTCTGTAACACTGGTGGGTCCTAAACCAACCAGGCAGCTGGAGAGTTCCCTCTTCTACAGTTAGATGTCCACTCTGGCTTCCCCTCTTTGTGGAAACACGACACCCGAGGACCAACAGGATCAGGCCACCACTAGCGGTTTCTGCTTCTCACAGACACCTCTATGATGAGGTCAGGAGGTGTCACGGCCACAGCTCACACAGTGCTCCCTGCACTCCTGACGTTTGCCTCCTTGCTATGCCCGCATGCACTGGTCTCATTGCCACTTCAGGGCTTTGGCACCTTCTTTGTCTTCCTTCTTCCTGAGGCGCTCAGATTTGGGGTGACTCCCTCCCCTCCCTCAGGGACAGTGAAACAGAGTGAGTGACTTCCTGACCCCCAGCTTCACCTCCTATCTATTGCACTTAGCCACGCTAGATACACCCCACCACCTTGGTGCTCCCCGGGTTAATAGAAGGTACATGGCGGCGGGGATACAGGTCTGTCCTCCGTGAAAGTCTCCACACCCAGAACACTGTGCACACCTGTTGTACTGAATGAGGGAGTAGAGGCCTAGAGGAGCCCGGAGGCCAACCCTGTCACCCACTGCCTGCTGTATTCTGTCACACAGGGGCGTGGTGGTAGGGGTGCTCTAACACAGAAGGGATGGGGCTGTGCCAGCGGTGGAGAGGTGGCAGGAACAACAGGCTGAGAGCCCTAGAACAAGGTGCAGAGCCAAGGTCATGGGCTTCTTTGTGTGGCATCTAAGATCAGTCACTTGCCATCCAGGTCTGCTGAGCCGTGGACAATGGTACTTGGGAGCTACCCAGAGGAGGGGTGGCCATGAGCCCGTAAGCCAGGCCCTTCCTTCTGCTGAACCGTAAGAGAAGAGTAAGAAAAAAAAAACTCTTTCTGACCTGTTTTCCATATGATTAAGAGATGGTCACCAAATGACACAGGGTCACAGAGCACACATCATAGGACCAGCCTTTCTGGGTTTATACCCCAGCTTTGCTCATAATTTGCTGTGCAATCTTGGAGTAAGGGACTTAACATCTTCTGTCTCCTTTTCACTCTTTGATAAAATGGGTTGAGCAATAAAAACAAATTGGCGGGTCGGCAGTGGTGCACGCCTTTAATCCCAGCACTCGGGAGGCAGAGGATGGCGGATCTCTGTGAGTTCGAGACCAGTGTGGTCTACAAGAGCTAGTTCCAGGACAGCCTCCAAAGCCACAGAGAAACCCTGTCTCGAAAAACCAAAACCAAAACCAAACAAAAACAAAACAAAAATCCCACAACAAATGGAAGGGGGTGGCTGAATTTAGGATTATACTATTGGCTGACATCAGCCAGCTGTGTACTGCCTGCCATACCATGACCATTTATAATGCTCACAGCTAAGGTTATTAAGTTATGATGAGTCAGGACAAGATACCCCTCAGGCCTCACTTTGGGGTCAGTCTCGAAAATACAAGCCAGGGTGTATGGCAGTCAGAGAAGTCAACCGAGAACCAACCACAGTGAACAATTATTGAGCACTCACACAGCGCAGGACACAGGGAGGCAGTGAGAAGGGACAAAGGACCCTAACTGACCCCTCTGGGAAGGCAGAGATCCTGCTTGTCCATTTCTTTGCCATTTCATCCACAATCTCAGGTCCCCAGCACATAGTAGGTCATTCACAAATATTGGATGAGTAAACAGTGAACACATTAATAACTACCAGCCCTTTTCTCTGGCCATCTCCTCCAGCTCTTCCCATAAGTGAGACAGTTTCTGGACACTGACTGCTAGTAGAAGACTAGACTGAGCTGGTTAATCCCTGCCAGCTCTAGGCAGGCCAGGCAGCTCCAGGCAGGCTACCCAGAAAGCTCTGGTATGTTCAGACCCAGGAGGTAGGAAGATGAATTCTGGCTTCATAGGATGCTGGGGCAGGGTCTGGTGCAAACTCCATGCTCACAGGCCCCTCCTCCCCTCTGGCTTTCAGGCCTGCTGGTAACGAGACACCCTGAGGATCTGGTTGGAGTTCTGCACCCCAGTGACCACCATCCTTATCTGATGGTACCCAGGTTTTTCTTTTTCCCCACTCCAGAAAGGAGGCACAGCTCCAGAAAAAGTCTTGCTCCAGCAGAGGCAGAGAGAGACAGATAGACAGAGACAGGGAGACAGGGAGATAGGGAAGGAGAGAGGCAGAGAGACAGACACAGAGAGACAGAGGGACAGACAGGCAGAGGGACAAAGATGCAGCGAGGCAGAGGCTCTGCCCTGATACTGGAGGGCCAGCTACCCCTCTCACAAGCAGACCCTCCAGGGGGGGCAGCCAGCAGGGGCTGACTTGCTGCAAATGACTCCCTTTGTCATTCTGTTTTGTTATGATTAAAAATGCATGTCGCAGGCGAGGCCCTGGAGTGGAACCCGGTTGAAAATTGAATCATTAATATTCCCCTGCAGCTGATGCCCCGTGCTTCCCCTGCAGCTGGGAGCCAGAGGCCAGCATGCAACAGTTTTAAGTCCTGGCAAGTGGGGGAGATACGGTGTGACCAGCCCCTCCCCCAGGACTCCTGCCCCATCTTTTGGGATAAGAACAGGTGTCAGGCAAAGGCTCTCTGAACTTTTCTTGATCTCTGGCTCTCTGTTCAGGGCTAAAAAGGAAGCCGAACTCTTGAGGGCTAGAAGGGTTCAGCCTGGTATCTTTGTCCTCCAGAACCCCAACCTTCTCCTCTGACTTTTGCTCCATTCTGATCTTCCTCCCCTCTGACCTTCGCCCCTCTGACCTTTGCCTTCCTCTCCTCTGCTGTTTTCTGCCTTGACTGTTTTTCCTTCAAGGTGATAGTAATATTTGCATTTTTAAAACTTATTAATTAGACAACAATCTTTAACCGACAGTTGCTATTTGATCACCTTTATATCTATGAACTGAGGTAATTCTCTCAAGACAGCAGGGTGTGGGGGTGTGACTTCTATTACTGTTCTATTTTACAGATAGGAAAGGGGAGGCATTGAGAACTTTGACAACTTGGCCAATGCTCTGCAGCCATAACTCCAATGCTCTGGAGTTTGTGCTTCTCAGTCTCTGGACTCAGACATGTGGTTATTGAGCACTTAGGTTGTTGCTAGTCTGCAGAGAGAGTGAGACCAGAGTGTTAACTACAGAGCAGATTGCGAAGGTTGGGCTGACAAAAAGAAGGAAGAGTAGTTCAGTGGAAGGTTTTATTCTTACAGGCTAGATGTGGAAATGATCTTTATTTGATCTGTGGGGTTAAATAAAATATACCGTGAAGAGGCCGGCTGCTAGAGGTTGAGAATCACACACACACACTGCCCTTCTGGTGGTGGTGGTGGTGGTGGTGGTGGTGGTGGTGGTGGTGGTGTGTGTGTGTGTGTGTGTGTGTGTGTGTGTGTGTGTCTACCGTGCTGGTCTCACTCATTGCAGTCTAGACTTGTGTTTTTTCCTTGCTTCTCAGCTTGAAACGTCAATGTGACACCTCAGAGAAGCCTTCTCCAGCACCAGAAAAGCCCTCTGTCACTGTCCCATGTGTTGGTGCAGGATCATAGTCCCCCACAAGGCATGTGATGGATGTGCCCACAGGCTCCTGTAGTCTGATCTTTGAGCAGGGGTAGACCTGGGAGGGAGCTGGCTGTTTGGATTCCCTCACTCTTGTTTATTTGTCTTGATTTGTTTTTCCAGACAGGGTTTCTCTGTGCAGTCCTGGCTGTCCTAGAACTGAATCTGCAGACAAGGCTGGCCTCAAACTCAGAGATCTACCTGCTTCTGCCTCCCAAGTGCTGGGATTAAAGGTACACACTGCCTCTGCCCTGCTTGGATCTCCAAACTCTTAAGCTGGGATGACAGCCACTCACCAAAGCTACAATATCCAGAGAAGATGACCATTGAAAGAGTTGGGCCCCAAGCCTACCAAACTCCTGTATGAGCCAGACCAAGTCCAGAGCACAGCATAGGATTGTAGAGCCAGGCATGTGTAAGGCCTCCCTCCCAGACCAAATAGAAAGAGGGTGGACTAAGGACGAGCACTCTTGACTTCCCGGCTGGGGAGAAAGATGTGTTTCAAGACAGATTCCCCAAGGTATCCTCCCTGCATGCATGCCAGGCTGCTGCTCAGCCCAACACCCAGTCCTATGCAACAGGAAAGGGTTCAAGTAGCCAGGTGTGCTGATGAACTCACGTACACCTAACATCCAACGCTCGGAATGTGGAGGCAGGAGGGTCAGGCGTCCAAGGCCATCCATGGCTGCTGCATAGTGAATTTGAGACCAGCTTGGAGTTACAAGAGACCCTGCCCCACAAAAACAAAGAAGCAGACAAACAGCACCACAAACATCAACGACAAAGACCAAGGAGGGGCTCACTCTGTAAAGTGCTCATCATGCAAGCATGAGGACCTGAGTTCAGATCCCCAGCACTCACATAAAAAAAAGCCATGCTCAGTGGTCTATGTCCGTAACCCCAATGCTGGGGAGGCAGAGATAGGGAATTCTTGGCCAGATAGTCTAGCCAATCAGTGAGCTCCAGGGTCAGTGAGAGATCTGTCTCAAAAAGTCAAATGGATGGTAACTGAGGAAGATGCCCTTTACATATCTGGCTTCTAAATGTACACGTGTACACACACACACACACACACACACACACATACACACACACACACACACACACACACACACACACACACACAGAGAGAGAGAGAGAGAGAAAGAGAGAGACAGAGACAGAGAGAGATAGACAGAGACACACACACAGAAAGAGATTTAGTTTCCCTGTTCTACTTTACAAGTTGGGGGAGTACAGGTAAAGGAGGAGACGCTCTGGCACTCCCTCCCCTCTCTACTCTCCCTCTCCCATATCTCTTCCTTTTTGTGGTGCTGAGGCTGTGCCTGGGATCCTGTACATGCCAAGCAACTGCTTCATCATGAGCTGCACTCACATCATGAAACATGGGGGGCTAACATAGTAGAAGCTCACCACGAACCAGCCTGTGCTATACACGACACAGGTGTGATCTCATGGAGGCAGCTACCCTCACTGAGCCTATGTGACAGATAAGGAAACTGAGGCACAAAGTGAAGATCATGAAAGAGTTAAGTTTTGACCCTTAACTCTTAACTCTGACCTCGGAGCTACAGTCTGAAGCACCAACTGGTCCCCATTCGACAAGGCAGCCTTGATGGGAGTGCAGTGGTCACCCTTCTGCTTTGGTTGTCTGATAGGCAGTGGTGCTGAAGTCTGTGCTAGCAAGGCCTGGCTGAGTGACACCCCCCCCCAAATTGACGACTGACCTGGGACGGAGGTATCCACAGGCAGGCTAGCAGGGGTTACTGTTGCTGCTGCTAGTTTTGGGGGTAGGGTAGAAGAGACACAGACAGAGCCTCAGCCTGACTCCCAGGCTCTGAGGCAGTCTCAATCTGCAGTCCCAGCTGCCCCAGTGGCTCTTAGCTTGTCCTTCTTCTGTCCTTGTCACTAGGTCACCCCAGGGCTTGGCACTTGCTATTTCTTCCTCACCACCCTGCCTTCCTTCCCCTGCACCTAAGCCTTGGCTCCCAAAGCCCTCACAGGGCCACCTGATCACTTAGGCCACAGCTGTCTTCCCTGCCTGGGGTCAGTCAGTCACTTGTACTTTGACGGTGGGTGGTGGTGCCAGGCTGGGGCGTCCCCAGCCTCTCATATAGGAAGACTTGCTCTTTGTGAGACAAACACTAGGGCAGATCAAGGGGCAGCTGGAGCCACAGTTACCATGTCCCCCTTCAGGACACCCAAAACCACCTTGGAAATTCCTGATTTGGGGTGAGGATCTTAGAGTTGTTCCCAAATACTAATGTCAGTCAGCTAACAGTGTAGGCAGCAAGGGATCACTCTCTGCTGCTGGGGTGAGAAGCAGGATCTAGGAGACCTAGTTTATGGGACTTAGCCCTTGGAAAACCAGAGTCCGGAGACCTCAGTCAACCCTAAGACTTCTTCCAGGGCCACCCGCAGCCGGAGAAGCCAGCTCCCAGCGCACTCTGCGCCTCCCTCAGTATAAGAGAATCCCAAGGGTACAGAGGCTGAACTTCCCGTCACTGAGAGGTGGCCACTGCAGAGGGCAGCATTGGCACTAACCTCTACGACAGGGAGCAGGTGCTGAACCAGAGGGCACACCCTGAAGAAGGGTCAGAGGTTGAGGGGTCATCAAGGCCAGGAGTGGGCATCATTCACTTGCCATCACCCACCCTTTGCCCCAGACCTCCATCCACCCCACCCTCAGCCCCTCTCATCCCTTCCCCCTTCCCCTGCTTCCCTCCCCCACTCGCACCTCCCCAAGGACAAGCAAAGTTATTACAATAATGAATTAGCCAGCCCGCTTACTGCCGCCACTGGCGAAGACAATTATCCCCCCCTCACATCCCTAGCCGCTGCTCGGCTCCCTCATAAAGACGGGCTTTTGGGGCCGCTTTGTGCTTTGATTGGAAATGAAGAGATTGCTAATTAGGGAACACCTGCTGGGACCCGGGCTGGCAGGAACAGAGGCAGGGCCAGGATGGACTGAGCGGCCATTGCAGACGCAGACGGGACGAATGTGCAAGCAACATGGTCCGCCTGGTCATGTGTGCCCACGGGGTGCTGGGGGACAGTGAGAGGAAGAGTCTGCAAGGAGCAGACACCTCGTGATTTAATCCAACTCCTGGCCACCGCCCCTGGAAGCCATAAACAAAACCCAGACAGTTTATGGTGCTTTTCACCTTTTAAAGGATGCTAATTTGTTTATGGGTGGCTGTAATTCTACCCATGTTTGCATAGGTTAGTTCTGACTGGGATGTGCCATCCACAGCCATTTCCAACTGGGCTCACCAGCATGAGCGGTGAGGTGAGGTGCACAGAGCCTGCCAGCTCTCTGTGGAGAGAGGAGGTGGGAAATGGGTGCACAGAGGTATCCTGCTTGTCCAGTCATGGTGACAAGGGCATGAGCTCAAAGGGCAGTTAAACCCGAGACTGACTGACTTCAGTAGTTCTCCATACCTTCCTTTTCTTTGTAAATTTTATTTATTATCACCGTGTGTGTGTGTGTGTGTGTGTGTGTGTGTGTGTGTGTGTGTGTGTGTGTGTGTGTGTGAGTGATGTGTGTTTGGGAATGCAAATGTGCTAAGGAGGCTGGAGGACAACTTTGTGGGTTTGGTTCTCTCCTTCCACCTTTACATTAGTTTTGGGGCTTGAACACAGGTTGTTCAGCTTGTGTGAACTCCTGGGCCGACTTTATCTAGTTGCTTCCCCTCTCTCCTCTATCTCCCTTTACTAAAGTGGACTAAAACACATGATGGCACCCAGACCCCTACCTTCGTGGAGTAATGACTGAAATATACACTCAGCACCCAGCACCCTGCAGCTCACCCCCAGGAAGACATAAAGCTCCTCAGATTCCTTTCTTAACAAGAACACTACTAGACTGAGGCTGCTCTGACCCTGGCCTCAATTTTCCCACCTATAAAATGGGAAGACTCTCTTTACTTATTTGGAGGCTTGTCCTCGAAGGTCAAGTGTTCTGATTCCACAGTGTTGCTCAGTGTGTGGGTTCATTATGCCAGAAAGGAGCCCTAAAGCATAGGATTCCAAGGCTGCAATTCAGGAGCCACTGCAGCCTTAGGCTGGTCAATGAACTCTCCTGGGCCTTGTCTTTCTCATCTGCCACACAGGAGGTCTAACTCCAGCATCTTGAGTTGCTGAGCATAGGCAGGGTCAGGTAGAGGACCAGCAATAGTTTGTGCTCAAGGCAGGGGCTGCCTTCTCCCTCTTGCTCGTCACCACCACCGTCACCCACAATCGCATCATTTCAGCTGCACACTGCTCCACGGACGCAGCTAGAAAACTCGCTGTCAATACCCTTTTAGTGCAGTCCAGCAAGGCCTGCTTCCTGAGCTCCTGTCCATTCCCCGCTTGACTTGAGTGAGCATAGACATCTCTATGAGAAGTTTCCAGATGGTTCTGTGGGGAATGGAAAGGCTTATGGAGACTTAGGAAGCAGAGGCAAGGTTCATCTCTCCTCCCCATGGGGAGGTGGGGCAGTGCTCTCATAATCCAGAAACTTGAGCCATGAAGCTACAGGAAGAGCAGAGGGAGTCAACACAGAGCTCTTCCTTCATCTCCCATCATCCTTAAGACTCCCATGGGACTGGCTTGAACAACTTCATGAGCATGAGCAGTTGAGAAAGCCAACACAAGGGGGGATGGAGTGAGCTCTCCAGTAACCGTAGACTAGTAAGCATCCAAGCCAGCACAAAAACCCCAATATGCCCAAGTCTAAAGTCTGGACTTTTCCTGTCCATTGTATGGGCAGGGGTCACCAGGTTCCCATGGACCACAGGCTCCATCAGCATGGACTCACTGTGTCTTGAATTTCCTTGCTAGTTTTGGCAGTGGGAGCACAGGGAAGGTATGAGAGACACCTGTGTCTGTGGCATTGAGTAGACAAGGGGCTGCTGAGCAGGCCTCTGGCTGGCACACAGAGTGAACACATGTGCCCCGCCCCCTTGAGTGCAGATTTGAGCAATTGTGAACAGGTGCATGGGTACATGTAGGACACTGGGTACATGAACTCATTGTACTTTATTCTTGGGCTCTTTTTATATCCCCCTCCAGAGAAGAGTGAGACAGGGTATCTTAATGCCATAGAGAGGTTTGGTTGGGGACAGGGCAGGAGGTGGGAATCCAGCCTGAGGATGGTGAGAGAGATTGAGGAGTTCAGGCAGGAAGAATTTTCAAGTTCCCAGGGACTGAGATGAGCTGGACCACTTCGAGTCACTGAGCCAGCATGCCCTCATGGACCCACCCCTACCCTTCTCCACAGTACCCCAAGAACTGGGTATCCACCACCACAGCTCATTCATGCATTGCTACAGAGGGAACTAGGTTTGAGTTTTAAACTTGTCTTTGCTATTTCCTGAGTCTGCCATCCTCTCTGTTGGGTAGATTGTGGGAATGAACCTCTGTGTCCTAGATGGTTCATGGGAGATGCCTGGAGATGGGAGCCAATAACACACAAGGAACCCCACCCAACATAGTCCTTTACAATTTGAGGTGTCCCCTGCCTGTGTGCTTACCCTCCATATACACATTTCCCCCCTTGAGGCAGCCAGACAGGCTCCAGACAGCTGAAGCAAACCTGACCTCTCCCCTCACATTCTTGTCCAATTCATTTTCTATCTCAAAGGCCAGGCATATGGCCATTGACATTCCAGCTCTTCATGAAGTGGAAACATGAGGAGGTAAGCGACTCCCTCTTACACAGGGACCATGAGGGCTCTATACCGGGTCAACCTGGAGAATGACAGAAAATTCAGATCCTTAAAGGGGCCCATAAGGTTGCAAAAGGAAGGAAGCTATGCTAGGGTACCTCTCATCCTCTGTCCCAGTGTATGGTTGGAGCTCCACTCAGCTCCTTTACTCCACAATGTTCCCTCTCCATCTGAAATCAGAGTGCTTGCTTGGTCCACATGAGTCTCTTGGGCTCTTCCCTCAACTAGGGAAAGTGTAATCTGATTATAGGGTAGAACTAGCCAATGTTCACTCCTCGAGATGGGAAGTTCCTTAGAGAGGTCTACAAGGATGGGCTGAACCACAGCTAAGTCCATGAGTCTGCTTGGTGGCTGACTGACCCCCTTCTTTCTACCCTCCCCCTCCCAGGTTCCTTCAGAAGCCACTCTCACTGCATCTCTTTGGCAGAAACCCCACCAACCCCTGCTCTGGGGAACCTGACCTAAGACCCTCATCTCTTCAAACCCATCTGACAGAGATCCTGATATATCTGGCAGATGGAAAGAAGCCATGTATTCAAGGCTGCATCCACCTAAGGAAAGTCCTCAGAGCCCGCAATGGGTCCAGAGTCTAGGAGAATTATTCTGCTTTTTCCTGGTGTGCTCCAGGTTGGGGAAGCCAGGCCCACAATGGAGAAGCCATCAAAGCTGGGGGCCTACTTTGATAACCTGTTGCTCTACAGGTTGGCATTGGCAGGCGTCATAGGCAACACACAGTGATGTCACCATGTCCCATATGTCCCCGCCCTGAGCATTTTTAGCAATCTCCCTGCAAAAAGTGAGACCAGAGAAAGTACCCCTGTGGAAAGGGAACAAGCTGGGGACACAAAGTCTCCATGGGACAGTCCAGGTATCCTCATTGATCTTTCTGAAGCTTCCAATGTGACACTGCAGCTTAGAGAGGAGGGGGAGGTGCCAAATAGAGATTTGTCCCTGTGACCATGCAGGTTCAGCCGCATGACCCCCACCCTGGCACTGCTCAGGAGGAAGGGTTTAGGCTGTAAGCACTTCTGGAGAGAAAAGGAAGGCAGAACAATAGGAACCCAGTGGACTCTCATCAGTGGAAGGTCAGACACAGAGGATAAACACTTTGTCCCAAATGGTGAGCACATGTTGGACTCCATCCAAGGTGGGAAGATAGTCTGACTCGCCTTGGGAATGTGATTAGCATCTTGAGAGGCAAGGTAGGTGGATCAAGAGGAACTCAAGGTCATAGGAGACTGAGTAAGGAGTCCAGAAGCAGGTGCTGTGGCCTTGGCAAGAGACTCCCCCACTTCCATCCCCTCCGTATGAAAGCCTGGTAGTGGGCTAAAGCAGAGACAGCCCACACAGAGGAAAAAGAGATGGTACCCAGAGAAGGAAGGGAGAGCGTCCCCACAGAAGAAGGTCTCAGAGGGAGGTGTGCAGGTATTCATTCTAGGAAAGGTGATGGCCCATCAGGTCCAGGTTTTGGAAAAGACCAAGTGTGAAAAAAGCATGGTGGAGAAAACAAACAGGAGACATGAAGGAGACAGCGTTGCCCATGAATGCCTGAAGGAGGGTGCAAGGTCTCCCATGGGAATGAGGAGGAGGAAAGCATGGACATCACAGAGCAGACAATGCTGGGATGTGCAGTATGTGGGTGTTATAACCCTGGCACATGCTTAGTCCTCCAGTAAAACTCACAGACTAGGTCTGCATTTCCCCAGTATGCTGTCACGTGTAGGCCCTGTAAACTGTTTTCAGTGGTGGGGAGATGGCCCTGTCAGTAAGATGCTTGCAAACACAAGGCCTTGAGTTTGATTCCCAGAACCCATGTGAAAAAGCTAGGTGTGGTGGCTTGCACCTATAATCCCAGCACCAGAGAGGCAGACAGAGGCAGGGCTTGCTGGCCATCTGGTCTAGCCTATTCGGAGAGCTCTAGGCCAGAAAGGGACTGTCCAAAATAATAAACAAATATGCACACACATGCACCATACATGGATACACAAGCACACATAATGAACGAGCTATGGAAAAGTGGGACTCTGAGAGTGGCAAACAAGAGCTAAGGGGGCGTAAGGGGACTTTCTTAATGGTAACACCTGTGATGTAACACTTAGATGTTACAAGGCATAAGTAACAGCTAGAGTTTCGGGTTGATGCCCATGTGGGACGTGAAGGGGAACAGAGGATACATTTCAAGTAAAATATATGAAAACCTGTAACTGCTGGATCAAATTCTGTGTCTATGTCAAAGGAACAAAATGGTAGGTTGAGGCAGAAGGATCAAAAAATCCAAGGCTTGCCTGAGCTGCAGAATGAGTTCAAGGCTAGCCTGGGCAACTTAGCAAGACCTGATCTCAAAATAAAATAAAAGTGGGCCGGCAAGATGGCTCATGGGTAGAGAGGGGGCTTGCTGCCAAGCCTAACTGCTTAAGTTTGATCCCTGGGACTCAAGGATAGAACTGACTCCTGTAAGCTGCCCTCTGACCTCCACATGTGCACCTTGGCATGCATGTGGGCAATACCATCCTGTGGGCTGGGGTCCCAGACTAAATATATAAGGAATAGGAAGCGGCAAAGTGAGCCAAGCACCAGCATTTGTCTTTCACGGCTTCCTGACTGTGAATGTGACATGTGACCAGTTGCATCATGCTCTTGCTGACATTCCTTCTCCATCATGACAGACTGTTTACTTTCAAACGGTAAACTAAAATAGGCCTTTCCTTCCTTGTGTTGCTTCTTGTCAATCTGGGGTTAAATAACAAGAAAATGAGCCTTAAACAAGATCCTTAACCTCAGTTTCCCCATCTGTAAGATGGGAACAATCATGACACCTCTGTCTTCAAGTCCTTACACAGATAAGTATGACAATCCAAAGAAAGTTTCCATTACATACCATTCCCTTAAAAATGTTTTTCCCTGGGAGGCAGAGGCAGGCAGATCTCTGTGAGTTCGAGGCCAGCCTGGTCTTACAGAGTGAGTTCCAGGACAGCCAGGGCTGTTACACAGAGAAACCCTGCCTCGAAAACAAAACAAAACAAAACAAAATGCCTTTCCCTCCCCCACACTGAGAAGAATCATTGAAGAAAAGGATGCATGGGGATATGAAGAAATCAGGCAAGCACTTAACAACGAACAGTAAGTAGAGAAGTCATGGTTGGGGCTCAAGTCACAGCACAGCTAATGTGAGGAGAGTTTGGGGGAGGGGTGAAGGAGAGATGGGGCGGGGCAAAGACTCACAACCTGAAGCAAAAGGAAGAGAGGCACTCTCAAACTTTAAATGTATGATGTGGTTCACCCCCCAGCGTGAAAACGGCAGGTTCAAGAAAAGATGAGGTTTCAGGGTCTGGAGAACAAAGCGTGTCCCCAGGCCCTGTATGGAAATGACAGAGACCCAGGACCACCTGAACTGTGGAAGTAGGACCCCAAGAGCTGCTCTTCTGGGAAATACAGTGGAGGAAGACAGAAGGCAGGAGATCAAGGGTCCAACATATGAAGGAATCTCTTGATGAGACTTCTAAAATGGCATAGACGGGGGAAGGGACACGGAGACCAGTAAAAGTAGACTGCGGGACCCCAGGGAGAATATTTTAGAAATAAGTTAGACATGGAAAAAGGAATTATCACGCAGCGACTAATGATAAAAATCAAGGCCATTTAGTAAAAAGTGAGAGATAATCTTTACGAAGGGGCACATAGGGACAGAGAAAATGGATGAGGCACACTCTCTACTCCAAGGACTCTTTATTTAGTGTGTCTCCAAGTGTGATACTTTAATAGAGTAAGATAGAGAAGAGACAGGAAGGGACTAGAGCACAGCCGTGTGGACTAGACACGGCTAGTAGGAGCTAGCTTCCTGAAATAGGGTGCACAGCAGGCTTATTTACTCACCTGTTCAAATATTTTTTAATTATAGTTTATTGTTACTGTGTGTACGAATGTTTGTGCACAATGGGGGCTGGGGGTGGGCACATGTGCCCCAGCATGCATATGGAAGTTAGAGAAAACTTGTAAATTGAGTTGGTTCTCTCTTTTCACCATTCATGTCAGTCCTGGGTCTTGAACTCAGTTTGCCAGGCTTTCGTGGAAAGGGCTTTTAGCCATTGTGCTATCTCACCAACCCAAGAGTGGGCTTTTTTTTTTTTTTTTTTAACACAGTTCAATTTACATATTAGTACTGAAAGACGTTCCTGTTCAAACCACAAAAGCAAGAACCTCCGTCCCTGACCTGAAGGTCTGGAAGGAAGAAACCAAAGGCATGTAGCCCAACTAGCAATTGGGGTTCATCCAAGTGAAATTGAGATGGGAAGCTGGTATCATTTATTCCACATACACTTTTTTTTCTTCTTCCAGACAAGGTCTCACTCCATGGTCCAGGCTGGACTCAAACTCACAAAATCCTTCCTTTGCCTCCCGAGGGCTAGAATCACACATCTGTGCTACCACAATGACTTCCTCAGTACATGCCAAGTATGTTGGGTGCCTGTCACATCCAGACACTGCTGGGAGATAGGACACTTATCCCTGTGACAGAATCCCTGACCCTAGAGTATAGCTGTGATCTAAGAGGTTCCCTCCTCACAGAGACAGAGACATTCAGAGCAGGGTGCAGAGAAGTCCTTGGGGTGTGTGTGTGTGGTCATCCATCCATCCACCCTTTCTGTAGACAAAGACACAGAGGCAGAGAGAGACAGGGGCTTGTACAAGCCACTAGGCGTTAACTTCCAGAAGCTAATGTAGGTGATTGCTCAATATGGTGATCTAAAACTCAGTTTTATTTCCGTACACAGTTTGGTTGCCTCCACAACAGTGCCCAGCTACAGCAGTAGAGTGTCATATTTCAAGGTAATATTTCTGATATTTTTAGCAAACAGATTCCATGGGTTTAATTATAATGCATTCACTTGTTCTCTCTCTCTCTCTCTCTCTCTCTCTCTCTCTCTCTCTCTCTCTCTCTGCTTACGTTCCCCACCTTCAATGATTGGGGAATTCTCCCCAAAATAAGCCAGGAAAGCAAGCAAAAGAGGTGGTTGTGGAAGCCAAAACTGATGGTGCCACTGGGAAGTGGGTACAGAATGCCCCCAGATGTTTGCCCCACTCTCCTGTGGGTGGTGTTTTTCACCCCTATGCTCATCTTTTGCCTCATCCCTATGTGACGAGCAACCTCTTTTGCACATTTTATAACTTTGCATAAGATAAATGGTATCTGCCTGTCTCTAAGATAGTTTTTTAACTATGACTCTCCGATCAGTATGTCTGACTGCCCAACAGAGCCCGTTAGTCACAGCCGTCCTTACTGTGAAAGGCCCAACAACAGAGATATGAGTTAAGAGTCTACCAAGAAAGATGCCATCAGTGTACATCTGTGGCCCAAGAGCAGTGTCTGAACTCACAGGAGCTAGTTTCCCTCTCCAGATCTCTTCCTCTGAGCTAAAAGTGGTGCTTCCTCCTGCTTCCCAAGGAGCCACAGCAGATGGGCGGCTGAAGGTGGAATTATCGAGAGTCATTACATGAGGGTGTTCTCAATCGAGTGCCCCAGAGTAAATAGTAATTACACTTTCCTTCTAGATTACTCTCAGCCTGAGATGTGGAAGAAGAGTCATGGATGGCTGACCACAATACCCTGAACGTGCACACGTGCTCACAGACACTCAGGCTGGTCACAAGTCTGGCTTTGGAATTTTCCCTTAAGAGCACGATGGTGGTTGTGCAGTTCCTTGGAATACACAATTCCCACACCCCCACACCCCTCAGGCACTAGAAATTGCCCTTCCCTGTTCCCATTTTTTTTCCTTGTTGAGTACTCCCAGAAGATGTCCCATCAAACATGTGGGAAACAAGCAGTCCCCCCTTAGTTACTCTTTACAGAGAATTGGCCCTACACAGAAACTGCACTGTGGGGACTTAGACTCACAGACATACATATGAGGCAACTTATGCAAACCGTTTTCTGCCTTCACGTCTACATACCAGCAGCCATCTATGCTGGCTATGGAAGCATAGGTTTGCACATAAAGGTGAGAAGCTTTGCCAGATGAGCCCTAGCCCCAGATAGTAATATCTCACCGTGTTAATCAGACCTTTAGTCCTTGTGACAACAATCCCTGACAAAATGATGCAAGGGAGGAAGAATTTGCTTTGGCTTATGGATACAGAGGTTGCAGCCCACCATTGGCTGGCTCTACTGTTGCTGAGCTGTGCAGAGGCAGAGCATCATAGCAGAAGGGTGAGGAGTGCAAAGCTACTCCCCATATGGTATCCAGGAAGCAGAGAGAAGTCACAGACAGGGGCCAGGGATAAAGAAACCTTTAAAGGCACTGCTCTAGCGATCCAACTTTCCAACAGTCTATTCAGATTTTGATTCTATCAGTGGATTAAGCCATTGATTAGGCCAAAGCGTCCATGATCTGGTGTCTTTGGAGATGCCCACACCGAGGTACCTATAGTAATCTAAGCAGTTCTCAGTCCAATCAAGATCGACCCCCATGCGCATTTCTATATTTAAGGGTCATCCAAAACCGAGTGAAATCATACAGGCAACATTATACGGACTAAGCGGGTTGTATGTGTGTATTTAGGAATACATATGCATATGTGTATGAATATAGCAACAAATAAAGAAAAGGAGCCATGAATTGGAAAGAGCAAATGAGGGAGGGTACATGGGAAGAGTTGGAGAAAGGAAAGGGAAGGGAGAAATGATTTAAGTATATTATAATTTCAAAAAACAAGAAAAGTTATAAGAGAGGTAATTGTGCACATGCAGATAGCTTCAGTGCACACTGGCGCACGCAGTCCTTCAGTGCACACTGGCACACGCAGTCCTTCAGTGCACACTGACGCACACAGTCCTTCAGTGCACACTGATGCACACAGTCCTTCAGTGCACACTGATGCACACAGTCCTTCAGTGCACACTGACGCACGCAGTCCTTCAGTGCACACTGACGCACACAGTCACACGCAGTCCTTCAGTGCACACCGCATGCATAGTCCCTCAGTTCACCCTGCCACCCACAGTGCAGAACCAGGTATGTCCTGAAAACGTCTCCGCAGTAGCACTTTTCCTGATCTTTGTAAAGTGACCAGGAAGATTCTGGAAGGAATGTAGGGATTTTGAAAGCCCCCTTTCCTCCTGACCTTTCTGGCAAAGGGCCTGTAAAATGATTAGAGCATCCAATGTGTCATCTCCTCCCCCGCCACAACGACTCAGAGACTTTCGTGTGTCTCCTGTGGTCCTCAGTGCTCCATTAAGGAAGTGTTCTTATCACCCCCATTTGTAGGTGTGGGGGCTCGGGGTAAGGCAGAACAGCTGCTACTTTGTCCAGCAACACAACTGATGGGGAATGAGTGGGGCCCTCATCCTAGTTTGCTTTCTGTTGCTGTGATAAAACTTGGATGGAAAACAACCTGGGGGAGGAAAGGGTTTATTTGGCTTACACTTCCAGTGCACAGTTGGATTATACTTCCAGGTCACAGTGCAACACTGAGTCAGGGCAGGAACTTTCAGTAGAAACCACAGAGGAGCCTGCTTACTGTCTTGTCCTCAGCTAGCTTGCTTATATAGTCCAGGGGGGCCCACCTGCCTAAGGATGGTGACAACCGTTATGCATCAATCAGGAAGATAGGGTTGCAGACCAATCTGTTCTAGGCAATTGTTTAGTTGAGGTTCTCTCTTCCTCCGGTGACTTTAGCTTGTGTCAAGTTGATGATAAACCTAGCTTTAGCAGCCTTGTGTGGCTCTGAAGGCTGCTTTTACCCAAATATCATCTCAGAGGCTACGGTATAGGGAGATAGGTTAATCCAAAACTGTTAAGTGCTTCCATTTTTAGGGGCTGTTTCTTCTCTATTTTATTTTGGTTTCTCACCATTCTTAGAAGACTCAGAGCAGAGACCACCCCCAATAGGCAGGGAAAACATAATATGGAGAAACTAAGCCTTGCAGAAGTCCCCAAGGGCTAACTAACTTCCCTCCTAAAACTCCACTGTGTTCTTTCATTCAGCTGCTGCCCAAGGATGGCTAGTAGGGGGGTAGCTGGTGCTTTTTCAGGTGTGAGGAAGCATGGGTGCCACTGGGCAGGGCTAGGCCCATCAAGCCGCAGAACTGTAACCTCTGCAAACTGAAAACAAATATTAAAACTTTTGGACCTATGTGTTTGGACAGGTAGTCACGACCAGTTTTTCTAGCAGGTCTCCAGTGTGTTAATGAGAGTAGGATATGAGAGTAGTGAAGAGGAAAGCAAGCCAAGGAAAATTAGGGTAAATCCACAAGTCCAGACAAAGCCACATCTGGGTCAATGACTTTGGACAACCGGGACATGGGCCAGCTAACCTACGAGACAGGTTATGCGACAGACACAGGATCAGCAGGACCATCTCTTCTCACCAGGAACTACTTAAAGCTAGAGAGCCTATGAGACCTCCTGTGAACTCTCCTGTCACAACCAAGGGAGCCACATTCTGGGATCAGTAAGAATCTGTGTTCCCACGGACCGACCCCGTGACATTTACCCCCTCCCCGCCAGGACCTGCAAATGGAAGAGTGCACCCTCAACCCAAGGCCTCTCTCCAGCTGACATCAGTGCTCAACAATGCTGTGAGTATGCACGTGTGTAAGTGTGCATGTGAGTGTGTGTATGTGTGCATGTGAGTGTGTGTATGTGTGCATGTGAGTGTGTGTATGTGTACATGTGAGTGTGTATGTGTGCATGTGAGTGTGTATGTGTGCATGTGAGTGTGTGTATGTGTGCATGTGTGTGTATTGTGCATGTGTATGTATGTGTGCATATGAGTGTGTGTGTGCATTGAGTGTGTATATGTGTGCATGTGAGTGTGTATGTGTGCATGAGTGTGTGTGTATGTGTGCATGTGTGTGTATGTGTGCATGTGAGTGTTGTATGTGTGCATATGAGTGTGTGTGTGAGTGTGTACATGAGTATGTATGTGTGTGCATGTGAGTATGTGTGTGTTTATGTTTATGGAGAATGTCAGTCACCTTGTTTCTTGAGACAGCTCCTCATTAGCCTGGCACTCATTGATTAGGTTAGACTAACTGGTCCACAAGCCCCAGAGATCTCCTGTCTCCATCTCTGTAGTTCTGGAACTATGGATGATATCATATGCTAAGTCCCCCCCACCTCGCCCCCAAACACATACACTGTACATCATTTCAGTCCTTTAGTGTCCTTTGAATATCAAAGTGTCCATAATTACCCAGGAGGTCACAAAGAGAAGGTAAAAAACAAAAACAACAAAAAATGCCCTGCATCTCTTCTTCCTGCTTCTCCAAAATGAGTTGTGCACACACAAATCACACGGTTGTTATCTGACCTCACAAATACAAGGGGTAGTAGGGCAGAAGCAACCCACCTATAGCAGTCCTTTCTGCGGTCTTACCCTGCCCCTTCATTGTCGGAAACCCTAAAATACTCACACATCCACATACAGAGCCTAATCAGCAAGAATGTTACTCCTGGATATTGCTAGAAAGATCACTAAGCCAAGCTAATCAATTGTCTCGGTCAGCCACCAGTCCCCAAGAGATGCCCAGGCTTTTCATTGCTATCATTTAACCCTCAGTGGCCCAGGGTTCTGCATTCCATCTTCCTCCACAGTTGCAGTGATGCCTTTCTGGGGTGGGTGGGGGGATGCAGTACCTGGAAAGATGCTCATGGCCCACTACCTTTCAAAGGCCTTGTCTGCACTAATGGAAGCAGACACTCTGTGAGGCTTCAGAGAGAAGGGTTCCCTCTTATGTGCACCTCTGGGACCAAGACAGGCCTGACAGAGTCTGAACAGCCAGAGGAGGCAGGCACTGCTGAGAAAGAGGAGAGGAGACAGCTCAACAAAGGAGAGGGATAGGTGAAAGAGAGGCACTAGTCCAGCAATTAATTCTGACATCAAGTTAGGCAAAGCTTCTTTATGGAAAAAGATATAAAATTCCTGGGAAAAAGCTCTCTCTCTCTCTCTCTCTCTCTCTCTCTCTCTCTCTCTCTCTCTCTCTCTCTCTCCTCTCTCTCATAGAATGGCAGAGAGGGAAAGGGGCTGGAGCCAGGTTCGTGGTCAGTGGGTCGTGAGCCGCTGCAGTTCGTCATGTTCATAAGCAGTTCTCAACCTGTGAGTCACGACCCCACAGGGGCCACATATCAGATATTTACATTATGATTCGTAGCAGTGGCAAAGTTACAGTTACGAAGTAGCAAGGAAATAATTTTGTGGTTGGGGGTCACTACAACGTGTGGAATTGTATTGAAGGGTCACGGCGTTAGGAAGGTTGAGGACCACTGGTTTAGATGGATAATCAAAGCTTCAATTCACTCCTCCTGTGATTAAGGGATTGGACAAGCCCCTTGAGAGAAGAGATTCTGTAATTCATTTGAATGCATCCATTGAGCACTTAACTGTATGCTGGGCACTGTAGCAGGTACTAGGGTCTTCAAAAGGGAGGCTGAAAGGGAGGTGTGACAATTCTCGTGTTTCCTGGAAGTCCCTCTGTTGCTAGGACAGGCAGCAGAGGAGGAGGGAGTGAGAATACAGGCCACATTGCAAGGTTGTGTGGTACTGTGGTCCCTATTCAAGATTCCCAACTTTAACCAGCAAATGAAGGGCTTCTCAGTGGGGAAGAAGAGTAGAGCCCACTGATCCATGGCATAGTGAGTGCCCACACAGGGACACATACAGGTGTCTGGGGATGGGAGCATCACACAAGAGGATAACCCTTGCAGAAACTAGAGTGGTACCCAGCTGTCTGTAGAATCTATCTGTTAAGGCAGTCCTAGCATTAGTTACCTGTGGACCTGTCATCACAGGAGTGCTGGCTTTACCCAGATTTATCTGACCTGTTCTGTGTGCAACACTGGACACTGGCCCCTGAGAAGGAGGAACAGAGCAGGACACAGGAGGGTCCTGAGACCCAAAGACCAAACTTCTCGAGGAAATATGAACCAGAGCCCAGAGGGTGGACAAAATTGGTTTCTGGAGCACCAGACCTGTCCCTGACTGAATGATGTTGCCCCAGGTCCCTGGTCTCTCTGCTCTCACAATGGCTTAAAACCCCAAGTTCTTTTCAGGACCAAGGGTCCTGGATACCCTGAGCTCTGGTCCCAGTGGGTTGTGTACTGGAGGGACAGCTAAAGTGTTGCTGACTCAAGACTCCATTTAACAACACATCAGGGAAAGCAACCCTCTGTGGAGGTGTACAACCCATTCCCGGGACTAAATCCCAAGCCGTGTAGAAGCCAGCACTCTGGACTGAGCTCACACACAAAAAAGATGTATACACTGCTTGGACTGGGCAGTTTGTCTTCCCTGGAAGGCAGGTTCTATCCTGAGCACATTGAGAAGGGGTTGGTAGTACTGGAGTCCTAGCTGTCTGAGTCAGGGCATGTGCTATTAACTATAGCTCCAAACTGTTAGCAGAGGCACTTAGGGCATGTCTGACCAGCAATGGACTAGGCCAACATGGGAGAGAAGCATAGAGGTTCCAGGTCAAGTGATGTGGCTGTAGTGAGAATCATCCCACTGGAGGTGATTCAGTAGAGAGGTTGGTCATGGAGGGTGAAAGCCCCAAGCAGAGGAGGACTTCACAGGAAAGTGGCTGCAGGTATGTGAGGACCACCTGAACAGGACTCACGGGCCACCCACCACACGGGAAGCATTCAAAGAAAGCAGTGCCCAATACCCTGGAGATAGCTGCTCCAAGATCCTGCAAGTCAGCTGAACTCAGGGAAGAGGGGTGACAGGGAATCCAACTTAAAGAAACAGAGACTGTAAACCTGGTTGGTGACAGAGGAAAAGACAATGCCATAGAATGGCATGTCAGGGACTTGAGAAGGAAACCTCAGAGCAGGGACCCAGGTTTGTTCATTAGTCCCATGACCCTGCCTTCTTCCTTTACTGAACTCCAGAGAAGCAGCACAGAGAGGCCAAGGAGGCTTGCCTGGGCTTGGACGCCTGACCTCAGTTTGACCTTGACATGACTCAACCATGGACAAGGTGCTCCTGGATTTCTCAGGCTGGAGACCAGGGAGTTCTCTACCTGCCTTCACCTGGTACAGTGAGCTTGGAGGGCCTGGTGGGAGGGGACAGAATGGGAGAACCAAGCAAAGGGACCCAGATGGAGACCTCAGGCACTGGCTGATGTGGAAGCTCTTGTTCCAGCGACAGGGACAGATGCTTCCATGCTGATGCCTAGGCAACAAGAGGGACCCTTCAGATGCTGGCAAATTGAGCCATCCTCCTGTCTCTTATTCTCACCTCCAGACTGGAGAAAGAGACTGATTTGAGGAGCCAGAGGCGCTCAACTCCTCCAAGCCTCTGGAGACAGAGCAGGCCAGCCTGCTATGGGGTTCTGCCTGCTGTGAGGTTCTGTCGGAACCCTTTGGCTGGCTCTGGTCCCAGTTTCCATTTTCACTCTGTGAACCCTGCTCCCCCTCCCCACAACTCCACCCCACCTTCCACTTTGAAGAGCCCAGAAGTTCTACATCTGCCTGGAAATGCTGATGACTTAACTGGTTTAATTTTTTTTTTTCCCCAGCAGCCCTGAGGGGTTTTAACTCTTTCCTCCCGCAGAAACCCAGCTTTTGGAGTTGAAAGTTTAAACTCTCACTGGGAGATTCATAAATATTCGGAATCACTCTCCCTCTCTCTGTTTGATTAGGAAATGAGGCTTTAACTCAATGTAATCCCCAAGCCATTAACAAAAAAGCCCTCAACAGCTCTACTATTAGAATTTCACTCCTAACCCTCTGAGGATTGAATTAGATTAACATAACTACCCACAATCTGAGTTTATTTTCTGTGCCAGATAGAAATGTGTTTTCAGGAAAGGCAAAGGGTGGGGGGATGGAGGATGGCAAAAAAAAAAAAAAGAGGGATAGATAATGAAATGTAAAAATAGAGATAAGAAAGGGGTGGACAGAGCTTCTGTGAGACTGCAGCGAGGGGGGAAAAAGAACTATGCCGTGGTCTTTGGTTTAAAGTCCCCACCAGCTGCCATTTTTATTCATGTGGTGTTTGGAGAGACCTCAACTACCTAAATTGTTTGAGTCAGGGGAGAACTTGCTGGCATTTGCAATCCCTTCTTCCTGGAGATTGATGGACCTGCACCTGAGCCTGTAGCATTCCAAAGCACCTGCTCATTGGCCCCATTGTCCCCAATTTGGGAAGAGGTCAGAATGGATTCCTGCATGCTTCAGGGAGGGAGGGCACATGAAGCCACAGAGCGCTCACATGGGCCACTGCTTGTTGACATGCACAGAGATGAGCAACGATGCCACGGACGGTGTTAGATTCTGCCCACATGAAGTCACAGACAGCTCCGTGACCAATTGCATTTAAGAAATCAGTTAGGGGGGAAAATGAGTCTGATGGGAGCTCAGACCACATAAAATTAACGGTTATTGAAGCAGAAAGTAAGTAATCAGAGGTTGTATGCAAATACCCTGAAGTTTCCCCCAACTGCATCCCTTTACGAAATCCAGTGAGGGAGAAACCACATCCTAAACAAGAGGACCAAAGCCAAGGCCTCCATCACGATACCCAGCAAGCGCCCAGCCAGTCTGAACATTTCTGCAGGTCAAGGGAAAGGGTGGCTTGTTTTAAGTGCTTCAACAAACTCCTCTCTGGACCGTGAATGCTAACAAGAACACAGGACTCTCCCCATTACCTTTAGTCACCGAGTCCCTACCAGACAGGCCTCAGTGTGCACATGGTGGAGGGGGTTATTAGGGAGGGAGGGATTGGCTCCTGTGATGACAGGTTAAAAAACTATCAGACTCCCTTTTAAGAGCCACCAAGCTCAGAAAGGCTGGCAAGTTCAGCTTTGCAAACAGTGGACCGCTCTGATTTCTGTGCACAATGTCTCAATCACTGGATTCACATGAGCCTTAATTAACAACAACCCACAAAATCCCACCCCAGCATATTGCGGGGAAAGCCTAGCAGGATTGGTTTGTCAAGCAGACCTTGGGATAGGAAACAACAATAACCTGACATGGACAATATATCCAGCTTCCCCTTCCTTGGATCTGGGACATGATTTTGATACTAGATCTTAAACAGTAACATTCACCATCTTTACTCTCTTTTCTTTTCCTTTCCTTTCTTTTCTTTTCTTCCTTCCTTCCTTTCTTTCTCTTCTTCTCACTTTTTGGGACAGAGTCTCTCTAATTTTTCCTGGCTGTCCCAGAAAACACTCTGTAGACCAGGTTGGCCTCGAACCCACAGAGATCTACCTGCCTCTGCCTCCCAAGTGCTGGGATTAATGGCGTGCACCACCACACCAGGCCACCTCCTTTTATTCAGTGTTTTTCTGATGGTGAACATGTGGAATTCACCTTTTCCTTTCTTTTGCCTTCTTGATCCCATTCCTCCCCCAACAACAGCAAATTAAAGATATTAATAACCCAACATAAAAACCAGGTAGAAATAAGAAACCAAGAAAAAGGAAAGTTAAAATGAAAATGAGATCAAATTGCCCCTGGAAGCATATGTGTACAGCCGCATGTTACTTAACTTCCATCAACTATTTTGCTGACAAACCTATTCTGCTTGTAATCAAAAACAATTCAGGCTGATTTGCTTTGTTTAATGCTTTTAAATTGATGTAAAGATTGTTTCTTTGTTCGGATACTGTTTTCCTAAACAAATCTAGAAGTAGTCCTTAGCAATATAGCATCTGGTAACCAATGCATAAGTAAACAGAAACTCATTGTAAAAAGAATGGAGTCTATTTGAAAAGTTGTACATTGTGTACATTAAATACCAACACATAGTTTTTTGTTGTCGTTTTTTTTTTTCTTTTTTAAGTTTAAGGCCTTCTCTTCCAGAAATGCTGTAAAGCCAATCTCCCCAAAATCAGGAATTCTGGTTAATATGGCCCATTATCTAGAAACTAAAGTTCCACTGTTTCATGTGAAGCTCATGGCAGGCGGATAAGACCCAGAACAGTGATGAGGTGGGGGTAGGGGTGGGAGGAGGAGGGTGTGTGTGCTCCAGAGACACCTGGAGCAGGGTCTGTCCACCTTGTGTGCATCGAGCCCAGCTTTGATGAAACTGGTAACTCTTTCTCCCCAAGGAAGAGTGGGAAGGCCTCCCACTGCCCTTTTGATACTTTCTCTTCCTAACCCAAGTTTCCCAACTCCTTCCTGGGGTTGAGAAAATGGACCCAGCAATGAAGTCAGCCAAGCCTGCAAGGAAAGGGTGGTCAGCTTCCATCTCCACTTTGCAAAGTAGAATCGCTGGTGGCAGGGATGGGGGGGGGGTGGAGGAGTTGGGGGGGATGTCCCCTTTCCTCCGAGGTGCTGGAAATAAGATAGTTATTGGAACTGTCATGACTCTAGCTGAACCTGAAAGCTCCCAGGGTGCTCCCGAGTCTGTCAGCACCCCTCCATCATCACCTTGAGAACCCCTGTGAAGCCAGTCTTTCCCCTTTGTCACCTCTCCCACTCACCAAATGCTGGAGCTGCCAAGAAATAAAAGTTTTCACGCTGGGAGACATAACCACCCCACTGAGCCGCGTGTGAACTTTGCTTTGCCCTTTTAATTTACTTCCTTTCTCTCCATGAAAACAAATAAAAACCAAAGGGAACCCACCGATTCCAAATGAGCTTGTGTAACCATCCCACCCAGCCGCAGGGAGCCCCTCTGACCTTCTCATGACAGTCTGAGAGAGGCAACGTTTACCTCCCGGCCACGCGGGCGTGGATGCTTCGGTGCACGGGAATCAGGATGAAAGAACAGGCGTGGGGAGATATTTTTATCCATTAAAAAGAGAGAGCAAATGCACAGGAGAGAGAGAGAGAAGGAAGGTGTGTAGGGAGGACGGCGGCACAGGGCAGTCTGGGGAGGAGTGAGAGAAGTTAGCTTACTTACATGGTGGGGCTGGCTAGAGGACGGGGCTGCTGAGGAACCAGGAACGTAAGTTACCCTCAGGTGTTCCAGCGGCTGATGACTTGCTTGGCTCCTCCGACACCAGCTGACAGTCCCCCTGTCTGTGTCTCTTTGTGACTAAGGACACAGTACTCCCAACCTATAAATAGATCCCGACTCCGTGATTGATATAACAGGCAGCTGACAGGGAAAAAAAATCCCACAACCATAACCAGGTCTCAAGCAAAACAGCAAAAACCTCTGGACTTTCAACCCCAGGGAGCCCTATGCAAGCTCCTTAGTCACCTATGGCGCGCGGGAAAGGGGGACGGGGCATGTCTTGGCGAAGGGAGAGGACCGGGGTTGTTGAGTACTGTAGGAATGTGGAAGACAATGGCTTCTTGAGTGGCGCAGCTCACTCCTCACACGGGTCACACAGAGCTGGAGAGTGTGGGTCTGTGGAAAGGGAGGGAGGAGCCTGAAGGAGGTCCTGACCCTGTGAAGGAGAGCTCCCCCCAGCCCCTCCCCCCTCCCAAGCCCTGGTCGGCAGGGCCTGAGTAGTCAACATTCTGACTTGGGAGCATTCGTCAGCTCAAGTGCTTTCCACGAAAGTTTCCATTCCCCCTGCCAGATCAGGAGGCAGGGAGGGTGTGCGGCTCCCCTAGCTGGAGGGCCAGAGGGACTGTCCGGGCCAGGCAGAAGGCCCCTGGAGGGTAGAGAGAATAGGTGAGGAACCTGGGAAGAAGCTGGAGCCAGCTGTGTTGATGAGGCAGAGAGTTCTTGCAAAGGCAGGTGGCATTCTCCATGAAAGAAGGGCCCACAGTGGGGGTCACTGGTGCCTGTTTTTTTTTTTGTTTTAGTTTTGTTTTGTTTTTGTTTTTGTTTTCCCAGAAAGATCTCCTAGGAGGCCAAGCTCTGCAAAGGTTTCTTCTGGAAAATGAGCCTCGTTCTTTGGGATACCAAAGGGTCTTTAAAGAACACCCCTGTTCCGGTTTCTACACGGTTGACACAGCCTCCGTGGGACAGGCCAGCCCACATCCAGAAGCTAAACAAGGGGATGAAGTTTCCAGAAAATGGTAGCATCGTGGGGGAAGGACTGTAATATGGCTTGATCATGCAGGGCTACGGGCCTCGGCTTTCGGAGTTACTTGTGCACGCTCAGTTGGGCACAGTGCCATCTTTACAAGGTTCTCCTTGAAGGCGGTCATTGAGCCAGCCCTTGCTGGTATGGAAGGGACATAATAAAACCTTTAAAAGTTCCTGTTCATGATTTTTTTAAAGGAAAAAAGTTAAGCCATCTCTCTCTGTTAGATCCAATTCTTCCCTACCTAGGCTAGCAGGAACCACAGGATATGTGGTAGCCAAGCTGTTAAAGTCAAAGGCCTGGGGCAGTGATGGTACATGCCTTTAATCCCAGCACTCGGGAGGCAGAGGCAGGTGGATCTCTGTGAGTCAAGGCCAGCCCGATCTACAGATCGAGTTCAAGGCTCCAAGGCTGCACAGAGAAACCCTGTCTCAAAAAACTAAAACAAAACAAAAAAAAAAAAAAAGAAAAAAAGAAAAAAAGTTACAGGACTGTTTAACCTGTAGGACCCCAAACAACCTTGTTGCAGCCTGCCAGTGGAGCAAAAGCTTCATGAAGATAAAGACAATGCTCATATTATTCACCTTGTGACCCAGGGTTACCTTGGTAATTGATACATAGCAAGACTTCCTGATTGATTTTCTGGCTGACTAAATGGATGAATGAGTACAGGAGTGAATGAATGAATGAATGAGCAAATGAATGGCACCCAAGACACTGGGAGTCATTCTTCTGGGATGTCAGAAGTACGTGTTTCATGAGGATGCCCCAGGGAAAGGAGAGGATTGGGACAAGGACTTTCGGAGAATCAGTGTGATGTGTCCATCATGTATGCATGGCTCTGGGTGCCAGGCCAGCGTGGTTAGTAGCTAACAGTTTGCATCCGTCTAAGCAGCCTAGTCCTATGCAGGGTAGCTTGCAAGTGTTGCTGCCAGGAAGGCAGAGCGCCCTGCAGAGGTGGGCCTTGGGAGGGTCCCTGCTAATGACTGGATTCACAGGCACTTGGCACACATCCCCACCAGGCGCCTTCCTGGGGAAAACCCCTCTTCGGAGGCAGACTGAGGCCTTGCCTTCGTAATTGTCTCTCCCCATACAGTCTCCAGCAGCTGTCTGGCTTCTCACTGACCCCACAGTGCTTCCTGGCAGAAAGAAGTGTGGGGTGTGTGTGTGTGTGTGTGTGTGTGGTCTGTGTGTATTTGTATGTGTATGTGTGTATATGTGTGTACATGTGTGTGTATATGTGTGTGTTTGTATGCGTATATGTATACATATGTGTGTTTGTATGTGTGTGTTTGGTCTAGTCTGTGTGTATTTGTGTGTGTGTGTGTGTGTGTGTGTGTGTGTGTGTGTGGTCTGTGTGTATGTTTGTATGTGTATGTGTGTATGTATAGGTGTGTTTGTATGTGTGTATGGGGTGTGTGTTTCTCTCTGGGGCCACAGTCCTCCCATGCTTCCCCAGACCCCAGTGTAGTGTCTGCTCTGATCCAAATGCACAATAAAAGAGTTGAACATGTACCTCCAGGAAGCATTTGCTTAGAATGCCCCATGAAATCCTGGTTTTGACTGTTATTGCCAGGCTGATTTCTGAACTGGTCCAGTCTCAGTCTCAGTCTCAACTCTTCTGACAGAACCCAGCCTTGGAGTCACTCATTTGAGCTGTTCCATGTGTATGTCCGGTAAGGCCAGTGATGACTAATATACAGCATTCTTTTGGATGGTCATCATCATGGGAGACCACTGGGCTTTGCTCTTAAGAGGCTCACTGTCCCATCATGAAGCCTGTCCCCCTGCCACCTGCAGGTCTCCTATTCCCACACACCAGCCCATCAACTGACTAGCTGAGCTGAATTCTTTCCTCTTCCATCTATTAATAGGAAACTCAAGCCATGTTCCTTACTTCTCTGAACCTTGTTTTCCTTATTTGCCACTGGGAACCCCAAATGACTAAGTCACAAAATTGCCACGAGAATAAAATGACTCAGCCCAAGGGGATGGCTAGGACCGTGTCTGGAACATGGAGGTAGCTACATCGCCGGTGTACATCCCTGGATTCCTTCTGGATACAGCCCCTGCCCATCTTCACCACCTCCCTCCTCCTTTCCTCAGTTCTTTCCAAAAGTTAGAGGTAGTGTTGGTAGGACAGGCTGATGACAAGGGCTCTGTCCCATGTAGCCCCCCACCAGAGGTCAGAGGTCATGTAGAGAAGACTGAGGACTTTTACAGTTTTAGTGTGTACACCCACAGGCAGGGGGAAAGAAATGCAAAAAATAAAATAAAATAAAATAAAAAGGCCCATAAAACCCTGAATCTTTCCCTGTGACTTCACCTGCCACCCCAACAGCCAGGTTCATTACACACCCATCCCTCTTCAACACCCCATCCCTTTATCCAGAAACACTCCACTCTGTGCATCCCAGGCTCCCTGAAGAGCTGAGGATCTTCTACCTCCTTGAATTTCCCATCCAGAAGTCAATCACAGCATTGCTTTAAAATATGTGATGCCAGTGCCAAGAGAGATAGCTTAACAGATACATGTGCCTGTCTCCAGGCTGATGAGCTGA
Organism: Cricetulus griseus; assembly: GCF_003668045.3. Taxonomy (NCBI): domain Eukaryota; kingdom Metazoa; phylum Chordata; class Mammalia; order Rodentia; family Cricetidae; genus Cricetulus; species Cricetulus griseus. Next base: position 117,457,042 of record NC_048598.1, read on the forward strand.
ATTTGATCCCCAGACTCTGCATGGTTGAAGATGAGATTCAGCTCCCACGAGTTGTCCTCTGACCTCTACACACATGCTGCAGCACTCCCTAATAAATAAGTAAATATTTTTTAAAACCTCTGGCAATTCAAGCGGCTAGAAAGGTAGCTCGGTTGGTACAGGGCTGGCTTTGCAGACATGATGACCTGAGTTTAGATCCCCAGAACCCATGGGAAAAGCCAGATGTGGTGACACACAGATATAATCCCAGTGACAGACCAGTGTCGGGGACAAATGGATCTTCGGAAGCAGCCCAGCCAGTGTGTCCCATGTGGCAATGTCCTCCGCCAGTGAGAGATCCTGCCTGAGGATACACCTAAGATTGTTCTCTGACCTTCACACACATAGAGACAAAACAAAAGTAGAAACTGCAACCCAATCACCTACCGTGTCGTGCTCCGTGAGAGTGGATACTTCCCCTTCAAAAGAGACTCCTAAGGTCTTCTTGAGGGTTCCTTCCCCTGAGTGGTCTGCTTTTAGTGTGCAATACACTTCCACATAAGAAGCGTGCCTTCTTGAACTATACACTTGAGAGTGGTAAGTTCATCCACACATTGCAGAATGAGCACCACTACAAATCTATTTCTAGAACATACACAGCACCCCCAAAGGAGCCTCCCCATATTAGACAGCTGCCTCCATTCCTCCTACCCCCACGTTAGTCTACAAGGGCCATCCCAGTGCAACACAGCCAACTGGGTTGCTTAAGCAAAAGAAATCTCTTTCTCTTTAACATAAATATTTTGGGGACCTCAGCCTCTGGTAAGATGTCTTCTTTCTAAGAATCTCATATGCAAAGAATCATACAGCGTGTGAGCCTCCTCCTAACTCCTAAACCCATGTGGGTATGGCCCCATCACAGCCATGTGTTTTGTGTGATTTCTCTGGCTGGCTGTCTCCTGCCACCCCAGTTCTTACCCACATCTGGGGTGAGCCTCCCAGACTTAACACTCAACAACTGAGCTCCTGTTCTGTCATTACTGCATTACAGGGCTCTCCTTGCCACTTCCTCCCCATACACGTGTAAGAAGGACCACTGCTCTGAATTGGTTTGCAAAGGCTGCCTAACAAAGTGTCCCAAACTACGAGGCTTAGAACAATAGAAATTTACTGACTCGTTGTTCTAGAGACCCAAGATCAAGGCAGGGTTGCCTCCTTTTGAGGCTGTGAGGGTGCCTGTTCCATGGCCTCCCCGGAATTTTGGAGTCTGTTGGCCATCTTCAGTGTCCTTGGCTTGTAAAGACAGCTATGCGTCATAGTTCATGTGTGCCTCTCTGTCGCCGTGTCTAAATTTCTCCTTTCTGTAAAGAAAGACTCTGGTCATGGGACTCCATCTTAACGTGGTCATTCTCAAAGACCCCATTTCCTAAAAAGGTCATAGCCACAAGTATCAGAAGTTAGGATTTCGTCGTCATTTAGGGGACAGGTTGGACGCACAATGTCACTTTACAGAATAGACAGGGAAGCAGAGCTGTGGGAGACAGAGCTGAGTATGTCACAGTGGGGAGAGGACACAGGCAGAGAGGAGTGCACCCCCTCCCCCAGTGGCTCCTTCTGCCTTAGGGATGCATGGCCCTATACTGGCTGTGTGCCACCCAACTCCAGCGTCATTAGTCCTGGCACATCAAGGTGACTTTACATTGTTTACAAGAGCCACTGAAGATACAGCCTGTTCCCTGCCCCCGCTGCCTTATCAATTCATTTACCTTTCAGTGTTCCCTGTAGCAGGCTGCCAACCCAGAGGGAGGAGTGGGCCAGGAGCCACAGCCCAGGGAGGGCCCAGGAGCACTTTATCTGCAGAGACAATCTATCTGCTTGGGGACAGACTTAAATACAACACAGTGATGCAGCTATGCCATTAATCATCTCTTTCTGGGACATGGGAGACTGGGAGCGGCCACAGTGGGCACATTGGCTTTAAACACAAGGACAAGTTTCCCTGGGGCGAGGGGATGCTGCTGGCCTCCTTCCAGGCATCATGCCAGACAACTTGAGGTAGCATGGCATTATGAGCAGGGGTAAAAAAGCTCCATGCTGGTCACAGCAGGCATGGGAGAAGAATCGGGAAGGGCACTGGGAACCCTTCTACAGGGTATCCTGAGAAGAGGTGTTCCTAATGATGCAGATGCCCACTCTGGGACCCATGTAATCACTTGACTAGTGGTCCCATTTTCAGGGGACTCACCGGGTCTAGCAGTGTGGCACACACGTCACCCATTGGACTTCCACAGTCTTCTTAGGGAAAGGAGAAAGCACCAGATCATAAAGTCAAGGGACGTAATGTAACTTTGCAGCAAAGTCAATTCATGGGAAGCTTCAGACTGGAGTGGCCTCTCCCAGCTTCTCCCACATATCAACACCGAAGACTCACCTGTGGTCTAATAGTCCGTCAACATCCCACAGGCAAGCTATCCTCATCCGGAGCAATCCCAGCGCCACCCTCCCTCACCTTTACCAGACTTCTAGTTATCCTCCACAGCCCAGTTCAAGTGGGGGCATCCTCCCTCTCCCTGTCTAGTCTCTGCCTCAGGATCCTAACCACAATGCCCCCCTCCAACCACAATGCCCCCCACCAACCACAATGCCCCACCACCACCACCAACAGTGCATCTCGACCCAAGATGCTCACGTGGTACCAAGTTGCTGAGTACATGCTGACCTCTAGGGTCCACTGGCTCAGGTTACAAGGAAGCAACAGGTGTGGAACTGATGACTCTCGAGCCTTGAGACCTTTTGTGTACTGAGATCTCTGGGAATCATCTGATCTATAGTGTCTTATTTAATCTTACGGTTGCCTTAATGAGCTAATGAAGAGATCCTTTTCTCTGGCTCATAATCCAGAGTGACTAGTTAAATGGCTTGCCCAAAAGTGTAGAGTAGGCAAACCGTAGAATCAAGAAGACCTGCTCTGGAGTTGCCCATTAACCATCTCTACTACAGCCTCCACCCAAAAGGAGATACAGCTGTGTGGTGCTCTTTAACTAAAGAAGGGCTTCCACACACATAGATGGAAGCGGGAAAGAGACAAGAATACGGGCTCTGTGAGCTAGTGGGCTTTGAGTGTTATCTCTGGGCCTTGAGGTCAGTACCAGAGGGTTGTGTCTTCTGTTCTGGTGAATAGAGCAAGATCTTAGAATCCAGTGACTTCTGAGAGATTTCTCAGTGTTGGGTGGAATCCAGAGGGGACAGTTAGGACCCCCAGCCTATTGTCCAGAATAGGGTCTAGCACACAAATGGAAAAAGGGATACAAAAGAGAAAGGATGGAGAGTCCGCAGGAAGCCCAGGGCTCAAGCTGGACAAAGACTCTCAAACTGTGCAGGCCTTGACTCTTGTTTTCTTGTAAACCGAAGAGAGAGATGCTGGGTCCTCAGCCTTCTCTGTAAAATGGGAAGACTGAAGATACCTCTGCAGTTCTGGAATATTCTGTTATTCTAAAACATGTCATAGTGATCATTCATTTACTTGAGTCAAAACCAGCAGAAACTGGCTGTGACTAACTGAACTGGACATAAGGATTGAAATGACCTGGGTAGTCTAGGCTTGGGAGACAGAATCGTGTAGGTAAAATCTTATGGTACAGACACAGGATGAAGGAATGAATACTCAACTGCTTAATCCTGCTTGTTCTGCCCAAAGGTCAAAGGCCCTGAAAGACACTAATTGGCTCAGCCTGGGTCATGTGACCATTCTGCGGGTGAGGAGGCTGACAGCCCACCCAGGCTGTAATGGGAGAGGTTACTCTCCCAAGCAAAGGAGAGTGCTGAACATAAGACTTCACTAAGAGTCAGACCTTAGAAGAAAAAATTTTCCAGGACTCCCAGGAATATGGATTTTCCATATCCAAAAAGAAATCTGTGGGGGAGCATGAGCCTTTTGGGGAAGCAAGATTAATGGCGACCCTCTTCTCCCATCTCAGATTAATTACTGCTCTTCTGCCTGCCTCCAGCTAGCAGCACCATCTGGGCCCTGCTTCTCGCCCCGCCAGGACTCTCCTTCCCTCTCGCCCATCATCAATCCTCCTGCAGCTCCTTCCACTGAACACATCAAACACTTTAAAGTCTCCTCTGCTAAATCAGAACAAAGTGCCCTGCCTCCTGTGGGGGCCTGCCTCCTCCTCAGCCTCCCTTCCCTGCTTCACCATCCCCTGGACCTTCAGAGTCTCATGTCTTCCTTCCCGTGTCACCAGGTTGAGAGCCAAGCTACTGTGTTTGACTCAATGCGCCAAAACCCACGCTTGGCCTCTCCTTCCACGATTTGGTTCCTCCATCATCAAGACACCACCATCTATTCCACCCACAACAGAAGCCTCCAAGTTACTGCCACTTCATCTTCTCCCTCCAACCCTAACCTTAGTCTTCTCACTAGCCACTGATTCTGACCAGTAGGACACATCCAACTTGAACCCAGCCTCTCAGGCCCAGGCCTTGGTCTGGCTTTAACTCAAGTTCTTACCTGCTTTTACTTGGATCACGTGGACCATCTTCTTGGTGGTTACTCTGGCTTAAGTCTCTGCTAAACAACTTCTATGCAAGCCCTGGGGATGTCATGTTTGGTGAGGACACAGAGTGGAGTCCATGCTCATACCAGTGCACAAGTAGCTTTGCAACTACAGGTGCAGTGCTACGGAGCACATACTAGAACATACTAGAACACAGTCTACCTGCAAAAAAATGAAACTTTATCGTCCACTGAACAGCAGCACCCTGTTGTTCCCACGCCCAGCCCCTGGCAAGTAGCATCCTATTGTGTCCATGAATTTGACTTTGACCATCCTGTTAGGAGGTCTTCTGACAGTAGCTTACATCACCTGCCATAATGTCTTCTAGATTCTTCCATGTTGTTACATACGGCAGGATCTCCTCTTAAGGGTGAGTAACATTTCATTGTGTGTGTGTTACACGATGAAAGGATTGAAATTGTTCTCATTACGAATTATACTACAATAAGGTGTGTGTATCTTTTTGAGACTCTGACATATGTGTGTGTATAATCATAAATACATGTGTGTATATATAGCCAAATATATGTAGTTACACACACACACTCACAGACACACTCAATCTCTAAACACAAGAGTGTCACAGCATGTGGTAATTCTCTTTTTAACTTTGAGGAGGCATCGTGTTTTCTACAGTGGCATCATTTTTCACTCTTAACAATAACACACAACAGTTCTAATTTATCTACATGCTCATCAACACCTTTTTTTTGGTTGTTTTTGTTGTCACCTGTTTTAACAATTGTCACTCTCACAAACAAGAGATGATGGCCTGTTTGTTGTAGCTTTGATTGGCATTCCTGGGAGGCATCCAGCACTTTTTCACACACCACTGGCTATATGTGTATCTTCTCTGGAGAAATTTATTCTTAAGGCCTTTATCTCCTCTCCCCTTTTATTTTTGAGATAGGGTCTCACCATGTGGCCCAGGTTAGCCTTCAACTCATGCCCCTCTCGCTTCAGTTTCCTTAGGATTACAGGCTGTGCCACCAACTCTGTCTTAAAGTTTGTGTGAGAAGTGAAGTGCCAGGGTGTATGAATGAGCTTGCATGTGCCAGCCAGAGGTCAACATCAGGGTCTTCCTCAGTCACTCTCCCCTTATTGTTTGGCAGAGTCTCTCACTGAGCCCGAAGCTAGATTTGGCTAGTCTAGCTGGCCATAAAACCCCAGGGGTCCTCCCATCTCTGCTGAGATTATAGTCATGAGCCACCGCACCTGCTTTTACCGGTTCTGGAGATCCAAACTCACATCTGAACACCCTTGCGGCAAGCACTGTATGAGCCAAGCCAACTCCTAGCCCTAGCTTACTGTTTTTTGTCAGGCTGTTCAGTCTTGGCTACAGAGTTGCCGGGATTCCTCATGTGTTTTTGTTACCAATCCCATGTCTAGCACCTGCTGTTTTGCCAGTCCTCTCTCACACTCTGCTGGGTGCCTTCCCCCCTGCTGTTTTCTTTGCTGCACAGATAGGCATTTGGATGCAGCCTCTTGGTCTCCTTTTGCTTTTGTAGCTGGTCTTTTTGGTGTCAAATCCAGACTCGGGCTCTCCCTCATATTCTCTTCTATGACCTTTACACTTTTCCAGGTTAGTGTATTCACCGGATCCATTTAAGTTAACTCTTGTATATGGTATAAGGTCCAATCTCATCCTTTTTGCATGTGGATATCCACTTTCCCAATGCCATTTGTTGCAGAGGCCATCCTGTCCCTCTTATGTATTCTTGGCACTTTGTTCATAGACCACATGACCCTATATGCACGATTTCATTGCCAAGTAAATAGCTGAATGGTCTGTTCTGAGCTCTGTTCTATTCCATCACTCTGTATGTTTCTTGTAGTGCCAGAGATGTCCTATGTTACTTTCCTTAGACTCGTACTATACTATTTCATCAGGAAAGATGAGATTCTAGTGTTCTTGCATGATTTCATATGAATTTGCTGTTTGGTTTTGTTTTTTTTGAGGCAGGATCTCACTTTGTAGCCCAGGCTGAACTCACAGGTAAATCCATATGCCTTTGCCTTCTGAATGCTGAGTTTCATATGAATTTTGACATTTTCTATTTCCATCAAATATGCCATTGGTATTTTTAGTAGGGCTTGCACTTACTTCATAGATTGCTTTGGACACACACACGTTTAAATGGCATTTAGTCTTCCAATCTGTGAGCAGAGAGTATCTTCACACTTCTCTTGTGTTTTCTCTAATTTCCTGCATCACTGATGTGCATTCTTTTTTTCCATGTGAGCCTTTTTTACCTCCTCGGTTAAGTTTATTGCTATATATTTTATTCTTGATGAAACTATTGTAAATGGATTGGTTTCCTAACCTCCCTTTCAGATAGTTGTGATTGGCGTTGAGGTGAAACACACTTGTGCTAATTTGAATAAGAATGGCCCCCACGGGCTCATAGATTTGAATGCTTAGCCACCAGGGAGTGGCACTGTTTGGAAGGGTTAGGAGTTGTTGCCTTTTTGGAGGAAGTGCATCAATGGAGGGTGGGCTTTGAGTTTTTCAAAAGCCCAAGCCAGGCCTGGTAGCTCTCTCCTCCTGCTGTCTGTGGATCCAATGTAGAAACTCTCAGTTACTTCTGCAGCACCATTCTGCCTGTCTGCTGTCATGCTCCCCTCCATGATGACAATGGACTGGACCTCTGAAACTGTAAGCCAGCCCCCGATAAATGCTTTCTTTTCTAAGAGTTGCTATGGTCATGGTGTCTCTTCACAGCAATTGAACACTGACGAAGACAGCACCCTTTTCATTTTGATCTTGTCTCCTACAGCTTTACCATACTGGTTGGGTCTAATCATGAGGATCAGAGGCTTCCATGTGGGTGACTGTGTCATCTTCAAACATCCCATCTTAGGTCTTCTGTTCTGATTTTGATGTTTTTTTGTTTTGTTTTTGTTTTTAATTTTCTTCACTTGCTAATTGCTCTGGTTAGGACTTCCAGTTCTATGTCTGATAGAGGGATTTGAATTGGTGTTCCCTCAGCAAAAGGCTGCTTGGTCCCATTTCTGCAGCTTTCGTTTGAGGCCCCAAGCCTTTCTGTTGACTGATGTTCAATAGATTCTTTGAACCCACTCCATCAGCCTTCCCCAAGGATGACCAGGTATTTACACTCTGCATAGATTCAGGGGTTATTGAAGGCCACACCAGCCTGTAGGTCCTCCCAAAGTCCAGTCTTGCTAATTCAGGCAAGCTGGGAGCCCATGGGGAAAGCCAAGAGATACCTTTTCATATCCCTAGCCCTTCCAGTAAATCACAGTGAATGCTAATAGCAGCCAAATGAGGCTCTTGCTGTGTCTGTGTGAATGAATAAATAAAGCTAATTTAATTAGCATATCCTTGTATACAAATATCTCCCCTTAATTCTCTGGAAAGCTTGTTGTTTGAAGGTTAGACATTCATTCAAGCATCTGACAGGCCCGGAGAATCGTCATTGAAGAACCACTATGTCCCACTATGTGCTACTCTCTGCCAGAAGCCGAGGACAAAGTCACGGACAAGATTCGATAGCTGAGAGGCTCTATAGACTAGCCGAAGGTAGATGGACAAATAGACAATGGTGCAGTGTGTTAGTGCTTCTTAGAAGTACACTCACAGAGTGCTGGGGAGGCACTCGGAGGGGAAGAGCACTTGCTGCACAAGCATGAGGACCTGAGTTCGAATCCCCAGCTCCTACATAAAAGCCAGATATGGCCATGTGTGTGGCTTCTGATACCAGTGCTGTGAAGCACAGAGACAATCTCAGGGGAACAAGGAGAGTCATAGATCAGGACACATGCCAGGTGTGTACAGTGCGTGTAGCACACAAATATACCATACAGGCACACCACCACCACCACCACCACCAACCACCCCACCACCACCACACACACACACACACACACACACACACACACACACACACACACACACACGGAAAAAGACACCAGTAGTATTTATCCTGCCCCTGCCACCTCTGCTGATAGCTCCTTCCCTGACTGTCCTCCCAAGAGCCCACTCCTCCTATTCTCTATGGTTTCTCTCCTCGCGTCCCCCACAGCATCTCCCATGGTGTGAGGTCACCTTGTTGAGTTGCTGATGCATTTCCACTATAAGGTCATCTCCACAAAAGAGACATGCTTCCCACGAATCCTCCCTGCCTTCTGCATGCTAGGTAGCCAGTAAACATCTGTAGAAGGGAGGAAAGGAAAGAAGGAGCAGGCAGGGAAGAAGGGGGGGCTTGGAGGTAAAAACAGGGGGAAATTAAATTCCCAGGAGAGGGCGTCAGCAGGGGAGCAGTCATTTGTTTGAATCCCACCAAAACTTCTAATGAGCAAGACTCTGGAAGGCTAGGAAGACTCTGGCCTGGAGGGACCCTAGCCTCATCAATGGCTGTTGTTCCTAGGGACTTCACACACAGTGGGGCTCCAGATGGGGGTGCCCAGGTGTGCCTGGTGGACTTGAGACTTCTAGAGTAGGTTCCAATGGCAAGTGACAAAGGTCCAAAGACCTCATCAGCCAACGCAGAGTAGAGGTGGCTGTGGCGGGCTATGGTGCTGGGAATGGCATACTGTAGTCAAGGAAACCGAGCAAGGTGAAAATGTTTTAGGCAAATAAAAGAAACTGACATTCAGGAAGGTGACAAGTTATACATTAAACCATGGAATGAGAAAGGGCAGAGGCCAGCTGGCCCTGTAATATAGCCCTTAAGACTGCCTTTGAGTCCAGCAGGTGGAAGAATGTGTATCTGTTTCAGATGCTAAAATTCCCCTTCCTCAAACTCCAAGGAGCTTTCATATGGAAGGGCTAGGTAGAAAGCTGCTGGACAACGGGAGCTGACCCTGACTGCTCTCCTGACCCCCCCCCTCGGCCATCCCACTAACATCATTCATTCTACAAAGCTTATTGGACACCTTCAACCAGCCACATGTTGGACAAAGGATGGGGGCCACAGAGATGACCAAACCGCCATCAGTGCTCTTCAGAAGATAAATATATTAAAGCCAAAATGTAGCAAGGAACAATCATGGATGACTGAGTGCCTGGGGTGGTCAGAAAAATCTACTGTGACTTGAAAAGTGGTTATGAGGCCCTGAAGGCTTCAAGCTGGGCTTGACGAGTACCTGGAAGTGTAAGATGAAATAAATCCTTTCCTCCCCAGGTTGCTTTTGGTCATGGTGTTTATCACAACAATAAGACATAGCTTTTCTGTGAGGAAAGGACAGCACAGGCAAGGTGGTAGCTAGTGGGAGGCCCGCTGTGACTTGCTCAGTGAGTCACATGAGGTCCAGTGAGTCACATGATGACACGGTGATGTCAGAAAGTGGACTTGTTGGTATGTTAGTGGCCTATGAACATCTACTTTCATGTTAGAAATGGATGCTCCTATGCTGGATACGATGGCACACACTTTTAATCCCAGCATTTGGGAGGCAAACTCTGTGAGTGTGAGGCCAGCCTGGTCTACAGAATGAGTGCCAGGACAGCCAGAGCTATACAGAGAAACCCTGTCTTGAAAAACCAAAACAAAATAAAATAAAACAACAACAATAACAAAAATCCCAAAACCCAAAAAACAAACAAGCAAAAAAACAAAAAAAAACAAAAAAACAAACCAACAAAAACACAAACAAAACCCCAGAAATGGGCATTTCCAATGAGAGCATCCTGTCGAGGTATTTAGAAGAGGCACTAGGGCTCCCCTGATCCTGAGGTGGCCACTCCTATAGCCTCAGGAACCTGTAATCTTTCTTCCTTTCTGTCTATTTCTCTCTATTGGAAGTTCTGTCCAAAGTCAGGGTTATCAAGAGAGTGCCTCATTGGCACCCTTCAGCTGGTGAGGACCAGTCTTGGTCCTTTTCTGAAGTGTTGAGGTGTTCTATCCACTGTCTCACAGGGTCCCTCACTTGGTTGTGAGACCTGACTGCCCGCCACTCAGGGCTTATGGAGGCTCTGGCCCTTGGGTGCCCTAGCTTTCTGAATAGGACATGGGAGTGCCCAGATGTTGTTTGGCAGGTTTGAGGTTTAAGTCAGGCACCTATGGCTGGAAATAAAGGTCCAAAGTCCCTTGGTGACAACATAAATCCCTGAGGTGGCCAGCCCAGAACTGGTCACTCCTTCTACCTCTGGCTCTTTGCTTTCTTTACCCCTTGCTTGTGTTTCCTGGATCATCTAAATAAAGTAGTTGCATTAGGGGACCATGTCAAGGTGTGCTTGTGAGGAACCAGCTATGACATCTGTGGGAGGGCCAAAAGGCCCTGAAAACACTCTTCTAGTGCCAGAGTGGATGGATCTATCGGGGTCTGGGACTTCATTTGGTGAGACTGTATTTCCTGGTTTAATAAAATGGGTTGCTTCCTCCACATGGGGTTGTGTAACCGAATTTGGGCATTGAGAATGGTCTACCAACAGTAAAGGTTTCTGAACAAACAAAGATCAGAATTAATCCAAAGTTAAATGTGTGATGGATCCAAGGTATTTCTGGCCATGCTTGCACAAGCTACATCTCACACTTCATGGCAGCCTTGGGTTCTGACCACACAAGTGTGTGCTTCACACTGTACATGCTAAAACACCACACACTGCCAACAAATACAGCCTGAAACACCTCAGCTCAGGTTTAAGACTATTATGTGCTATCAGTTATAGTGTTTTTACAGCATACACGAAGTTTCTCCTCCTTACAGAAACAATAGCTCTATTAGTGTAAACAAAGACTTTAAACATTCTCCTACTATCATTCCTCAGCATGGATGCACCAAATTAGTACATCTTTAGATTAGATTATATTAAAACCTCATTTATTTATTTTAATTTAATATTTATTTAGACTCAGGGTCTCTATGTAGCCCTGGTTGACCTAAAACTCACAAAGACCTGCTTCCCTCTGATGAGATTAAAGGTGTACACCACCAATATCTGCCTAATTTGTATTTTTTAGTGTGTGTGTGTGTGTGTGTGTGTGTGTGTGTGTGTGTGTGTGGTGTTTGAAAGAGAGATTATGGGTTTGTGCACATGAGTGCAGTGCCTGTGGAGGCCAGCAGAGGGCATTTGATACTGTAGAACAGGCATCACAGTTGTGGACTATCTGATGTGAGTGCTGGCAATTTAAATCGGGTCTTCTTCGAGAGTACTCACTCTTGCAGGCGGTGGCAGTGCAAGCCTTTAATCTCAGCACTTAGGAGGCAGAGGCAGATGGATCTCTGTGAGTTCAAGGCCAACCTTGTCTACAGAGTGAGTTCCAGGACAGCCAAGACTACACAGAGAAACTCTGTCTGGAAAAACAAAAACAAACTAACAAAAAAGAACACTCACTCTTAGTCATTTGAGCCACCTTTCCAGGCAGAATGCGTCATTTTAAAAATTGCTACTTGAGTTGCAGATTTGAGTTTGATAAAAAAAATTCATTAAAGGAATCTTGGCTTGAGATTAGGACAGACTTTCTAACAATTTCTAAAATAGCCTCAGTCATATTGCTGGCATTCTTTGTGCTATGTACTTATGCAAAGTGGTAATATCTTTATACTTTTAAAATTACATTTTATTTATTTACTTTTGGGAGTGTGGCATGGCATTTATGTGGAGGTCAGAGAGCAGTTTGCAGGAGTCCCATCTCTGCTTCCACAAGGTGAGTCCCAGAGATCATATTCAGGTTGTCAGACTTGGCAGTAGGCTCTCAGACCTGCTGGGCCATCTTGCTGATCCCAAGAGTTATTTCATTGTGAAAGAAATAAGCTTATCCATTTCAACTGTCTGCAGATTTGTTTTCATCTTTAATAAATGATAAAATTATATGTATACCAAAGAATTTTCTTTTTAATTTCTTGAGTTTTTTTTTTAATGTGTATGGGTATTTTTTGCCTGCATGTATGTCTGTGCACCATGTGTGTGCAAGGTCCATGGAGGCCGGAACAGATCATTGGATCTCCAGGAACTGGAGTTACAGATAGTTGTGAGCTGCCATGTGGGTGCTAAGAATGGAACCTGGGTCCTCTGCAGAAACATCCAGTCCTCCTAATTGCTGAGCCATCTCTCCAGTCCCAAAAGAATTAAGATTTGCTGTCAATAAATGTTTGATTGTATGCCTATTTTACACACCTGAGTTCCTGGGATTACATAAAAAGTTCTTGAGCATAAAGGGATTTTGTGTGGGAAAGAATACACACACACACAGTGTTTGAATGTGTGTGTGTGTGTGTGTGTGTGTGTGTGTGTGTGTGTGTGTGTGTGAGTGCCATGTATTTGCCTGGTGCCTGTGGAGGGATTCCCTGGAACTGCAGTTACAGATGGTTATAGTCAATACATGGCTGCTAAGAACTGAACTTAGGTCCTCTGCAAGAGCAGCCAGTGCTCTTAACCTCTGGGCCATCTCTCCAGCCTCCATTGGGTGAAATGGTTTAAGAAGTCCTGCTTTAAGTCACATTTCTCAATAAGAAGACATCTGTGGGTGCTGATTGGGAGCTGCTGCTGTTGCTGCTGTTGCTGCTGCTGCTGCTGCTGCTGCTGCTGTAGAGTAAGAAAAAAACAAAAAACAAAAAACCCTGTACCTGGAATCCTGGTGCTCGCCTCCGTGAGCCCTTCAAGTCTTCCTTTTGGGGGCAACTGACATCACAGATCGCTTGGACTCCCTCAAGCCTGCAGAACTGCTTGTTAGTTGACTTGGATCTTGCTACTGGTAGAGGCTGAGCTCCTGGAAGTCTCGAAGGACATAATTTGGTCAGTGATTTGCATCTCACATTAAGTGGTTATGAAAGGCTGCGGGCAGGGATGGTGTGTGCAGGCACCGCTCATGCGCTTCGAAGCTCTTGAGCTTTCCCATCTGTGAGATTTCTGGACGGGGACTCTGGTGAATGAGGACAATCTCATGATCACATTTCCAAGTGTGTTCCAAAGCTGAGCGTTTGCCATCCCCATTGCGGCCCCTTCAGACCTGCTCTTCTCATCTTAGGAAGTGGGAATTCCATTCTTCCAGTTCCTGGGGCCCAAGCCCCCAGCCCATCTTTGACTCCCCTCTTTCCCCCACGTGATCCTTCTTGCTCAGCTATAGCTCTTATTTTACATCCCGGTCTTCCCACCTAGATGCCTTTTTGCCAGCTTATGAGTCTTGTTGCCCCTGTTGCTGTCCTCCTCTTTGTTTACCACTTAGAGACTCAGAATAAAAGTCACTCCTGGACCTTGCTCTCTAAAGACACCTCCCCCCCAAACTGCCCACTCTTCCTCCAACCCCATCCTCCTCTGCACGTATTATCATCTACCTGTTGCAGCCTCACTGGCCTCAGCACTGTCTGAGTCCCTGCTTGTGACTTTTGCTCTTACTGCCCCGTTTCCCTGGTACCCTCTGCCCCATATCCCTGCAAGACTGGCTCCCTGACTCCACGCCACACAGGTCTTTATACAGTATATGTCACCTTCCCATAAAATTACATAAAATTACAACTCATTCCCCAAAACATTTCTATTCACTTTCTTTTCCTTAATGATTTTCATTATGTAACACTCTCTATGCTATGCTTAACCTTTATTGATTGTCTATCTCTTCCAGTAAAATATAAGTAACCGTATGCAACCATTTTTGCTCATTGCCTGTTTCTGTGTTCCTGGCTCTGGAACAGTGCCTAAAACATATTCAGTTATGATATTCAGTTATAATTGTTCAGAAAATGTATGTTGTCCTGGGCCAGCACCGACATGATAGTTCTAGAGACTGAAAAAAGAGCCTGTCTGTGTCCCCCTTTCACTGGGCTTGTATCAGACTAATGTTCCCACTGAGAAGAAATAAGAATGCTGTATAAAATGCAAAACTTCAGGGCTTTGGAGATCTGCCAAAACAGATGAACACTGATGAGGGGCGAGGCTTGAAAACACCTCAAGCTTCCTGTTAGAAGCTTTGAAGAGCTATATCCAGAGTAAGGGATGTAATTTGTGTTGTCTTCAGCCACTAAATCTGTGGCAATTTGTTCCAGTGTTAACAAGAACCAAATACAGACATCATTAAGAAAATGAAAATTCAAGCCACAGACTGAGGAGAAATCAATCTCTCTCTCTCTCTCTCTCTCTCTCTCTCTCTCTCTCTCTCTCTCTCTCTGTGTGTGTGTGTGTGTGTGTGTGTGTATCAAGAATATATAAAGAAATCTTACAACCCAATAAGACAAACAATGTATCTGAAAATACACAAAAGACATGAACCGTGAAAGAAGATAAACAAATGACCCACGCGGACACAAATGAAGTGTGTTATCAATCATCAGGAAGACGCTAATTAAAGTCATGAAATACTATCCCTTGCCGCTAGAGTGGCTCACATTGAAAATATGGCCACCACTAAGTACTGATGACTGTCGAACACTGGAACTTGCATCCATTGTTGGGGCTACAGAGTGATCAGCCATCTTGGAAATTGTTGATCTAGTAAGTTAACACACACTTAGTACTGTGTAACTCCACAGTTCTTTTATTCACAGGAGAGAAACAAAAGCACACATTGGGCAAAGCCCTGTATATAAGCATTCGTAGTGACTTTGTTTTAGCTAAAAACCAGAAACCATCCCCAGTGCACACTAACTGCAGAGTGAATGGTGAAGCAAGTAAATTGTGACACACACCACTGAACAATAAAAAGGAATGAGTTACAGGCGCACACACAAGATGGATGAAGCTCCAAAACATGATGCTGAATGGATTAAGTCAAGCTCAGAAAGAGCGTGCTCTGAGTCTGCATTTTATGAAATTCCAGGAGAAGCATGGCTGAGCCAGAATGTCACAAGGCAGAGCGGTGGATGTTGGAACCAGGAGTGGAGCGGGCAGAGGGCAGGAAGGGGCGTTTTCAGGGTGATGGAATATTCCACTTCTGGATTGTGTTAGAGGAGCAAGCCCTTTTCTACGAAGAGCCAAACGGTAGCTATTTTAGGCATGGAGGACCATATGACATCAGTCACTAGTACCCAGCGCTGCCACTGTGGCATGGGAGCAACCATAAGCAACTGGCACACCAATGGCCAACGGCTGAGTTTAACCCAAGGACCGGAGTTTGCTAAACCTGGCTTACAGTCATTCAGCTGGACTCTTAGGATGGGTGTGCTTTTTTATATATAAATTAAACTTTAAATAAAGTTGATGAAAGAATACAGATTTAAAGTAACAGATAGTACTTTTAAGGTTTTTTTCTCCCCTAAATTTATGTATGGAAAAAATAAACAAAGAACAGCCAGAGTGCAATGAATGAGTCTCATCCCCTTTGGCTCAAACAGTTTTTATTGGACTATTTAATTTGTTGCTGATTTTTAGGACTTTTCTATATGTTCTAGATATAATACATTTGCGAATGTATAGTATGCTGATAATTTTCCTTTTTTGTTCTTTTTCTTTCCCTTTCTCTAGACACACACACACACAAAAAAAAAAAAAAAATGTATATAACAGGTTGTTGCTATGTAGCTCTGGCTGGCCTGGAATCTGGAATCTGAAATTCACAATCCTCAGCTTCCCAGGGCCCAGAAGGGTTTTTGTTTGTTTGTTTGTTTGTTTTTTGTTTTTTTAAGCCATTATCATTGTCTATGGTACTTTTAAAAATGATGATAAAATGAAGAAGATAGCTATGTGTATTGGTCACTTTTTTCCTGCTATGATAAAATAACTGACCAAAGGCAACTTAAGGAAGAGTTTCTGTAGGTTTATGGTTCCAGGGGGACCAGATGACCATAATGGCAGGGGGCTGTGGCATCAGACGCCTAGAGCAGGAAGCAGAAAGATCACATTTTTTTTTTTTTTTTTTAATTCCCAAGACAGGGTTTCTCTGTGTATCTCTGTAGACCAAGCTGGCCTCAAACCCAGAGAGATCCCTCTGCCTCTGCCACCCGAGTGCTGGGATTAAAGGCGTGCGCCACCACCGCCCAGTGAGAGAGCACATCTTAGGGACACAGGAAGCAGCCAGTGAAGTGGATGTGGGCCAGGCTATAACCCTTGGAGCACACCCCCAGAGACATACTTCCTCCAGCAAGGCCACACCTCCTACAGACTCCATGACCACACCAAGCACAGCCCACCCGAGGACAATGTGCTCATACACCTGAGCCTTTGGGGACACTTCTCATTCAGGCCACTACACCATGGTTCTTGAGGCCCAGTGCTGTGCTGGAAGCCTACCCGTACCTGTCACTCGGTGCCAGCACCCTGTGAGACAAGGGTTCTTACTCTGTTCCTAGCTTTACAGAGGAGCCCTCGGTGACTCTGAGAGAGTAAGTCTCCTGGGGTCAGTGTCAGTGAGGGGTGGAGCAGATTTACATCTGGAAGTTCCAGACTGGAATCCTTCCCTTTCCTAAAAAACAAAACAAAGCAACAACAAAAAAGCCACTATGGTTCCTTGCATTGGGTCCCACGGTCTCCTCCTGTCCTGATCTCACCTTGCATCCATCCTCTTTACTCTAATTGACATTTGCTAGACACCCACTGTGTGTTTGGCTCTGGGCTAGGTAACTTCTGTATGGGATTTCATCTCTTCTCTTAGTGAGGAAGACACACATCCATGTACATACGTGCGCACGCTTGTGCACACACGACACACCACACACACTTCTCAGTGGAAGTTCCCATGGTGGCTAGGTCAGAGTGTGCCCACCACCAAGCACTGCTGAAGGCAGGTGCAGCAAGGGGAGCCCCCAGGCCCTCCCACAGCTATAGCTCAGGCCTCTGAATCAGAGGCTCCTCGTTCTCTCAGCTTACCTGCTCAGCTGCTCTTGGAGGGGCTGCAAACGTCCATCTTGGGTGGATGCTCTGACCCTTTCCCCAGCCTCTCCATAGTGTTCAATCTGGCATAAAGAATCCCAGGATGTACGGCACAGGACCCATCCTTCACCATGGGAAAGTGGCGCTGCTATTTTTAGGTAACCCACTTGCTCTGCCATCCCACCGACTGTGCTCAGGCAGGGCTGCTCTGAGCAAGCAGGTTTTCGGGACACTGTTTCGTTCCCAGCTACTCTGGTGAATGGCATCCTTGGCATCAGCATCCCCGGAGCTCACACCTGGGCCTGGCTTCTAAAGTTCAGAGGTCATGGGATGGCACCATATACCCATCTCCAACTGCTGAAAGCAGCCCTTCCAGAATGTGGCCTCCACTCATTCTGTGTAGAGACAGAACCTGGACACACACACAGGGGTAATGACAGCTCTCAAGTGCTGTCACCTTTCCTTAGCATTCATCATTAGATATTTAGATACCCAGTATCAATGAGGCATTAGGTGGCAACATTAAATACCAAGAAGACATTTAGAAGCAGGCTGGACAAGATCAAGAGGTCTTACAAGTCAGTCATAGTGGTGCACGTACACTTTTAATCCCAGCACTCGGGAGGCAGAGACAGGAAGACCTGTGAATTTGAAGCCAGCCTGGTCTATAAAGTGAGTTCCAAGACAGTCAGGGCTACACAGAGAAACCCTGTGGTGTGTGTGTGTGTGTGTGTGTGTGTGTGTGTGTGTGTGTGTGTGTGTGTGTGTTTGTGTGTGTGTGTGTGTGTGTGTGTGTGTGTATGTGTGTAGTTCTTGTTTTTACTCTGATCTCGAAAACATCCATGGGACAGTCATTACCCAGAATCCTGGTGCAATGTAAGAGCAGGGGACACAAAACTATGACACACAGTTCTTGGCCGTAAGTGATGCATGACATTGCTTGGACCATAAGGGACCCTTATAACTGAAAGAAGGGTATTGCCAGAAAGAATTCTATGGGTAAGAAAAAAAAAAAAACACTAGATTAGGACTCCCTAAAAGGGATGCTTACCCTGGACAATGGTCACTCAGTGGCCTCTGTCCACAAAGAAAGCACAGAGAGGGAAGGGTGGAAAGTGAGAGAAGCAATGATGGAGACCCATTGCACACCACACCAGCTCAGTCACCTGCCGGGCCTCCCACCAAGACGGCATATAGGAGACCAACATCACCTGGCTGGATGAAGATGGCATGATGCTGTCAGCAGAAAGCCACGATACACCAGTTTCCTCTGTTGGGCCCTGAAGACAACAGTGTTGGTGAGCACACGCTATAGAACAGGGCTGGGCTTAGGCAGACCTTGGATTCAAAAGTCAAGATTTTTCTTGGCTGTGTAATCACAGGCAAGTCAATCAACCCTTCTGAGACCCAGTTTCTTTATCTATAAAAAAATGGCTAAACTGCTTTACCCATAGTTGGGAAAACAGGTGAGACCAACAGACACCAGTTTCCTGACCTTTCACATACTTGAGAGAACGAATGAACAAAGTGCTTCAGAAGATGGTTCCTCTTAAAACAAGGATTTCACTTTATTGTAAGTGTGCATGGCATGGGAGCATGTGGAGGCCAGAGGACAACTTGCCGGAGTTGGTTCTCTCCTGTCACGTGCGTCTGGGGGATCCAGCTCTGGTTATCAGGTTTGATGGCAAGCACCTTCACCTGCTGAGCCATCTTGCCAGCCCAGGAGGAGACAGTTCTCAACAGATGATCAGCACTGAATAAACCTGCTATTGTTATTAGCATCATCCAGATCCTAACCCCCATCAACACCTGTCCTCTCCAGTGATGGAGATTTGTGGAGAATGGCGAGGCACACTCAGGACAGCAGAACTCAGCCAGCTCCATCAGTCAGCACCGCACCCTGCCCCCTCCTCCTGGTGCCTTGGACCCATTTCTCTGTCGTCCCAGGCAACCAGTTTCTGAAAGGCATCAAGAAGACCCTGCTCTGCTCCTCTAGCTCTGCCTCAGCTCCTCTCCCCTCCTCCCCTTTTATTTTGGTCCAGGAGCATGTCCCCAGCATGTCAACAGCAGTGGGAAGTAACCTAATTAGTAGCTATTTGATAGACTGCCCACCCTCGAGTCCCACCGGCAATTCAGCAGCCTTTCTCTGCAGACAGGAAAATATTTCCTTGCTAATTAATCTGAGCACAGGGACTTGCGTTTGGGCCGAGGCAGGGAAACCCACCTCCAGGAGCCTCGCTCAATTGCATCTGTTTCTTCTCCAGCAATCATTTCCTTTCCGGCAGACTCCCCTTGCTTCAGCACAGCCTCCCCAGCTTGTCTGACTGTATTAAGGCTGGGCACCCCGGGAGCTCTCTGTGTACCCCACAGTTCCTCTTAGGAAGAGACCCTCTCACCTTATTTAGTGCTGATAGTCCTTTAGCACCCAGCACGGCTCCGGGGTGGGGAAATTCAGCTCCTCAGCTTGTGGTGGATGCCATGCAATGACTTCCCTGCTCTAGGCCCGATGGGGACAGCACGCATCTCATCCAGTGCCCCTTGCCCCTGAACAAAGTACTCGAAACAAATGCAGGGCTCTCTGCCATGCTTTAAATAAGGTTCAGGGTCTGTCCCTGGGCCCTGCCCTGGTGCTCTGTAGATGCACCCAGATGCGTGCAGAGGATTCCTGGGAAGGGGCAACTGTACACACTATTCCACAGCCATTTCCTCCTAAGGTCAGGTTTTCAGATTTAATTTTTTAACTTATTATTATTTTGTGCTTATGAGTGTTTTGTCTGCATGTATGGATGTATGCCACAAGAGGGCATTGTATCCCCCTGGAACTGGAGTTAGAGACAGTTGTGAGTCAGAGTGCTAGGACCCCAACTCAGGTCCCATGCTAGACCGGCAAGTGCTCTTAACTGCTGAGCTCTCTCCAGCACCAGATTTTTTCTTTTTTTTTTTTAATTGAGAGGTGAGGTGACTTTGAAACGAAATCACTACATAAGGGCAGAGAGTTAACATTCTTTCCTCATCATGTTCTTGTCTCTCCTTAGACTAGTACCAGAAACTCCCCCCACCCCCAATCAGAGCCACCCCAACACAGAAGAGCCCCTTCTCCCTGTCACTGACCTTACCATCCTCACAGAATGCTTCCCATCGGATCCACTCACTCTGGGGTAGTGGGCTCCTTGAGACCTGCCTCTAGGCCAAGCAAGTCTCCCTGGTCCATAATGGCCCCCTCAGGGCTGGAGGACCTTGTCAACCACTGAAGTATACTCCAGGGCTGCCATACTGCCCGGAAATGATAAGAGCTGACCCAGATTCACCCGTGTGCTCTTTAAATGGTGGGACCCTGCTCCTCAGGACATAAGGAGGGCACCAATGTGTTGTCAGGGTCTCGTTCCCTCTATTCTTCCCGTCAACTCCTCAGAGGGAGACTGTGGAACTTCAGAGCTTAGCAGAGGGGCTAAGTGAGTGACCCACTTGCTGTGGAAATGTATGATCCTGAGTTCAGATCCTCAGAACCCAGCAAAGCTAAGCATGGTGGACACTTCTATCATGCCACGCTTCTATAGTGGAAGGTAGAGTCCCCAGAAGCTCATGGGCCAGCTAGCCTGACATATGACGTGGAGAACAAGAGACCCTGACTAGGAAGGACAAGCTGAAAGATGAGGACCGACACCCCAGGATTCCTGTGACCTCCATCAGTGTGCTGTGGCATCTGTACATTCTCACCACACACACACACACACACACACACACACACACACACACACACACACACACACTTTGTTCCTTCCTCTGTCCTTCTGCCATATAAGAGCACACAACAAAGGCATCCATAGGAAGCCCACCATGCTGTCACCCTGAACTCCATCCTTGAATCTATGAGCAACAGACACTTCTGTCTACACTCCCAGCCTATTGCAATGCTCTGGCAGCCTGAGCTAATAAACTGGGGTTCTTCCAGGAGTCTGACTCCACTGTGGGTGTCATGGCTCACTCACTCCTTTAGATGTCCTACTGTTGTCACATTCTCCTGCCACGTGCTTTCCAAAGTCACTCTCCCTCTCCACCTTCACCTTAAGCCTCTTTCTTCTGATGATCCTCATCTGTCTTGTACTCTTAAACTGACCTCACTGACCCCCAATTCATCCAACAACACAGAGACCCTCTCTCTGTCAAGTGTCACTTCCAGTGCCAGGTCCTACACCTGCACACTGTCCCCAGAGACAGGTCCCCTGCCCTGAATTTACCCTGCTCCATCGCCAGCATAGAAGAGAAGGCCAAACACACAGAGAAGAGAAAGGAGAATGACAGAAATTGAGGTGCAGAAGCGAGGGGCGATGGCGGGCTCCAGGGGGCTATAAATTCCCCTCTAATTCCAAATAATTCCGATTACACGGATGAGTAGTTTTCAATCAGGAAGATAATCTCAGAGATAGATGGCGGGATAATTGTTCGTAGCGCCGACGTAAATATTGTGTCATTTCTATTAATCTCTGCGAATCGGCTGTCAGAGGTGCCACTCATTCATCACAACAAATTAAAAATAAAATTTTAAGAGAGAAAGTCATGCCTGGGGGTGGGGCAGAAGAGGCTGTGGGTGCTTCTCGGGAGCTGTGAATAAGAAGGAGAGGTGTCACCAGCAAGCTGTTACCCGAAATAAATTCAGCTTACCGATTTAATGTATTTATTTATGAAAGCAAAGGGGAATGAGGGCTGTAGATCTCTATTAACGTCCCCATGGGTGTGTGCACACGTGTGGGCATGTTCGTGCACATGCTCCCGTGCAGAATAACCTCAAGCACAGATGGCAAAGGCTGCACTGGTGCCACACGCCTATGAAACCAGCTTCAGGCCCATGTGGATCTAGATCAGTCACCCCAGACCCTGGTGACAGGGAGCAGGTCAGAACAGTAAGACCCTTGTAGCAGGGCTTGGTTGGCTACCAACAGAAGTCACGGCTGGCTCACTGGGACGTGTCTGAGATGAGCTGGAGGTGGTCTACCATGCTGTGGCCTTGCAGGTTCCACAGACACCATGGAGTTGAGGGGCAGAGTCAAGTCTCTTCAGAGATGCCTGTAGCTACGCAGCATGTGTGCCCAGGGTCTATAATGCCAGCATTCCAGAAACTACAGTTGAAGATTGAGAGTTTGAGGCCAGCATGTCTATGTAGCAAACACCTATACATCTGGAGAGGGAGGGGAGAGAGAGACAGAGACAGACAGACAGACAGACAGACAGACAGACAGACAGACAGAGAGAATACAAACTAGCACTTAGTGGTTGGTATAAAAGCTTACTCTTCTGTGTCTTGCTTCAGTCCCCTGGGGCAAGATTCATGCCCAGTCTCCAGTCCCTATATCCCAAGCCATTTCCCAGAATCCTTTCTTCCACCCAGTGCCGTAGAAGGGCCCATAGAGGCAGGTGCAACATATTTTCTAGCCACACAATGGGCAACCATGTCCATTTGCTCTCTTTACACAGTGATTTGTACATGTGCTCCTCCTCCAGGAATAAGTTGTATTCCTTTCAGTGGACACTTGAACCCTTGGCTTCCACTGTGGCTCTCAAGAAGAACAGAAGCTGAGGAGGAGTAACTGTTGTCTCTGGCACTCCAGAGACTACATTTCCCAGGCTCCCTTGCAGCTAGGCCAGAGCTGCCAGTGAATTCAGCTGGCACACTCTCCATCCACTCCAGTCTCATCTTCTAGGAGGGAGAGAAAAATTCAGTTGTACCCATTTTCCTGCTGGAAAAAAAATCCATCATGTACACATTTTTGTTACCCATTCCTCTGTTGTTGGACATCTAGCTTAGGCCCATAAGTCAGCTGTTATGAGTAGTTACAGCTGCTTTTTATAGCATACTTCGGTTAAAGCCAAGGACATTCTCCAAAGATAGGTAGGAAATGGGGTAAAAGCCACACAGCCAAGCACACTGCTCTTGGGCAGTCCCTCCTTGACCCTGAGGTGCACTGTGCAACAGCTAGAGGAACTATCCAACCGTAAATGCTCCCCATAGTCTTCCTTGAGAATTACTTTTAGAAATGCAAATGTTTATGAGTTGGCTGGGAAAGGCTCAGGGGTTATTTTCCTTAGTAGGAATTCGTAATGCAGATATTATATTGTGTTTCCATTAAGCGCGATACATACGCCTTGACAGTGGGCCAGGTGAGAAATGGGATTAACATTCTCTTAGCAAAATGAAGCTGCTAACCATTTCTCTGCTTGAATAGAAGGGCAATTTTGAGGGCTCTGGTCTATGGAATTGTGTCAAGCAGGGCCAAGGCATTCCATAACCACTGGTGAAATCTTCCATAGCTGGTACTAGAAGGGTAAAGGTCAAAAGACAAGATATAATCAGAATCTAAGGTGATGGCTTGCCTCAAAAGAATGAGTTCAATTCCCAGCACCTACTGGGGGGACGGGGGGTTGGGGGGGGGGGGTTGGGGGTAATCCCAGTCAGAGCTGGGAAACAGAAACGGGAGGATCCCGGAGCTTACTCATCAAGCAGCTTCCATGAGAGACCTTGTCTTCATGGAGGTGGACTGCCTTCCTGAAAATGACACCTGACATTGTCCTCTGGCCTCCACACACATGGGCACACGTGCGCACCTGCACACGTACCACACACACACACACACACACACACACACACACACACACACACACTTAAAAAAATGATTCATCGGTCTATCAAGTCAGCCATTCCCTAGTTTCCATCTGAAGATTTCTTTTCCTTCTCTTTCTATCAGTGTGAGTGAAGTGTGCCTGACCTATGCTTCCCCCGGACATGTGACCCATCGTTGACCAATCAGTACCCCGCATTCCTTAGACTGGAGTAACAGGTTCAATGGGAATAAAACAGGACTTTGGTGAACAACTGGAAAGAACTGTTTCCCCTAGAGTTAGGCTCTTGGCCCTAAGCCTAGGGATGCTCACCCACCGGGAGCACTTTCCTGGGAATTAAGTCCCCCACAGGGTTAGAACAGGAAGAAGAGGGAGCAACTTAGTGAGATCCTATCCCCAAATAACAACAACAAAAATACAAATACAAAAAGAGCTGCAGTGCAGAAGGGGGTACAGTATAGAAGGGGGTACAGTGCAGAAGAGGATATGGTAAGAAGGGGGTACAGAACAGAAGGGGATATGGTGCAGAAGGGGTACAGTGCGGAAGGTCCATGCCTTTGACTTTCATGCTAAATGTCAGTTTCTCAGTGGGGTTTTCCGAGCCCTCACTTCAGCTAAACTGGGTACCCTCCAACCGTTACTTCCCAGCACAACACAGACCCCAGTGGTCACTGTCCATTCACCTGGAACCTTTGAGCTCCTGTCACTCACAACTTAGGCCCTGGATCTCACCCCAGTGGAGAACAGGCACTGTTTCCCCCGCCACTTTCAACAAGCACGCGTCACACCACAAAGCAGGTCTGAGTGTTTAGCACATGTTGGCGATTGAACAAAATCAGTAAAAACAATTCCCAATTTCCAAATTTCTTCTCCCTCAGGCCTCAGGATCCAGACTGCACTACAGCCCAGTGGGGTGCTATGTTTCCACACAAAGGTTGGTTCACAGAGAGCCACTGAAATGACACTCTCAGGACTTTATTCTTGGTTGGGATCCAGCAATCAACTGGCATCTAACAAAAGCATGATTTTTCATTCAAATAATTTGTTTCTGTCGGTGGTGTATGTCCATATCAGAGTCTTTCTCCTTTAAGAAAAACTCAACAAATCATTCCCGACATCTTTAATGGAGATTAAATTAAATTAATATGATCAGCTTTTATTGTTATGCAGTTCACATTTTCAGCATTTGTTTTAAAAGTAGTTCAAATTCTGTAAAAACTCAGGGTCGTTGAAATGGTCTAGAGTTTCAGGGTTGATTTCCATATTAACTTAAGCTATAAGCATTATTAGGTAGTAAATCTCCACCACATATGTATTCTGAAACCAAAGGTCCATTTGGGATTACCAGTGGATATGGATTTCCACACGAAAGTAGCACTCAATTAATGTGGGCCAATATAAAATCGCTGTATTTTTGCTAGTTACTTTTTTTTTTTTTTTAACAAAGGTCAGCTTTTGAAGTTCCATGTACCTTGTTAATTAGCAGTTTCCCTTCCTTAAAACCGTCCCTGGTGACTCGCTTCTTTGTGGACGCTTTTTCTAACCCTCTTCAAGAAGTGCAAAGTCAGACACAACTCCTAACCTGCCTGTTCCACCAGTGCTCACCTTGGGATACCTGCTCCAAATCCAGTCTACTGGAGAACAGAAAAAGAAATAGGCTCACCTCTGCCCACCAGGGTCTTTGCTCAAGCTCAGCAGCACCATCCAGCCACACTTCTCAAGGCGGTGTCACAGGAACTTAGGTGCAGAGACAGGGAGAGATAGATTCTAGGGGACCAACTCGGTAAGAGGCATCCCTGGGGCTTCTCCCTGCAGAATGGAGAAAAGATGCCCCCCCCCGCCCCCCAGGATGGAAAGCCGGTCAAGGCCTTGGTTCTAGATCTCTGTGAGTAGCAGGAAGGCTGTGGAGGCTTTTGAAGTCAGATTAACAGATCCAATAAGCATCTGTTATATATGCTACTGTCTCTGTACCTTCTCAGAAGCCTCTATTTCTACTGGTTAGTCATTTTGTTTGCTTAGTCAACCTAACATAATCTAGGGTCATTTGAGAAGAGGGAACCTCAATTGAGGAAAATGCCTCCATTAAATTGGCCTGCAGGCCAGTCTATGGGGGCATTTTCTTGATTAATAATTAATGTGGGAGATCCCAGGCCACTGTGGATGGTGCCACTCCTGGGCAGGTGGGCCTGGGGTATATAAGAATTGAAAGTGAACAAACCATGGAGAGCAAGCCAGTAAGCATTCCTCCATGGTCTGTGTTCCAGGTCCTACCTCCAGGTTCCTGCCCTGACATCCCTCAGTGACGGACTGTGACATGGAAGCGTGTGACACATGAACCCACTCCCCCTTTCCAAGTTAGTTTTGGTCACAGCAACCAAGAAGCAAAGTAGGACACCACTGCTGTGAGGCACAGCTGGTGCACTGCCACTGCCAAGCATACCCAGCCAACCTATACCACGGTGGCTGTCTACCTCTAGCATCTTCTCTGTCACAGATTTCCAGGTCCACTAAGCCCCCCATAGTAGGAGGGGAGTGAAATCTCTCTCCTTCTACCCTCCCACAGCCTTCCGCAAAGCAAAAAGCTGGAAGCCAGCTTGAGAAACCCTTCCACCTGGGGCACATTCACTATTATGTATCAAGCTACTGAGAAGAAAGCAGGGCTATGACATGATCCATGTGGGACTTCCCCAGGGGATCGAAGTGTGATGCATGGTAAAGCACATGGACCAATGGAACAAAAGAGCCCAGAAGAGGGAACTGCATCCCCCCCCCCAAACACCCACAGGACCACTTGTTAGACCCCCGAAAACTCAAGTATCCGGGGTCCCAGGCCAGGTTCGCGGTCACCCCAATCACCAGGCGGATTCAAGAGCTTGCTGCAAACCGCACGAGGCTTTATTGTAATTTAACGAGCTAACCCCATGTTAGCTCGGGTCTTTCACCCACCCGCCCTGGCGGATAGCTAGAAAAGACGGCTTGAAGCCGCTGAGCATAGATCTTTATAGGGCAGCGTAAAGGGAGTGTCTAGGGGTACACACAGGCTCAGGATTGGTGTGCCTCCAGGCTTGGAGGGCTTGCCCTGTGTTGATTGGTCAACTGGTTGTTATGGCCCATAGGCCCTCCCAGGGTGGTTGCTATGCTCTCTACGTCATTGCTGTGCGCTTGTCTGTAAAGCACACCCAGAGCCGTAAAGCATAGCGCCACCAGCTAACTTCTAATTGGTTCCCTGTCACGAGACAGGAATCTGACTTTCTAGTGTCTAGGGCAAGGTCATAGAAACACGTGTTCGGCCATTATGGCTGCCAAAAGGGAAGCTGATTCCTTCACACTTGGCTTACAAAACCAAGTGAGCAACAGGCAAAGGTGGATTGGGATTGAGTGATGTGGGTTGAAGACAGTATCGATAAGGAAAAAGAGAGCAAGATGACCCTACGTGTCAACCACATGTGATGTTTGGTCTTGGTTGTCAACTTGATTGGATCTGAAATTAACTAAGAGACATGCAGGGGTGGGGAGTGGGAGGAGGGCCTGTGAAGGGATTTCCACGAAGGACTGAGGCAGGAAGACACCTTCCCCTGAACAGCGGGTGGCACCTCCCAGCTATTGCCCAGTTCTGAAGGAAGAGCCTGGCTGCTTTCCCTCGATTGCCTTCACTTCCTGCTGGTGAGTGTTACTGCGCCTGCTCCCACTGCTGCCATGATTCTTTGCTGTTGTAAGAACGCAGCTTCATCAGATTTCTGATGCGAGCGGAAGACATACTGCTCCCCAAGAATCCTCCTGGCCTTCAGCGCCAACCTGGGACTGCAGAAGTATCCAGTCTTGTGGACTGAGCTGATTATGGGGTTCTCAGCCTCTCTAGAGTGCAGTCAGCCATCGCTGGGCTACCTAGCCTATATCATGCAAGCCAATCTAATGGATCTCCCTTTGTGATGTGTATTCATCTTAGGGTTCTGGTCCTCTGGAGACCCTTGAATAATACAGCATATAAAACTTCCCCAAAGCACAAGAGAGAGAGAGAGAGAGAGAGAGAGAGAGAGAGAGAGAGAGAGAGAGAGAGGGCCAGAAAGCTTAAATGAGCACTCCTAAAAGGAAGATTCTAAAAAGTCACCAGAGATGAAACTCCTACCGGGAGTTTCTAGGATCTGCATGAAAACCTGTGGTCCCCAGTGTTAGTGAGGTGCCACACAGCAGGGACCCTCTTGCACTGCTGGTGGGAGGTACAAACCAAAGCACAACCCAGGAACATACTTTGGTCCAGAAACTTCACTCCTACATTCAAGACTAAGCAATGGGAACTGAGATAGAGGTCCAGCAAGTGCAGCAATGTATTCCAGACAATTCTCAGTGTCCATCAACAATAGAATTGCATGTTCCTACGGTGGTGCACGACTCTGATATGGAAACAAATGCTTATGGTCACACGCCCATGTGCCAGAAGCTCATAGACACCAGGTGGGATGCGAGAGGCCAGATGCAGGAGGCTCTCTCTCAGAAGCCTGTAGAGTTCCCACTCAGATCTGGTCAAAACCATGAAGAGGGGTGAGAATTGAAAGAGTGGTCTCAGAGGGTTTTCTGCAGTGGTGTCTGTGTCTAGGTGGTGAAGACACTGTGCTGTGTTGGTGTGTTGGTGATTCATTGTCCTTATACAGTTCTATGTGCTGTATTCTATAATATAAAACACCGACTCACAGTCAAGCGGAAGAGACAGCAAAGTAAATGTAGGTAGTGTGGTGAAAGTTATGTCACCACGAGCCAGGCTGCCTGGCTTCCCTTGCCATCTCCAGCCCAACCCAGCCATGTGACAGCCAATCATAACTGCTTCATGGGGATGGTTAGGAAAATGAAATTAACAGGAAGGGGAATACTACTTGTATATGTGAGCAACTGATGTTTTGTTTGTTTTTGTTTTGTTTTTGCTTGCTGTCATCTGGCTAGCTGCCTATCACTGCAAGTCCCCTTCTACTATACCCCATCCACTGCCCATGGAGGGGTACAATGTCCAGGAAAGAAACAGTAGAGGCTCCTATATCTTTTCAACCTTCTCCTTACACCTGCAGCCAGCTGGTGCATCCAGGAAGAAGGAAGCCATTGGGTTGTCATTCCCTTTCTTCTCCCAGGGTCCTAGAATCGGCTCTGGCCACCTGTTCTCAACATTTTGCTCAGAATCAGGCAGATGTAATGCTGGAGGAACTCCTAAGGCTCAAGTTCTCTGAAGGCTCCATTGGCCTACACGTAATATGTTTGTTAACGGACATAAAACAATGGTGTGAATAAATGAGAAAGACAGTGGTCGGCAGTCAGGAGGAAACTTTTACTGACAACTATAGAGAGAAAGCAAGGAGCAACAGCCTCCTCCCGGTCTCTTCATGGCCCACTGTTGGCTTTTCCCTATCCTGGTCCAGCTGAAATCTACCGGAGAGGTCACACTATGATTGGCTGAGCCTCCTAGGGCTCCTATGGCAATGGGAGGGAGTCGCTATTTATCTTTGTTACTGCCGAAAGTGTCCGAGAGAAAACAGCTTCAAAGAGCCAGCCTGTTGGGATAACCTATTGATTTGTGTCACATTTCTCCCAATCCCTGTTTTATTGTTGTTCGAGACAGGGTCAGGGGAGGTCAGAAATCACTCTCTCCACTGGAGGCAACAGACTGAGGGATTCTAGGAAGAATTCTAAATTCTGTGAGGGCTGGGAAAGTAATGGAGGACCACACTGTCCTGATTCCCAATTATAGAAGGGATGGGGCTCTGAATAAAGCCTGTGGTATACCAACTTAGGGAGGAAAAGAAAAAAATTTAAGAAAGCTAGAATGAATTTTCACTTATCATCAACACCCAGGATAAATTTTAGGAGAGTTTGGAAGTTACCTTTTCCATCCTGGCCAAATCTGTTGGCTAAATATGTCTAAGTATTTGTCAACTGTTCTATGATTGGTGTCAGAGTTGACAGATCTTGCAAAGATTTTGTTGTTGCTTTTGTGTTTTTGAGACATGGTCTCATTATGTAGCCCTGGCTGGCCTGAAACTTTCTGTGTAGACCAAGCTGTCCTCAAACTCACAGAGACCCATCTGCCTCTGCCTCGCAGGATCTGAGATTAAATGCATTTACCACCATGCCTAAAAATAATTTAATTACATTTAATTATTTGGGGAGAGGCCAAGCACATGGCATGCACATATGGAGAAGTCAGAGGACAGGTTGGGAGAGACGATTCTCTCCTTCCACCATGCAGGTCCCAGGGATTGAACTTGGGTTTTCAGCTTAAGAGCACCTCTTCCCACTGAGCCACTTCAATGATGGTAGCATTTCATATTCATGAATGGCAGATCACTTTCCAGAAAATTCATCTACAGAAGACTTTGGCACATTTCAACCACATCCATCCACTGCTGTTTTTAATCAATCAAGCTTCATTGGCACACACTGATGCCCAGTCACCAATGTGCTTGGCCATTGCTATTTTACTACAATGCCAGTCAAGTGTGGTAAGAGAGATGGTTTGGACTGGACATCCTCAGATGTATGTGATCAGTTTGTTACAGAAAACAGTTGCCCACCATGCCCTACAGAGCCTTAATTTTTATATCCCTACTTTAAGGAAGATTTAATTATAAGAGCTAATAACCTGCCCAGGGTCAGATTCAAAGATGTTTCGACCTGAATACAGTCTGCTACTGTAAAAATAAATACATTTTCAAGATGGTGCTATTTCCAGAGGAGACATTATG
The DNA here is from genome assembly GCF_003668045.3 of Cricetulus griseus. Classification (NCBI taxonomy): domain Eukaryota; kingdom Metazoa; phylum Chordata; class Mammalia; order Rodentia; family Cricetidae; genus Cricetulus; species Cricetulus griseus. The sequence continues at coordinate 117,487,623 of NC_048598.1, forward strand.
ACCACTCTTACTAACAGTCTCTAAGCATCTACACAAATTCAGCCTCTATCTGCAAGTCAGATTTGATCTAAGCACTCTCAAATCTATTTCACTAAGATAATGATCCAGTTAAGTCTTTCTTTAAACAATTATTTTATGTGTATGATTGTTTAGTCTGCATGTACATCTGTTACCCACAGAGGTGCCCACAGAGGTCAGAAGAGAGTGCCAGCTCCCCTGGGAATAGAGTTATAGATAGCTGTGAGCCATTATGTAGATAATTGGCATCAAACCCAGGTCCCCCAGAAAAGCAGCCAGTGCTCTTAACCACTAAGCCATCACTCTAGCCCAGTTAGATAGTCAGTGGATTGTTTGTTTTGTTTAAGATTGGGTCCCTCTGTGTAGCCCTGGCTGGCCTGGAACTCTTTATGTTGTCCAGGTTGGCATCAAACTCAGAGATTCTCCTACTTTTGACTGCCAAGTGCTGGGATTAAAGGTGTGCACCACCATGCCTGGCCATTTAAGGAGTTTTTGAAGTTGAATGAGATATCCTACATTTTAGAAGCCTTTTACTTCTACTGAGACTTAAGATTCAAGTTATTTGTCTCAGAGTTAACTTGATTTCATTTCAGGTTGGTGGCATTGACTGCCTCCTTGGTCTTGACCACACCGTACTAACTGGTTGAGGGAGCCAATATGAATTTTCCTATACAGAATGGTAAGTAGAAGCGTGTGTTGTGGTCCCAGGTTCATGTGCTTGAACACTCTGTCCACATTTGGTGTTGCTGGTTTGGGAGGTTATGGAAGCTTTGGGACTTGGGACATAGGCTTAGCTGGAGGATATAGGCCACTAATAGTGGCCTAGCTATGCTTCCTGATCTTCCAAGATATGGGAAGCAATGCCCCACCTTCCGGAGGCCACAGATCTGCTCTACCAGTCCTTCTAACCATGATGGTCCCTACATTCATGAGTTAAAAACTTAACTGTCAAATTTACACCTTGGTAATATTAGGAAATAAGTAGGATTGGATAAGGTCATCAGGGGGCCTCTGTAACAAAACTGGTAGCTGTGTAAGCAGAGGAAGGGCATCAAAGCAAGCTGGCTCTGCCTTACCTTACAACAGGCCCTCCACCAGGCAGAGGATGCTGCCCTGTGCTCCAGCCCCCAGATCCTGTGACTAAGCCTCTATTCTTTGAATTATTTGGTCTCCAGTATTTTTTTATGAGCACAGAAAAAGACACCAGGTTATAATCTGTAGTGGTTTAGGAACAAAACCCAAGTGCTCTGTGCCCTCTTTCTTCTTCGCGTCCTTTCCTGGTGACAGAGTTCTCCCGGGGACACTGGGTATGGCTGATACAGTATTTAGGTGGATCGGGGGTATTTAGGAAGGTGGGAATTTTTGAAATACTGAGAATGCTGTGCTTTCCATACAGTCTGCTTCTCTCTGTAAGGCAGGAGGGGAAATTCACCATGGTCAGAATTATGGACATTTCTGGATTCTAAAATTAAACAGTGACTGGGTGGGATGTGGTTGGCCAGTACAGAGGGGCTTGGGAGAGCACAACCCATTAGTGTCTCAGTAGAGAGATTTTTAAGGGTAGTTAGGGAGATGATTCCCACAAATGTGAATGCTGGATAACTCCTAGTTCTCGAGGGCTCATGTAAGACCCGGTTTCCTGGAGCCTGGTGGCTCCATGACTTTGAAACAACATGCTGTGTTACAAGTGGGTTGGCAGGAGCACAGCCCTGAGGCCTGGGGAGGAAGTGGACAGAAACAGAGGAAAGCTCTCAGAAAGAGAGAAAGAACAGCTATATTAATTTGTTGGATACTGTGGGACAAAATCCACCCAAACAAGTGATGTCTTCCCAACTCTACCAATCCTAATTTCCAAATAAGACAATTTCAGGAACAAGATGGTTCAGTAAACCTGGGACCTCAGGAGGCATCATGAACTGTGTCTGCCTTTGGAACAGGATGCTCCAGGTAAAACCAGTTCTTTCAGAGATCCAAATTTGACCCAAATTTCCAGGTCTTCTTCTCACTATTTGATCCCTTCCCTTCAGTGACTCTGGAATCCAGGGCCCCATCCATCCCCTAAGCAGCCTGACCTGGTTACATGATCTGACCGTGCCCCAGCCTTCCAGCTGTCCTGCACAGATGCCCTGGCTACAGAGTGAAGGCCAGTCCTCAGACCACCCTGTCACTATGGAGACTCCAGGAAAGCTTGGTTACAGTGACAGAGACACGAGAAGGCCCAAACACAGACAAAGCACAGAAACTGATAAACACACACACACACAGAGAGAGAAGAGAGATGAAAGAGTAAAACTACCACTGCAGAAATAACCTCAATTTACTTTGTTTCTGCAACTTCTGACCTTACTACTAAAGGGGAACAGAGGTTGGGGAAGGCAAATAAACAATAGTAAAGATGGAAAATGATGTGTCCTGACCGTCACCCCTGACGCTGTTTTCCTCCCTCTTGGGGCAGCCCTTCTGTGGGTGGTTGGGTACCCAAGGAGCAGAGCTGGTCTCAGGTGAGGCGCATCAGGAGTTAAGCTGGTATTTATTCACAGGTTAAAGAGGCAAGCTCCAGAGTGAAGGCGGGGCTGAGCACAGCTAACAAGCGGCTCTCTCAGGCAGCATTCTGGGCGATTACTCCCGAGCACCCAGCCATACCAAAATCAATAAACAATTTCAGCGCAGCCCAGGAAACTTTGCCACACTTAATAAAAGTCTCCAGCTGCGGTTATGGCTTCATTTCACCTTAACGTCTTCTTTAACTGTCCCTTCTTTTCAAGATCAATTAGAGGAACATGCAAAGAGAATAAAGAAATACACATGCACTTTCAGGGGCACATGAGCCAACAAATGCCCCCTAAACAAACAAGGTCAAAACTAGTTACCTGTATGGAACACCCCCACTCCACCCCCCAATTCATGACTCTGCTTTAAATAGACCAATGGGAAGTAAGTCTGGGGACAGGGTTGCAAGACAGGAACTGAGCATTAGGGAGAAAGACCAGCAAGAAGGTAAGGGAGCCACCCCAGTTCTTAAATGTACATAAGGAATTCTGGTGTGAAATACACCCTTATTTTCTTCATGGGTTCCCTGGGGCCTCTTCCTGTCTGCAAACCATGCATATTTAAGAATGAATAGAAAGAGAAAAATGGAAGTCTGGAGAGATAGCTCACTTGGTGAAGTACTTACCATAGAAGTACTGAGGACCTGAGTTTGGATCCCCAGCACCCATGTAAAAACCTAGTGTGGAAACAATGCCTGTAATCCCAGTAATGGGGAGGTGGAGATAAGAGGAACCCTAGGAGCCGAGCAGGGCTGGCACATGCTTTTAATCTCAGCACTCGGGAGGCAGAGGCAGGCAGATCTCTGTGAGTTCAAGTCCAGTCTGGTCTACAGAGCAAGTTCCAGGACAGGCTCCAAAGCTCCACTGAGACACCCTGTCTTGAAAAACAAAAATAAAACAAGCAAACAAAAAGAGATAGAATTCCTAGGGCTTGCTGGCCAGCAAGTTTAGCCAGTCAGCGAGCTCTAGACTCAAAGAGGGGCCAGGGTGTCTGAAAAAATAAAGCAGCAAGGGGTTGAGGAAGGCATAAGACATTGACCTGTGACCATCACACACATGTGCACACACTTGCACAAACACACATGTATGTACACCTATGCTGCACATTTTTTAAAAAAGAAAAGAGAAAGAGAAAGAGAAATGTACAAAAGTTGGTGTTAAAGTCTTCGTCAAACAGTTGAGGGATGCTGCCTGCCCTGGTCAGGTCCTCCATCCATCAGCCAGCTTGGATGGTGTGTGCCGCTGGGTGATTCGTGTGTGTACTTATCGCTTACCATAATGTTGGTTCCAGAGCAGAGACAAGCACTTGCCAGCCCTGTTAGGATGCAACAGAACTAAATTAAAACCTGCTGAATTTTCTCAAAAATGGTTAAGCTCCATTCTATACATTTGCAAGTCCATGTCTCTGCAGGGCCAAACTCTTTCCTCCCATCGTTGAAAATTACCAGGCTGTGTGAGATGAACTGCTCACAGTTCAGGACGTCAATATCACTAACTAATTCATCATCTTCCCTGGCTTCTCAGACGCTCAAGTGCATGGGTAGGAAAACCCATCTGCGAAGAGCAGAGAGATGAAGATTTCCCATGAAAACACTTCATAGAAATAAAAGGAGTCTCTGAGATGGAGAGCATTCTGTGTGAGCATAAGAATGGTGATCCTGCTCTCCTTGTGATGGAAGCATCTCAGATGTAACCAAAAACTCCAAGAGAGAATCAAGCAGCCATCTTCCCTCCAATAATAATAATAATAATAATAATAATTCTTACTCAGGAGCTTAGGCTGGCCTTAAACTCACAGCAATCCTCCTGCCTCTGCCCCCTCCATAGCACTAAGACTGCAGGTCTGCGTCACCACAGTCATCTTGCTTCATTGTGTTGTTGTTGTTTGCTTTTATTGAGACATAATATTTATAGATTTTTATGGCGGACAGTTTGATAATTTGATGTGTGTGATTATCAAATCAGTGTAATAAGGGTTCCTCCTCTTCTATATCAATCATGTTTATGTGTTGGGGACATTCTTGGTGTTCTAGTTACTATGTCACAGATTGTCATGAGCAGTGTCTATCCTGCTGTGCTGTAGGAAGCCAGGGCTCACTGCTCTCTGGTCATGTTTAGCTGCCTCTTACCCTGAGGCTCTCTTCTGTTCACACTCAGGTCCCTGCCTTCCACCGCTTGCCTGCCTAACTGATGCTGTTAGTTAGTTAGTTTCCCTGGACTTAAAAAAAAAAAAAAATGCCCAGAGTCCCAGCATCCTCTCTGCCTCAGATTCACAGTTCTGCTTCAGCCTGCCCAGGGCTGGGCCCCATGCAACGCACCTCCCACCCTCTGTCTCTGGATCCTCTCTCCAGCTCCCCACCTGCCTTCACAGTCACCTGGAGTACCATTCACCTTTCAATCCAGTTTCAGGAAAACCCAAGGCATCTGGGAGGCAGAGGACCCGAAAGCAGTAATTATGGCAAAGTCTACCTTCTCCCTGTCCACTATAGAAAGTGACTCTGTTTAAAAGTTCTGTTTGTAAGAGGTAGAAAGATAAGGCAGCTGTTGACTTTCATACCATCATGACAGTCTGGAATGCAAAAAAATAAAATAAAATACATTTTTTTTTTGGTTTGTTGGGACAGAGTTTAACAGTTCAGAGTAAAGAACAAAGCCAGGTCAACAACAGCAATAAAGCGAGCTCTCTAAGTGGGTCCAGTTTTGTTCCAAAACTAAACCCAGTATGTCAACAAGCTACTCACACAGCTGCCCAGGCTCTAGGCTTTTCCACAGGTTCTGGTGGCCCTCTATTGCTTCCTAGGTGTGACTGGTTCATGACACCTAGTTAGCACATTAGGTAGGAAATCCTAGCCCTACTGGGAGCTAACACAGAGGAAGCCACAGGTCCACTTGCCTTTCTAAAACTGTCAATAAACACATTTGTAAAAATATTCCACAAAATGGAGACAGAGCCACAGGATCTGGTGGAAAAAGACAGCTACAAAGGCATGTGTTCCTGCGCCTTCCTCGTGCCTCCATCCTGTTTAATATTTTCATGGTGAGCACAGAGGGAGAAGTTCATGGCTAATTCTGTCTTTTGATATCCGGCAGGAGCTCAGGATGTACGGCCGTCTTTATAAGCAACCTTCACCAGCTGAGAAACACTCGCTTGGAAAAAAAAAAAGTCAACTGGGAATCTGGTTAGTGTAACGCTTAGCAAATGAGGACTACGAAAGACCAGGCAGAGATTAATGCAGGCTATATTGGGAGCCTGGGAATGAAAGGCAAGTGGCCATGTGGGTGTCTGAAGACCTCCTTTACTTTGGGAAATGTTTAAGACTTGTAGGATAATACACCATCAAGTGGCAATTCAAACGGTCTCATTCACCAAATCCACAAGTGGCAAGATCTGTTCTTTGTAGGCTGCCTCGTCTCTCTATGGCTCTGAACATCATGCAGAGCTTTGAAATATATATTTGGAGTGAAGTGACCTGGCTAGAAACTGACTTCAGTTATAAATCAACTCCTGGCTCACTGATTACTTTTTTCCATTCATTTTTTTACTAGTATGTATTAATATACAAAGTATATTATTACTGTAGGTGCATATGGGGTACTTTCATTATCTCCATCTTCTCTCACCCCCCCCCCACCTCCTTTCCTGCTGGTCCCCTCTCGTCACTGAAACAGCACTCCGATTTTTATATCTTTTTTTTCTTTCTATTTAAAAAATCCAGATTACTCACGAGAGAAAATGAGACACCCATATGTCTAGCTCCAGTTTATTTTCCTTGTCACAATGACCCCCAGGCCCATCTGTTTTCCTGAAAACGACACAACTTTATGGTCCTTTATGGCTAAATGAAACTCCACTGTACAAATACTCTTCACTTCCTTTGTCCTCTCAGCCATCAATGGGCACTTGGCTCTTGTGAGTATGACTTCAGTGACTATGGCTGTTCTGACGTCTCCAGCTTAGATTCCTTTGAGTGGCATAGCTGGGTCATAAGGTAGTTGTATTTCTGGGTTTTTGAGGAAATGCCATTCTGATTTCCATAGTTACTGAATTGATTTACATGTATTCCCAAGAATACTGTATAAGCTTTCCTTTTCTTCATGTCCTTTTTTGAACATGTTATTTTTTTCCTTAGGTGATTACCTTCAAACAACTGCATATACGACACGTGAGGTGACTAGGAAGGTTTGCTGTAGAGCGAAGATGACTAGAAATATACAAAAAATGTACTGCCCTGCCTTCTCTCAACGCAGGGCACCTTTAATACCCACCATCACTGCTTCTGTGACACACATAGTAATTGGTCACCCCAGTCTAGTCTCAACCAAATGCACTCATCTATGAGTATGCCATTCTGGGTACATCTATGGTTAGCATTTTATTCTTCTGTGGGCATCTGTCCAGGTTGTGCCCTTTGAACTCACCTTTTATATCCCAGGTCCTGCAGGAAGATTTAAACAAATCTGCACTTATAGATCATGTCTTAATTAGGGTTATTATTGTTACAATGGCTGGACCCTCCCATACCAAACACTAATTAAGAAAACACCCTACAGCCAGAGATGGTACTTACTTTGGAGGCAGAGGCAGGCAGATCTCTGTGAATTCGAGACCAGCCTGGTCTACAGAGTGAGCTTCAGGGCAGGACAGTCAAGGCTACACAGAGAAACCCTGTCTCAAAAAGCCAGAAAAAGAAGAAAAGAAAAAAGAAAATACCTACAGGCTTGCCTACATCCCGATCTTATGGAAACATTGTTTTTTGTTTTGTTTTGTTTTGTTTTGTTTTTCAATTGAGGCTCGCTCCTCTCCAGTGACTCTAGCTTGTGTCAAGTTGACATAAAACTAGCCAGCACAGCTTGTTAACTTGACATACAAATACATCACAGTTAACCCACATCCTCTCCTTTCTTGGTCATCCTTAAGATCACATATTAGCTGGGCGTTGGTGGCGCACGCCTTTAATCCCAGTCCCAGTACTCGGGAGACAGAGGCAGGCAGATCTCTGTGAGTTCTAGGCCAGCCTGGTCTACAGAGAGAGTTCCAGGACAGGTGCTAAGGCAATACAGAGAAACACTGTCTCCAAAAACAAAAACAAATCACATATTGATAAAGACATCATAAAATTTTACAAACTTAAAGACTATAAAAATTCAAAAACTTAAAAACTCAATCTCGACGGGCATTGGTGGCACACATCTTTAATCCCAGCACTCGGGAGGCAGAGGCAGGTGGATCTCTGTGAGTTGGAGGCCAGCCTGGTCTACAGATCAAGTGCCAGGATAGGCTCCAAAGCTACACAGAGAAACCCTGTCTTGGAAAAAAAAAAAACAAAAAAACAAAACAAACCCTCAATCTCTTTAAAATATCCAGTCTCTTAAAATCCAGTCTTTTAAAATCTAATGTCTCTCAACTATGGGCTCCTTTAAATAAAAAACAAGTGAAGTGTTTCCTTACTTCAAGATGGAAGAATCAGGGGTATAGTCACAATGTACCAACAGTGTAAATCACCCAATTTCCAGTGTCCAGGATCTACTCACGATCTTCTGGGCTCCTCCAAAGAGCTTGGGTCACTTCTCCGACTCTGCTCTCTGCAGCACACACAGCTTGTCTTTGAGCATCAGTCGAGCTGACTCCATTTCATTACTGCTACTATGCTTGGTGGTTAGCCCATGGTGCTGGCATCTCCAAATTGCTGAGGTCTTTGCTGCAACTGGGCTGTACTTTCATCAATAGCCTCTCACAGGCTCTCTTCATGGTCACACCTTTGCATGGCCCCTCAGTCCACGGCCTTCAATTGCTACGGAGGCTGCACCTTCACCAATGGCCTCTCTTGGCCTATCACAGTGCCAAGCCTCAGTTGCCCTTCATGACCCCTTCATGCCTTCAAATTCAGTTGCCAGTGCAAGGTACAACCTTGGCTGCCTCTGGAACACAGCTTCTCAGTTGACTCTTAGGAAACACTTCCCAGAAGATTTCACCACAAAGATACTTATTGTTTCTTAATCACTGCTAATTTCTCAGTTCCAGCCAACCAGCATAAATTGTTCCAATAACACAAAGGTTTCACTCAATAGTGCTGCTTTTTTGTTACTCATGACTAACTCTTTATGCCCACCTGACTAGAACCACAGATTCTTTTTTTCCCTCCATTTTTAATTTAAATTAGAAACAAGATTGTTTTATATGTCAATCCCAGTTACCTCTCCCTCCCCTCCTCCCATGCCCCCCACTAACACCCTACCTATCCCATACCCTGAACCACAGATTCTTAATTCAAACCATGCAATAGCCCTGACAGAGTCTTTAGCTGACTCTCAAAGTTCCCTCTGAAACTTCACAGCCAGGCCTCTATCATTTGCTATTCTCTCATCACTCTTCCAAGCTCCCACAGAACAGCTCATCAAGCCAAGACTCCATGGCTTTTCTAGCCCAAAGTTCCAAAGTCCTTCTACATTCTCCTCAGAAACACATGGTCAGGTCTGCCACAGTGATGCTCCACACCCCTGGTACCAACTTCTGCCTTAAGATTACTATGACCAAAACCAAGTTGGGGAGTAAAGGGTTTATTTGGCTTACACTTCCATATGATAGTCCATAATTGAAGGGACTCAGAACAGGAACTCAAACAGTGCCTGGAGGTGGGAGCTGATGCAGAGGCCATGGAGGAATGATGCTTACAGGCTTGCTTGTCAAGGCTTATTCAGCCTGTTTTCTTATAGAACCCAGGACCACCAGCCCAGGAGTGGCACCACACCCAATCGGCTGGGCTGGCCCTCCCCATCAATCAATCACTAATTAAGAAAATGCCCTTCAGGTTTGCCTGCAGCCTAATCTTATGGGGACATTTTCTCAGTTGAGGACCCCTTCTCTCAGATGAGTCTAGCTTGTGTCAAGTTGACACAAAACCAGCCAGCACAGACCTCTGCTCCTGTTTCACTCAGTTTGAGAGAGCTTGCTGTGTCCCACTGGTAAATTGAGCGGGGCCTCCTGTTGGGCAAGAAATACCATGCATCCTTTCTTGGTTCTCAAGAGCAAAGGACAGGGACCTACAAGGGTTTCCCCTTCTCCCCTTTATGATTAAGGAGTCTGTACTAATGACTTCCTTAAACAGTGGTTCTCAACCTGTGGATTGAGACCTTTTTGAAAGATTCACAGGGGTCGCCTATCAGATACCATGCATATCAGATATTCACATTATGGTTCATATCAGTAGCAAAATTATAGTTATGAAGTAGCAATGAAAATAATTTTATGGTTGGGGGGGTCACTACAACATGAAGAACTGTATTAAAGGGTCACAGCATTAGAAAGGTTGAGAACCACTGGACTAGAAGGTTCTTAAGGACTGGAGAATTCCATGTGTATCATAAGCTTCCAAGATTGAATTTCCAGCATTCACTGGGAATGTGTCCAGGCCAGAGTCTGTTAAGCCATCTAGTGCCTGGGTAGGCTCTGGGTAGGTGGAGCACCTGCTGAATTGTCTTGCACACATTCAGAGTTCCCATCTCTTTGGAATGGGATACTTTATTGTCAGTATTCCATTGGTTTCAGTATTGGTCACTCAGCATACTCAAGAGTTGTTATTCCTATACCTCAACATAATAAAAGCAATATACAGTAAGCCAACAGCCAACATCAAATTAAATGGAGAGAAACTCAATGCAATTCCTCTAAAATCAGGGACAAGACAAGGCTATCCACTCTCTCCATACCTCTTCAATATTGTCCTTGAAGTTCTAGCTAGAGCAATAAGACAACAAAAGGAGATCAAGGGAATACAAATCGGAAAGGAAGAAGTCAAACTCTCACTATTTGCAGATGATATGATAGTCTACATAAGTGACCCGAAAAACTCTACAGCTGATAAGCACCTTCAGCAAAGTGGCAGGATACATGATTAACTCAAAAAAATCTGTAGGCCTACTATATACTGATGGCACATTTGTGGAGAAAGAAATCAGAGAAACATCACCCTTTACAATTGCCACAAACAACATAAAATACCTTGGGGTAACACTAACCAAAAAAGTGAAAGACCGTACCATAAGAATTTTGAGTCTCTAAAGAAAGAAATTAAAGAAGATACCAGAAAATGGAAAGATCTCCCATGCTCTTGGATAGGTAGGATCAACATAGTAAAAATGGCAATCTTGCCAAAAGCAATCTACAGATTCAATGCAATCCCCATCAAAATCCAAACACAATTCTTCACAGACCTTGAAAGAACAATTCTCAACTTTATATGGAGAAACAAAAGACCCATGATAGCCAAAACAACCCTGTACAATAAAGGAACTTCTGGAGGTATCACCATCCCCAACTTCAAGCTCTACTACAGAGCTATAGTCCTGAAAACAGCTTGGTATTGGCACAAAAATAGACAGGTAGACCAATGGAATAGAGATGAAAACTCTGATATTAACCCACACACCTACGAACACCTGATTTTTGACAAACAATCCAAATTTATACAATGGAACAAAGAGAACATCTTCAACAAATGGTGCTGGCATAACTGGATTCGGACTTGTAGAAGACTGCAGATAGACCCAAGCCTATTGCCATGCACAAAACTTAAGTCAAAATGGATCAAATACCTCAACATAAATCAAGCCACACTGAACCTATTAGAAGACAAAGTGGGAAATACCCTTGAATTAATTGGTACAGGAGACCGCTTCCTGCACATTACACCAGTAGCACAGACACTGAGATTAACAATTGATAAATGGGACCTCCTGAAACTGAGAAGCTTCTGTAAGGCAAAGGACACAGTCATCAAGACAAAACAGCAACCCACAGACTGGGAAAAGATATTCACCAACCCCATATCCAACAGAGAGCTGATCTCCAAAATATATAAAGAACTCAAGAAGCTAGTCTCCAAAACACCAAACAATCCAATTAAAAAGTGGGGTACAGAACTAAATAGACAATTCTCAATAGAGGAATCTAAAATGGCTGAAAGACACATAAGAAAGTGTTCAACATCCTTAGCCATCAGGGAAATGCAAATCAAAACAACTCTGAGATACCATCTTACTCCTGTCAGAATGGCCAAAATCAAAAACACCAATGACAGTTTATGCTGGAGAGGATGTGGAGAAAGAGGAACACTTCTCCACTGCTGGTGGGAGTGCCAACTTGTACAGCCAGTTTGGAAATCAGTATGGCGACTCCTCAAGAAAATGGGAATCAGTCTACCACAAGATCCAGCAATTCCACTCTTAGACATATATGGAAAAGAAGCACATTCATACAAGGACATCTGTTCAGCACTATTTGTAATAGCCAGAAACTGGAAGCAGCCTAGATGCCCCTCAACTGAAAAATGGATAGAGAAAATGTGGTACATTTACACAATGGAGTACTACTCAGTGGAAAAAAAACAATGGAATCTTGAAATTTGCAGGAAAATGGATGGAACTAGAAGAAACCATTCCAAGCAAGGTAACTCAAACACAAAAAGAAAACATGGCATGTACTCACTCATATGAGGATTTTAGACAGAGTAAAGGATTACCAGCCTACAATCCACACTGCCAGAGAAACTAGTAAACAAGGAGGACCCTAAAAGAGACATACATGGTCCCCTGGAGAAGGGGAAAGGGTCAAGATCCCCTGAGAAAATTGGGAGCATGGGAAGAGGGGGGGAGGGAGCTAGAAGAATGAGAAGGGGAGAAGAGGAGGGATGCAGAGGACATGAGGGAGCAGAAAGGTTGAGTCAGGCGAAGAATAGATGATAAAGAGAATGGAGATATCATAATAGAGGGAGACATTTTAGGTTTACAGAAAAATCAGGCACTAGGGAAATGTCTGGAGATCTACAAAGATGACACCAGCTAACAATCTAAGCAACAGAGGAGAAGCTACCTTAAATGCCCTCCCCTGATAATGAGATGGATGACTGACTTATATGCCACCCCGAAAGCAAACAGCTGGTGGTGAAAGACCCAGGGCCCCAGGATCTCAGCCCAGGACCTCGGCCACCCCAATCACCATGCAGAGGCCAAAACTTGATGCAAACAGCAAGAGGCTTTATTATAGTTGTTTAACGAGCTAACGCCATGTTAGCTCAGGCCTTTCATCTACCCGCCATGGCAGATGGCTCAAAGCGTCTGCATAAAGATCTTATAGGGCAGCGTAAGGGGAGTGTCTAGGGGTACGCACAGGCTCAGGATTGGTGTGCCTCCAGGCTTGGAGGGTTTGCCCTGTGTTGATTGGTCAACTGGTTGTTATGGCCTATAGGCCCTCCCAGGGTGGTTGCTATGCTCTGCGAGTCATTGCTGTGCATTTATCTGTAAAGCACACCCAGAGGTGTAAAGCATAGCACCACCAGCTAACTTCTGATTGGTTCCTTGCCATGAGGCAGGCACCTAACCTCCTAGTGACCAAGGCAAGCCGGGGCAAGTACGCGTTTGGCTGTTATGGCTGCCGAAATTGGGAGCTGGTCCCTTCAGTGGAAGTAGAAGCAGACACCCACAACTAATCACTAAACTGAACTGGAATCCAGTTGCAGAGGAAGAGTGAAGAGCAAAGGGATACAGACCAGGCTGGTGAAACCCACAGAAACAGCTGACCTGAACATCGGGGAACCCTTGCTCCCCAGACTGATAGCTAGGATACCAGCATGGGACTGATCCAGACACCAGGAACGTGGGTTTCAGTGAGGAAACCTCTACAGGACCTCCTGTAGTAGTTCATTACTTATCCCTAGCACAGGTGCGGACTTTGGGAGCCCATTCCACATAGAGGAATACTCCCTGAGCCAAGACACACGGGGGTGGGTCTAGGCCCTATCTCAAAGGATACAATAGACTCTGATGACACCCTATGGAAGGTCTCACCATCCAGGGGGAACAGAAAGGATATGTGATAGGTAGGGTTTTATGGGAGGGGGGCAGGGGAGGACGGGAGGGAGAGGGACCTGGGATTGTCATGTAAAACAATCTTGTTTCTAATTCAAATAAAAAAATCTGCAAAAAAATAAGAGTTGTTATTCCTCCTTTAAATGAGCATTTCCTGGTAGTTCAACTTCAAATACATTGTCAATTTGTTACGAATCCTACAGTGTTTTCTGATGTGGCTGTGTGTTTCTACTTGAAGTTCTGTTTTCCCGAGCACTTAAGTTAAAGAAGAGTATGTTTGACATGTAAATGGCAGCCATCCACACCCTTCACTATGAGAGAAACACATTCATGGACTCATTCGGCCAGTCCTGTGCAATTTCCCTGAGACCCAAAATTCCAAGCACTGGCGGCAGAACTGAACCTGTAGTTCGGGGCTGTAATTCCAATGCTAGGAAGGCAGAGACAAAAGGATCACAAGTTCAGGGTCAGCCTGCAGGACACAGTGAGCTTCAGGGTATCCTGGACTATGTGGTAAGCCTCTTTCAAAAAGGAAAAGGAAAAAGAAGTTAGGTACAGTGAGATGCTTAGCTGAAGCCATGGGTTCTGGGCCTTTCCATGAGCTTGGATGTTGGTGGTTTAATATCAGAAATTTATCATTATGTGAGAAATTATATCTTTCTGAACAGCATTAAATTTTTCCCATGAGGCCAATCAAGATCAAAGCAAATAATATATATTTTAGCAACCTCCTGTGATTAAAAAAATCACCCAAACACCATAATGTTTTCTTTTATAGAAATTCTAAAGTTTGATCCTGATTTTGTGAGACAGTTCATAGAAGATCCATGTTAATATCACACCATAACCCAAGTTCTTCTAAAGGTTCAACAAGGAAGACATGCAGGAAAAGGTGGCTTGTTGAAAACAAAAATAATTCTAAGAAAATCAATACCACATCTGAGACCTTGGCCTGGCAGCTTTTACTAGACGGCTATCCCACCAAAAATTTTATTCTCTGCTCCAAATAGCCTAATGGGGGACATTTTCCCCCAATCCTGTGCTGGAGCAGAAAAGCCTCTTTGTTCTGCCTGCTTACAGCTTGTCAAATAGCCATAGAAGGACATTGTAGCAACTTCAGGACTCAAACCAAAGGCAACTGAAATATTTCTGGAGATGAACCCATGAATGAACTAACTCTCAGATGTCAGATGGGAATAGGTGTCCCCGGCCATTCTCTCTCTCTCTCTCTCTCTCTCTCTCTCTCTCTCTCTCTCTCTCTCTCTCTAAAACAGGGCTTTTCTGTGTAGCTCTAGCTATCCTGGAATTTGTTCTGTAGACCAGGATGGCCTCAAACTCAAGAGTTCCACATGCCTTTGCCTCCCCAGCGCTAGGATTAAAGGCATGTACCACCACGCCTGGCCATTCTAGTATCTTTGGAGACCCTGGTATTGTTGGCTTGCTTGATATTCTATCATGATGCATATTCTATATATTGTATGTCATATATATTTTATACATGTTTGTGCACATGTTAGTATATGCATGCCCATATATATACACACACGTGTGTGTGTACATGCAGTTATAGATATATACATATGATGGGTATATACTTTGTATGAAGTAAGTTCTTTGAAGGAACAGGAGAATATGTAAGGATACAAGGAGAAATAAGTATCTGAAAAATCACTGGAAATAGAAATAATGAGTGTGAACATGTGCCTGGTGCATAGCCCAACAACCCATCCCCAAGTGTGTGCACACACACCAAACCAACATGATCTGTAATAACTCCAAACTGGAATAGTCTTTCAATAGGCTATCTATAGTAAGTGTGGTATATTTATGCAATATTCCAGGTCCACAGCATGGAAAAATTACTGACACATACAACAAACTAGATAAAACCCACAGATGTAATAATGAGCAAAACAGCCAGGCCAAAAAGCATGTGTATTGAGGTTCCACTTCATGAGATTCGAATAGAGCTCACCCTGACTCACATGCTTAGAAGCAGAATAATAAAGTGGTGTGCGTGTGTGTGCGTGTGCGTGTGTGTGTGTGTGTGTGTGCGTGTGCGTGCGCGTGTGTGTGTGTGTGTGTGTGTGTGTGCGTGTGCGTGTGCATGTGCGTGTGTGTGTGTGTGCGTGTGTGCGTGTGGTGTGTGTGTGCGTGTGTGCGTGTGTGTGTGTGTGTGTGTGCGTGTGTGCGTGTGTGTGTGCATGTGCGTGTGTGTGTGTGCGTGTGCGTGTGGTGTGCGTGGTGTGTGCGTGCGTGTGCGTGTGCGTGTGCGTGTGTGTGTGCGTGTGCGCGTGCGCGTGCGTGTGCGTGTGCGTGTGCGTGTGCGTGTGCGTGTGCGGTCGCCGTGCGTGCGTGTGTGCGTGGCGTGTGCGTGTGCGTGTATTGCGCGTGTGTGTGTGTGTGTGTGCGTGTGCGTGTGCGTGTGCGTGTGCGTGTGCGTGTGCGTGTGCGTGTGTGTGTATGTGTGTTCGTGTATGTGTGTTCATGCTTGCATGATTTTTTTTTAAAGAATTGGGCAAAGTAGAATTCTATAGTATTCTGTTCACTAAGACCAATGGGAGTCAATGATTTGTGTTTGCTTGTTCCAGAAAATTCTAAAGCAAATTAGCAACTGACCATGAGTCAGCTCTACCTCTACCAAGTCAGCTTGGTCCTCCTCTCTTCCCTCTACTTTGCAATACTATGCCATAAGTGGATCCATTTTAAAGGGGGGAAGAAAGAGCCTCTTTGCTTTTTTCCTGGATGGAGAGAAAGGTTCCATAGATCAAAGCCCCCACACCCCTGATACACCCTGGGAGTCCCCTCGTGTGGGCACTGCAGCCAGGCTCAGCCTCCTGCACAGAGAGTCGAGAAGTTACTGGTGACAGAAAAGCTCTCTGCAAGCTTACTGCCTGAGTTGGGATCAAAAGGAGACTGAGAGAGAAAAAAAAAAAAAAAAAAAAAAACAAAAAAAAACAAAACTCTGGTCTAGCATCTGCTGTCTTGAGAAATGGTCACCTTTGAACTCCCCACTTTGACACTAGTCAGAATCCTCACAGTATCAACAAGCCTGCTGCAGCATCCCAGATCTAAGCTCATCTCCTCACTGGCATCATGCTCCTGCCTTGGCTCTAGCCCATCCTGCTTCTACCTTACCTTGCTTGGAATCCCTGGCAAGATGAGCCAGTAGCACTCAGCCAAGAAAGCAAAAGCTCCTAGGAGCAACTGCTTCAGTTTACTGCAAACCCCAACAACATGCATATTTGGCTTCCTGTCTACCTAGCGTGGAACAGGGTTGATTGTAACATTCATTCTCAGGTTCCTAGCATGAGTGGCCCCATTTCAGTGGCAGGGCAGTCTGCCTGGAAAGGAATGGGAGAGCAGCCACCAAGCAAGGCTGCTGGGAGCAGGGTGCTCCTCCAGTCAGCAGCACCTTCTAGGAATGTTTCTAAGATGGTTCTGTCAGGACTACAGAGCCAACCTTGACCAGTCACTCCGGAGCCTCCTCACTCTATAATGGCTCTTCACTGACCCTTGAGAGCATAGCAGATGAGGGGGCTCCATGGAACATGTTCCAGAGCAGTGATGGGACTCTGTCTCACATATCCCTGAATGGCTGTGAGGAATCCATTATTCAGACACAATTTTACCACCACTCTTTCCTTCCTCTTTATAAAATGAAAACAGATTAAATGGCATTTTCTGACTATTGTTTTCAAACACTCCAATGGGAGCAGGGAGAGTGGCAGAGGAAAGACTAGAAATAGAACAGAGGTCTACCTGTGGGAGCCCTGGACCATGAAAAGTGAGGGAACTGTCCTGCATGTGGAAGAGAGAGGAAGCTTCCCGGGATTCTTGATCACAAGGTGACCACACAGAGTCAGCTCAAGGATAGATGTTTCACTTCAAAAGCTTCATGGGAACAATTTACAGCCATTCAGAGATCAGATTGGGGAAGTGGTGTACGGGGGAGCAGGGACACCACACCAAAGGCAGAAACAGCCGCAGTGTGGAAGAAGTACAGACAGATGCCCAAGATCACCTGACCAGTGTTGCCCAGTGTCTGGAGAGAGACTGCCAGGTCTATTGAGCAGACAGGTAGGTGTACACTCTGGGTAGGCTCTCAGGATGATGGATGCCTACCTTGCCAGAACTTCACCCAAGGGTCCACAGAGACACCTGAAGAGGAGATGGTTATCGAAGAGAGGATAGAGAAGCAAGTGTTGCCTGCATACTTCCTGCAGGCAGGAAGGGGGTTGACCACATTCCACCCTGGTCAGTGATGATGTAACTCATTAGACCCGAGGGTGGAGTTTAATTTTCTAGTCAATGGCTAGAATACTCATTCAGCTGAAGAAAAACAAAACAAAAAGCATCGTGCCTGACCAATTCTTAACCAGTCTCTTGTTTGCTTGTGAAATCAATCCAACATGTTTTAGCGAGAGCTACAAACCACTTCAAACTTGGCAGCTGTAGACAGTGTACTTATCTCTAATTTCTGCAGGTCAGGCGGCTGCATACAGCTTGGCTGATTTAGCAGCTTCGGGTTCTCCTGGGGCTGCAGTCTCATCCAAGGCTCAACCAAAGAAAGATCTGTTTCCAAACTACTGAACGCTGTTGGCAGAATTGATCCCTTCATTGTCTTGCTGAATCTATCCTCAGCCTACAGAGACTGCTCGCCACATGGGCTTCTCCAACATGGCCAGGTCCCTCAGCACAATTTTCCCTTTCAAAGAAGAGAGCATGTAGAGAAAGGCAGCCAGCAAAAGGACTGCTATGTAACATAATTACAGGCACGCATCTCCTCACCTTTGCCATGTTCTCTTGGTTAGAAGCACATCTAACCATGGGGACAAGGGGGAAGGGACTACACAAAGATGTGAAGAAGGGACAGAGACCCAGGGATATCTTAGAGTCTCTCTGTTGCACCAGGACACGAGGGGGGCGGGGTGAATGAGTCATGTCTTCAAGGGAAGTAGCAAGGGGGAGAGGGAGGGAGGGAGGGAGGAAAGGAGGGAGGGAGGGAGGGAGGGGACAAATTATGGGAGGGTAGATTAGGTTAAAAAATATGCTGATCTAAAAAATATTACCTATAAATTGCCAAAAATCTCAAGATGTTTACCTTTGTTTTGGGGTTAAACATGAGACCCCTGTTATTTATGAGACAATCTGGAACTCTGAGCACCAACTGGATATGACATCAAGAAATTATCTTTATTTTTAATTTCTGAAAATTTTATTTTGAAAGTTTAATCTTTATTTTCGGAAACTCACACTGAAATACTAAAGATTAAAATGTGTCCTAGAGACTTTCCTTCAAAAGGAAGTGAGGGGACTGGGAGAAGGTAGACAGCAGAGAAGCAGGATCCCTGGGGCTGATGGTGGTAGACCTGGGTGTTGCTGGGACTCATGAAGCCATGATTAACTTTTGGGGATGACCAAGTTTTTAGCAACTAAATCTCTTGTAGTCCAAGCTAGCATCCTCACTATACTGAGGATGACCTTGAACTTCTGATCCTCCTGCCTTTATTTCCCAGGTGCTTGGAATCATAGATGTGTACCACCATACTTGGGTTATTTACAGTTCTGGGGAACACGCCTGATACCTTTTCATTCTGTAAGTTGGTTATCCCAGGCATTTGTCATAGTAACACAAAGCTTACTATCCTGGGTTTTAATAGCAACTGTGACATTTGTTTTAAGGGTGTCAGAAGGCTTAAGTAACGAGTGGAGATATCAAACAAGTCATCAATAGTAGATTTTTAGAGTTAAATTGAGGGCAAATAGAATAAAGATAGCACAGGCTATTGTTTAGGACAGTTGGGATTTTTTTTTTTTTATCAGAAAAGGGGCAGCTGCTCTATACCCCTAGCTTTCTTCCATCTTTACTGTCAAATACAATCTTTTCCCATGAAATGGGTAACAAAGACATTGATAAGAGAATTAGAGCTTAGAGTTTAGAGATTATAGAAAGGACCCCCTTTCTCTAGCTATGTAATGAATTAAAGTCACTTACCTCGATGAATTACTTCCCAGGATTCTGATAACCCTTGCAAATGGGATTGCTGCTCCGTCCAGAGCAACCAGTACAGCAAGTGCCAGAAGATGAGAGTTGGGAGTTTTTATACAACACACACACACACACACACACACACACAGAGAGGAGAGAGAGAGAGAGAGAGAGAGAGAGAGAGAGAGAGAGAGAACCATATAGACAGAGACAGATGTATTCTAGACACATTCCTCTATGTAGTCACACACATTCATGTTCGTGTGGACATATGAGAGAGTAACTATGACCATAAGTAGTAAAATTCATGTGCAGGCTTGCAGTTATGGTCAGTGGGAAAGCGGTAATCACTGTGTCCACCTTATAGCTGAAGAAGCTAGATTCATCCAGTTATTCCGATGGTTCATTTCCATCGGAAATGAACACTGCACCTCTCCCCTCCCTGGAAAATAACAAATCTATGACTTCTCTGTAGAGATGTGAATGAATGCCTGTTCATCCTAGCTAGGGCACCAGCAGCAGACCAAAGAAGGATTCCACCTGAGTGTAGCTGAGTGAAATGGAAAGTTTACTGGGGATGGCTACTGGAGGGTAGAAAAGGACTAGACAGTTCACCCCAGCATGGACAATGCCTCACAAAAGCTGCCTCCCTGGAGCTCCTGCCCAACTTCTAGGCAGCTCCAGCAGTCTCTTCTCCACAGTTATTTACTTTGGGGAAGGGGGCTTGTGGATGTTGGAGCTTTCTGAGTTTCTTGACCCTCACAAGTTTCCCTTTAAGACACTCTCCTCCCTCCAGGAGGAAATAGCCACCCAACAAAAAGCAAAGGGGCTTTAAACTGGAACTGCCTTCAAACAGGTTCAAAGAATATCATCTAAAACCTTCAGCCATGTGAACAGATGTTGAAAATGGAAGGGCTATTTGTTTCCTATGTTCCTCTGGCCTGAAGGGTTAAGGACTAGGCATGGCAGAGGCTATCCCAGGGGTTGACAGAAGAGTCCTGGCATGCTTCCAAGCCAGAGGTTTTGATAACAGAGACATGAGAACTCAACCTAAAAGAACTTCACAGGCTTGTAAGTGGGAGAAGCCAAGCAGGAACTGGGTCAGAGAGGTGGAAGGAAGAGTTACCTTGAAGCAATGCCCCATGGCCTTATACTGATACCCAGCCCAGTACCCAGCCCATGAGGGAACACCAGCCTATGATTAAACTCCCAAGGTAACGTTCATGAAAGCCCCTGCTAGGCTACCAAGTTTGTGAGTTAGCTGAGCTGCTAACAGAGAGTTCAGAGAAACTGAAGTCTTGATTTTCCTGGTGCCTACAGAGAGCCTGTGCTCCCCTGGCTGTGGGCTGCAGGCCTCTGGTGGGAAGCATGTCTCAGTCAGTGCCTCTGTCAAGAGACAGATGGAAGTGGCCACATGACCTCTGGTCTCACATCCATTCCACCAAATGGAGAGACATGACAAGCCTTTTATTTTCAGGACAGAGCACCATTGATTATTCCCCGTTAATGCTTCCCCATCGATGGCGGGCAGGCACTAGAGGGAAATGGAAGGATGTGATATCCGCCCCCCTCCCAGGAAAATCAATGTGATATGGTTTGATATTTCATCCTAGGATAACCTCTCTCCAAGTTCCAACCCACAGGCCTCTGCTTCTCCCTCCACCAACTCCACCAGGCATTGTCACACCTTTTCACACTTACGAAAGGGCAGGGAGGAGGGAGGAGATGGGGACCAGGAGTGAAGCCTCTGCTTACACTCTTTCCTAGGAATTCATAGCAATCAGACCATCTACAGGCCACACACACCCTGCCTTGCTCTGCAGCTTCCGGGTCCGAGGGACCCAGTTTCCCCTGAGCAAGCCGAGCAAGCCAGTGCTTCCTGCAGATACATCCAGCAGCCAGCCAGTCTCAAAGGATGACCTTGGGAAACTGACAGACTAGAAACAGCGAGCCCCCTGGCAGAAGTTGACAGTTGCAGGTTCAGAGAGGAGAGAAGACTTGTAAGGCAGGGAGGAGACAGGAGGAAGCAGCTGCTCTCTGTACCCACATGCAGGCATCACCACCAAAAGAAACCAGAAGTTCCTCTGTCCCCCCAAAGGGGGATGCCATTCAAAACAAGACCCTTGAGAATCTTGCATGTGACAAAGGGGAAGTGCTGCTCCTTTTGGGGTCTTGGGATGAAGAGGAAGTGAACCACTTACCCTTACCTGGGAACAAAAAACCAGCCAAATCTGCCAGAACAATATGCTGGTGGTCTGAGCAGGCTTCCTGAGCACTTGTGTCTGTGCCACAATTACACGGCTTTTGGAAAGCTTCAGGGATGCCCACCACCACACAGCCTCTGTGTGTGTGTGTGTGTGTGTGTGTGTGTGTGTGTGTGTGTGTGTGTGTGTGTGTGTGTGTGTGTGTGTGTGTGTGTGTGTGTGTTTGCGGCAGGTGGGGTGGGGGTGTTGCTCCAGGAGAAGAAAGTAGGTAGTTTTATTATTTTCCTTTTTTCTCAGAGGCTGGGAATCATGGAGTGAGCCTCTCCTGAGAGGCTGGAGCAGATGACTTCCTGTAGAGCAGTGCTTCTCAACCTTCCTAATGTTATAACCCCTTAATACATGCTGTGGTGACCCCCAACCATAAAATTACTTTCATTGCTACTTCAGAATTATAATCTTGCTATTATGAATTGTAAATATGTGATATGCAGATGGTCTTTGGTGACCACTGTGAAAGAGTTGTTTGATCCCAAAGGGGTCATGACCCACAGGCTGAGAACCACTGTTAAGAGAGGTTGGCCTGTCAAGCCATGTAGGCCTCCAGAGTTGCAGACCAGAATGTCTGAATCCACTAGTCTGTCTATTGCCTGGAAGGGGAATTAACCTATGTTTACATACCGATCTGCCTGCCTGCCAGGGTGTGGCTACAGTTTGGATATGGTTTCAATTTGTTCTTGAAGTTAATTACCTTTTCAGGTAACAGGAGAGGGTGAAAGCTGGTGTTTAGAGGTAAGGCCTTAGGAGGTGATTGGGGTTAGATAAGTTCATTAAGTGGGAGCCCCCAAAGTTGAGGCTTGGTGGTTATATAAGACGACAAAACAACACATAGACACTCCCTGGCTTGCCATGACCCACAGACCCACACTAGTCAGAACTCTCCCTTCCAGGAAGCCATCATTAAATGTGCATACCAGACCTTGTACCTCTAGAACAGTGAGCTGAAACAGGTTTTCTTTGTAAAGCTAGTCCACCTTGGGCATTTCATTATAGTAATGAAAGCTGACCTATGCCACTGCCCACTGTGGCATTAATTCTCCTGGAGTTCTTACAGGTAATGCTTTCTCTAATGCATTCCTGAATGTACAGGATATCTGTGTTATGAATGTGTGTTACTTTTTAAAAATATCTTGTGTCTTAGCAAGAACATGATTCAGTCCACAAATGACCTATGAGGATGCTGCCATGAGCTACAGAATGTGAACATCCTGTGTAGCCTTGATAATGTCCCTGCATGTTCCTGAATTTATCTTTTTCAGAGAGTCAGCCTCATGCACAGGTTCTACCCCACTGCTGGCATAGTCATTTCCGCCTGAGTCTGTCCCTTCTGCTCTGTAGCTCTTTTGGCTTCATGCCCCTTCTGTCAAACTCCTTCCTCTACTCCACATGATCAGGCAGGGGACACAGGTGCTCCAAGTATCAGGTGACAACAGCTGATCCCATTTAAAGGCTTTTGTGGGAAGAGGGTTATCCCAATCAAGGCAAGATGGTGGTATGATGACTCAAAGTCAGAATCTCAGCATGTCCTCTTCCCTTTTTATACACAGCCTAAAATTATACATGGTTGGCCGGTGGTGGTAGAGGGAGCTCTTGGCCCCCAGAACGATCATTAGGAAACCAGCATGGAGCTGATCCAGACCCCATAAATGTGGGTGTCAGTGAGGAGGCCTTGGAAATCTATGGGGCCTCTTGTAGTAGATCAGTACTTATCCCTAGCATAGGAATGGACTTTGGGATCCCATTTCACATAAAGGGATACTCTCTTAGCCTAGATACACAGGGGAGGGCCTAGGCCTTATCGCAAAGGATATGACAGACTCTGAAACCCCCCCCCCCATGGAAGGCCTCACTCTCCCTGGGGAGCGGAAATGGTATTGGATAGGTAGGGTGTTGGGGGTGGGCAGGGGAGGGGAGGGAGAGGGAACGGGGATTGACTTGTAAAACAATCTTGTTTCTAATTTAAGTAAAAAAAATAAAAAAATATAAAAGTTAATTATTTTATTCTAAACAGGAAGATACCTAAAAGACTTAATTTCTATCAGTAAAGTCCAATCGATGTGATGTTTTAGTCTAATTATTACTTCTTCAAAAAAATTATACATGGTTTCATGATCTATCATGAAAGGGAATGTCAGGGTCCCTCCAGGATCCCCAAACCATAACATGGGAGAATCCCTAGTCCAGGAGGAAAGGCCCCTGTGCTGTGCTTCCTAACCAGGATTTGGGCTGCACTGTAGATGCCATCTCCAGGCTCTCAGACATGCATGCCCCCATACTCAGAACATTTTGTGTCTTTATGTTGGTTTTTGTCTTGCCTTGTTTTTATGGGAAACAATACACTTCAAGAACAAGGCACACTCCCAAGTGTGGCTGCAATAGGATAATGCTGCCCATTTGGGCTGCTGCTAAGAGGACACCTCACTGGATAATAAAGAAGAGATATTTATTTCCTCACAGTTCTGAAAGTCCGAGATTGTGGTACCTCCATCTGGTGAAGGCACACGGTGGGAGGTAAAGGAGACAGGCTCACCCTACAATCCCTTTTTATAATGGCACTATTGGTTCAGGAGGGTTAAGTCCCATGGCCTAAATAACTCCATCAGGCCCAGCCTTCAATCCATTGCACTGAGGCTTAAGTTCCCAACGAATGAATTTAATGGGCATATTCAGACCATAGTGACAACACACTCTGGAGACAAAGCCAGAATTGATACCACCTTGACTTCCAGGGACCTTTCATCTCCCTCAGTTATTTCACACTTCTCCTGGCAGGCGGGGTCCTGATTTGCAACAGAAAAGTTGTTTTCCTGTTGTGTTAGTCAGCTTTCCATACCTGTGACAAAATGCCTGAGATGAACAATGAATAAGGAAGACCTTTCCTTTTGCTACACAGGGTCAGAAGTTTCAGCCCATGGCCATGTCACATTGTCTGAGGCAGCTCAGTGTATCACAGCAGAACACAAGGAGAAGCCTAGGAAAGTAGAGACTATTAGTAGTAGCCCCGTCTCTCTCCTCTCTGCTTTGTCATCTGCTGCCTGCCATGATATACCCAACACAACGTGCCAGATTAAGATTACATCACTGGGGATTCTGTCCACTGTGTACATTCCATTTCTAAAGTTTCTGGCCATTCCCCCCGCACCCCAAATCCTTGCTCAGTTTTTCATTCATGCTTTCTCTTTCATTTTGCTTATTTTTTTTCTCCTTACTTCATTGATCTACTTTCTATTTATTTCTTCTTTGAAGTCACTGTTTTTACAAGTAGACTTGTTTAACAAGTCAACTATTTCAGTATTTTTGGATTTGGCAATTGAGTTAGTGTCTTTTGGAGGTATCATCTTGCCTTGCTTTTTTGTTTCTTGTATTGTGTGATCTCATCCAGTTTTATTTTGTTCTTAGTGAGCAGCCTATTCCTTTAGGACTCAGTCACCATTACACCTCAGAGAATTCAAACCACTAGAATTATAATGCTGAACTGAATAAATGCACTTAAAATACACAAAAGCCCACTAAGATGCTACCAATAGCCAAAGAACAGAAAATGGTAGAGATGATGGAGACTCTGCTATTTTATTACTTTATGTGTATAGGTGTTTTGCCTACATGTGTGCTTGTACACTATGTGCATGCCTGGAACCCAGGGAGACTAGAAGAGGGTCTTGGATCCTCTGAAACTGGACCTGTAAACTGTTGTAAATTCGCATGTGGGTGCTGGGAATTGAACCCAGGTCCTCTGGAAGAACAAGTGCTCTTAACTGCTGAGCTGCTAGAAAAAAAAATCTATAAACTCGAGTCTAGAAACCTTCTCTAACTTCTGTGCTTTGGTTCATACTTAGGAAGGCCTTTCCACTCCCGAGTTCTAGAATTTTACCTAAGTTAACAAAGTGCTTACTGCACAAGCACAAGGATCTCAGGTCAATCCTCAGCACCCATGTAAAATACCTAGCACTCTCCAGGCCAATGGGAAGCTGCCCCAGGAAATAATGTGGATGGCCACAGAGGAATGGCACCCGAAGTTACCTCTGGCCTCCACATACAAATATACCAATAAAACTACTCTTATTTCACACTGGACTGCATGCAGACTGTCCTGGGGTGAGAAGTGAAGAATGGCTCTGCTCATTTTCCCAGAACACCATGGAAAGGTCCCAAGCCCAATGACTCTAAAGCCACCTTTATCATAGCTTCAGCTCCCATGTGGCCTATCTCTGAACCATTCTATTCTCCATTTATAAATTACTGAATACTATAACTGTTGTACATATGTTAATGTGTAGTCTGTCTTATCATCTTTATTTATTTGTTTTTTTGAGACAGGATTTTTCTGCATAGCCCTGGCTGTCCTGAAACTCACTTTATAGATCAGGCTGGCCTTGAACTCAGAAATCCACCTGCCTTTGCCTCCTGAACTCTGAAATTAGAGGTGTGCACCACCACACCCTGGTTCCATGTGAATTTTAAAATTAGCTTATATAAATCTTTTTATTTTAAAAAAGCCTACTAGTGTGCTTCTTAGATATATAAGTAAGATTTATTCTAATTTTGTGTTTATGTATATAGGCGCATATGCATGTGAATGCCTACAGAGGCCAGAAGCAGACCCTGGGTCCCTGTAAGTTGAGCTTACAGGTGGTTATGAGCTGCATGATGCAGGTGCTGGGAACCCAACCTGGATCCTCTGGAAGAACAGGAAGTGCTCTGAAGTGCTGGGCCATCTCTCCAACCCTGAGTATCACACTGAGTTGACACATTAAACATGGGGAAGTGATGGCTTCATGATGCTGAACATTCCTGTGAAAGAACATGGACATGGTAGTCTTTTCATTTGGTCTTAGTTTCATTGAATCTTGTTTGGTCCCTCACTGTTACTTAAATTTTTCCTGCAAATAAATTTATTCCTACCCTTTTTTTTTGTTTTCTGCTATTATAAAAATTATTTTCTCTTAGGCCATGAAATTGGGTACCTTGTATATAAAGATGATCATTTTCTGAAAATTAATTTTGTAAATTATTTTGTTTGTCTTTGGTTAGTCCTCTTTTGCCTCTAGGTAAACAATCTAATCATTTCATCCAGGACTTAGAACTTTATCTTCTCTTCCCTTCTAATTTCTGTCTTTAATTTCCTTCTCATGTCTAATTGTTTTGTCTACGTCCTGTGGAACAATTTTAAATAATAGTGACGATTAGTAGACATCTTTGTCTTGTTCCTGGCTTTAATGAAATTGCTTCTGGTATTCTCAATTAAGCACGACGCTGGCTTCAGATTGAGATAAATATATTTTATCATATGAAGGAGACACCCAGCTATTCCTAGTATTAAATGATCCTTGTATCCCTGAAATAAGCTTCACTTAGTCATGGTGAATTACTCTTATCTACAGCCATCTGGCTGGACTCAGTCCTAGATCCCCTGCTCACTGCTGGTGTTCAGCAGGCTACTTTACCTCCTTAGGACTCAGTTCCCATGCCCTTTAAAAGAAGGATGGGGGGGGTTACTTGCTCATTAAGTGGCTGTGCATATCAACTGGCTCTAGGAAATCTGAGCATCTCTTCAAATGTTTAAAAGCTATTTTCACACACACACACAAAAAACAAAAAACAACAAAAAAAACAAAACAAAACAACAACAAAAACCTGAGCAGGTTATTCCCCATTTTTTTCTGTGAAGTATCTTCTGTTTTTAAAAGTTCCTCATACATTGAGTTTAGCCATAATCATTGATGTAAATTACAAACATGCATCCCAGTTATTGCATTTTTTTGTTTGCTTTTGGTATAAGTGCAGACAGGCAAAAGCTTTAGTTGTTTTCTTTAGGAGGCAAAGGTTTCCAGTTGCACCTGGATTTCAAGAGGCAGGGAGGAGGATTCATGTCTCCAATTCTTCACTCCCCTGGCATCCCCACCCTTCGCCATATGAACTTACAATCCTCTCCAACCAAGGTGGTTTGTTTTCCTGCTGGTCCAAGGTGAGGAACAAAGAGCAGGCTGACCTAGCTGACCACCCCATCATAACCCTGCCGCTGACCAACACCCCCGGGTTACTGACAGGGCCAATTTCCTTATGAAAAGGCTTATTAGAATTTTAGGACTTGCAACCACAGAAACTATTTCTGAATTATTTATCTGCCCCACTGCTTATTCATGTGATCTACAACACTGTTTGGAGTTAGACATCATGTTAATACAGAATAGGACAGAGTCTCTCTTCCAAGTCATTTTTCATTTTTCTCAGGCTGGTTGTCTTCCTTTGATCTTCCAAGTCAATCTTACCATGAACATATCTAGTTCCAAGCAAAGAACTGACAGCATGGGGGTGGGGGGGACCACAGATCTTTCTACAAAGAAGACAATCCCAGATCTGCAGAATTTTGGTAAATTATTTCGGGAGGTTTTCAATTTTACTAGTTAAGGATGTTCATGGCATTGCCTTATCAACCTTCCTATCATGGCTCCATCTGTCACTTCCTACTTTGGTTTATGGCTTTAACTTGGGAGCTCAGTCTCACATCACCTTATCTGTAGAGTGCTTTAACACCTGGATGGAAGTTTACAAGTTTTGAGGTTGCTTCTGTTAATCATCTGGAATGAAGACAGATCCAGGTCCACTGAAAATTTTAGACCACAGAAACAGTACACATTGAACAGAAACCTATGCCAAGGACAACTTGT
The DNA here is from genome assembly GCF_003668045.3 of Cricetulus griseus. Taxonomy (NCBI): domain Eukaryota; kingdom Metazoa; phylum Chordata; class Mammalia; order Rodentia; family Cricetidae; genus Cricetulus; species Cricetulus griseus. The sequence goes on from NC_048598.1 coordinate 117,515,974, forward strand.
CAAACATTTTGAAGTGAAAAATGGCATTTCTTCCACTAGGGTCAAGATGGAGAAGGGCAAACTTGTCTGTATATAGTTCAGTGGTTTATCTAGTACTTACCCCACACTGGCAGACATCATGCTTGGAGGGAGCCGGCTTTGTGGAGATCTCAGCCGAGATCCCCTTCTATGAGCATTCCGTGCCCGACCTCAGGTACTCACCTCAGTCTTCATGCCAGAAGCTCATTGGGACTTGGTGAATACTTTTAGGATGAAAGATGGCATTGTCTCTCATTGGCCTTCCATGAAAGAAACCTCTGTCTGTCTGTCCGTCTGTCCCCCCACACACAATTTTAACCAGTGTAGACTCTTTGCTTTCTATTCAATCACCCGTACACTCAGGAAGGTTTTCTTTTTACTCCAGTGGATTAATGGTAAAATTAACTCCCACAAGTAGAACAAGTCAGTAGCAGAAAATAAAATTAGCATACAAAAATCAATACCTTTTATATATAGAATTCCTAGTTACAAGATACAATGGCAGAGAAAACATCTTCCTGGCAGCAGTGCTTTGATTGATTAGGTCACATAATCATTTACCACGTGTGTCCCTTCCTATAATCCATCTGGTTTTAATCATATGTAATCCCAATTATGCATAGGCATAAGACAGTAAATACAGGATGGGTTTGCCCTTAAGTTCTCTTGAAAACTGTTTTGCCTTTAATTAACAGAAAACCGTATTCTGCACATATGTGCCATGGCGTATCTGTATAGGACAGAGGACAGACACATTGCTAGGGCTGATTCTCTTTTACCATTTGAGTCCCAGGGACAGAACTCAAAGTCATCAGGCTTGGTGACAAAATGCCTTTTACCTGCTGAACCATATCTCTTTTAAAGTTCCTAGTTGATCCAAACGCCCCCAGGGTTAAAAACCCCCACTTCAATGAAAAACAGAATTCAAAGATAGAGGAGGGGGTGTACTTCCGTGGTCAGTAGGGATCCAGGGTTAAGAAAGTGTATTTTGTTTTTTTTTTTTTTGGGGGGGGGTTCTGAACATATTAAAATGCAAAAATGTCTATGACAAGAGGCTGTATATAGCTAGCCTGAACAATGCACAAATCATGAGGGCTAAGGGCAACAAACCTTGGCAAGACAGGTACTCTCAAGAGCAAGTGTGATTGGGAGGGAGGAAGACTCTCGGCTAAGTCGGGGTAGGAGGGTAAGACTAGTTGCTGAGAGGCTGAGGTTAATAGGGTTTGGAATGGCTGCTCTGCAAAAACTGCTAACAGAAGGGGCACTGGCAGAGATACTGGGCAGTAGGAACTGTTACCATGATTCTGGGGGGTGGTATCAGTTTGTAATTAAGTCTAAAAAAAAACTTTAGGAAGTGTTTCGAATTGTTAAAGACAAAATCTTGGTATGTAGCTCAGGTCAGCCTAGTATCCTCCTGTCTCTGCCTTGTGATTCTGGGATCACTGCTATGGAACACCATAACTTTTTTTTGGGTTTTTTTGTTTGTTTGTTTGTTTGTTTGAGATGGTTTTTCTGTGTAGCCCTGGCTCTCCTAAAACTCACAGGATATATTTTATATAACATTTTATACTGATAATTGTGAAAAGTGACTGTCATTCTTGTTATATTTGAACTATGTCAAGTCACTTTCATCCTCTACTCAGCCATGAGGACAGTTTTACCCTTTCCCAGGCATTTGGGAGGGAAAACCATGGGGAACAAAGCCATTTTTTAAGAGTTTATGCAAGAAATCATACACAAAATCTGTCTTTGCCAAGGAGACAGTCTCCTTTACTGGCAAGGCTTAAGTCTGTGCTGGGCTCCCCTGTAGGGTGTGTTAGGCTTGCTGGACCTCATCCTCAGGAACTGACCCATAGGTCAGCTGTTGCTAGTCTAAGAACTGCTCTGAGCAACCCCTTTCCCTTTGCCAGAGACTACTCCACACTGTGAGAATCTTCAGTATCTCCTCACTGCCAGTCTAAGGACCAGCCTAAGGCTCTGCTTAGAGCACCCCTTCCCTTCCCTCTGCCTAAGATACTCCCCTTTGTATCTTCAGCATCAGCCTCTTCCTCATACCATACTGGAAAACTGTCGTTCCAAAGCTGCCTATTTACCAAGAGGTCTCTCCACTTCCAGGAATATATTATTCTGCCCAAATTTGATCACTACCTTAAAAACCTTACAGTCCACACTCTTTAGTGTTATTGTTCCTTTTTTTCCCACACTGCTTTTTCCAGGCATGGGCCTTTCTATTTTTGAGATCATAACACAGGAGTGAACACCCTAGCCATTTGTGTTCAGTGCCTGTAGTAGAAATGACCAGTTTTGCTCCATGGCTTTGCTTCTCTTTCTGATGGGGTAGGGAAACATCCTTACTGTTGCTAGAAGCTGTTAACTCTCCTAACCACAGCAAGGGGAAATAGGACATAGTGATAAAAGCAAAACTAGCTTTAGCAAGGGGAGAGGCCAACAAGGGTGAAATGCTTCCACTTCCCCATTGTCTAAGCTATGCCCCTAACAAGACAACAGCCATGTCTGCTAGAGCCAGCCAGTCTGCTCTCAGTTCAAACAAAGTTCCTAAGACACTGAAACAGCTTCTGCTGTTGAGGTGTATCCAAGGCACTTTGCCCAGGAAGGGGAGAGATAAAAACACATTGCTCAGAACCACAGGCAAAATAGAGCAAAGACCTTAAATGAACCATGCATCCCATAACACTTTACCTAGAGCCGAAGAATCAACTGCACCAGACATGATCATGGTGGCCTGGGAGCTCTTCCTAGTACCTAACGTTCTCAGTGGCTTCTGTGTTAACTTAGGTTAACACAGAACTTCCTAGACCACGGAAGGAAATTGTAGATAGGTGGGCAGGTATGCACACATAAATAGATGATAGACTGATAAATGATAGATATGATAGAAGATACACAGATGATAGATCTAGATGGACGGATATGCTTAGTGTCTTCCGTCCCCAAATGCAAAGCTTAATCAACCTTTTTAGGACTGATAATTAAATTACTCACTATATACATTGAACTTTACTTAAAAAAAAATCTCATTCATAAGCACCACAGATTGAGATGCTTTATTTACTTTGGGTCATCTGCTGTGACAACTGCCTTGTTTAAGAGTCAACGTCATCTAAAATCTCTCATTGCAACTGATTTCTAAAGAATTTAGAAATTCTTTAGAAATTCTTCTTCTCATCAGTTCTGACCCAAGAGCTACTCCTTTAAATGCTGCACCTGAAACATAACCTCAAACTCCTCAGCAAAGTTAACAACCTGTGAATGGATGTCATGCAAGTAGGTAATGTGATTTTTGTTCATTACAGAAAAAAATACAACAGTGAAATTAAGAGAAACATCTGTAGTCCATAGAGATATTATCAGAACCTTGAAGTCAGAACTGTGGAACTTGGCTTCATTAACTCCTGGTATCCAATGCATGCGTGCAATCAATGGTCATCTTTAAGATCTGTCTGGTCATCTTCAACACTGACAACAAAACCTCATCTCTCCTTGAAAAGCAGATCTTAATTTATAACATTATCCACTGTGTCATAAAAAAATTTTAAATGTAAGGTTTAAAATACAGCTGATACTAAAGTTAGCCCCTGAAGCTGGTTGCCACAGAAATAGCAGAATAAGTGACTGCCCTAAGCATGCATTTATACCCTAAAATGAGCATAAATTTACAACCCTGTATTAGAAAGTATTTGTGCACTTAATACTGTATTTTCTCAGGTGAGTAACTTTATTCCCATTCATTATAAGAAGGTACTACAGTTTTGGGTGATCCCTGTCCAAAGTGTTCAGAAATGTGTAAAAATGGATGACCAAGAAAGATGATAAACATCCATGAAAAAGCTTCATACACATTGGTCTCAGATTGACTAGGGATACCAACGAGAAACAACAGATTATATAACCCATGGCAGAATAGCTTGAAAGTCTATAGTTTAGGCTGACTCATGTGCCTGAGTACATATGCAAGTCTGCCTTCACCTCTGAACATTGACATGGCTTCAGAGATATTTAAAGTGTAATAAATATGTATATATAAACTACTTGAAATCCCAGGTAGAAAGAGGACAACCTAGCAATATACCACAAAGGAGAGCTACAAGAATACCTTTGCACCTAACTGTGAGGTCTCTCAAGCCGTCATCAGGATCAGCGTCTTTATGAACCAGTTTGGAAACATTTTAAGTATCATCAGTCAGGCTCTCCCTTAACTCCACCCAGACTGTTATGTGTTCCATAGGTCACTGCAGGATCTAGGTGAGAATGCAAGACACAGCCTACTTCCATCACCGAGCCATTCAACAGTGCCACATTCCCTATTGTCTGTGGAGGCAGCTGTGACTCCCTACAGGACAGTTGGTCCTTATAAGAACCAGGGTGACTGGGGGACTGAGGGACTGGGGGGCTGGGGGCCTTGGTGTTGCCCTCCCATTACTTGGTCTCTATCTGTACCTCCCTCTACCACTCTCTCATGGTCAGCTCACACGTTCTCAGCCTTCCACAGAATCTACAAAACCCAGCTTCATGTTCCCCTTTCCAAACAGACTCACACTCTGCCCACCCCACATTAATCACACTGTGTGGGAGGGACAATTACACTTTGGGAAAAGGAGGCACTAGACTACTTGGCACCTGTCTAAGGGAGAGGTGTTCTGTCCCATTCGACCAGAGCAGTGAGCATTCTGCAAAGAGCTCCTGTGTATTTCAGAGTAAAAGCACTCGGTTGACACAAAGTAAGAGCACCCTGTCAAGCAGGCCTCTGAATGACAGGTGCTCTTGATAATACTTTTGGGAAATGTGGCTTTCCCCAGCAGCTCCAGGCAGTCACATATTCCTCACTTTGACAAAGTAGCATCCAGACTTCAGGCTCAACCGTATATACAACTCTACATGCAGCTGAGCAGTCATAAACACGCCACATAGAGGCATGTCAAAAAGACATTTTTCCTTCCCAAAGCATGGCCTCAAGCAGCCATTACTGTAACAGATAACAGAGCATGAGTTCCTGTTCATCACTGGCTACTGACCTATAAAACACTAACAGTGAAGTCCCATTCAGGATACAAGCCTTAGACCAGGATCAGAAATGCTAACCAAACATTATCCACTGACTATTTTGCTGTGCACTTAAACCACCACCCGCATTTGAGTGCACCAACCTACATGCTTAGACATGCCCTGTCAGCAGAACACAGACCATGAGGATAAGGTCAAGTACAATGCAGCTGCTAGTGATTCCCCCTCAGTCGAAGTGCAGGCCAACTGGAAGTCCCAACCCATCCTGCTGGTGTCTCTTCTGAGGCCCCAAACTGAGAACTTGTTTGGTGTATCTTACTGGCACTGAGTGAATAAAGGCTCAATGGCAAGCCGTACTGCATAGACACAATTCCACCCAGGAATGTGTTTGGAATTGGCTGTGAATTTGGGACTTCATCAGTGATATTAAAAGCTCTACACAGAAGGTACGCAAAAGCTGTTACTAGTTTTCCAGGAATAAAGACACAGCTGCCAAGGAGCAACAGCTCTAGGAAGGCAGCTGGAGGTAAACAGTGGGCTAACAACAAAGTAAGGAATACAGCAGAAGATGCCTCACCCCTTTAAAGAAAACTGCTGCCCTGATACTTGACAAAAAAAGATTCCCCAAATATCATTTGTTTTCCATAAGAAAGAGCTGCTGCTGATGTGAAGAGGAGGTGGTCCTGGTGGTACGAGGACCAGGAATGCCAATTAGGACACCAAGACTGTACAATGCAGTTCCAACACTCATCAGCTACTGGGCTCTAGCTGCATCCAGAGCTCTTTTCATGTGGCATTTTGAAAAACGTGGCAGGAGCGGAGGCAGTGGCTTTCTCTGCTGCAGCGGTCCTGTCCAACCACGTGGAGTGGGGAGGCTTCTGGGATGGGGTGGCTGGCTCCAGCACATCTGGGTGCACTGTGTTTCACAACAGAAGTAAAAAGGGGAGATGAGTTAGTGAAAGAAGTTAGGATAAGAGGCACTTAGAAATACTTTTTAATCTTTATATTTCATGCCCAATTCACCTAAGAGGCTTCATAAGGTTTACTATTTTTTTCATTAAAAAAGGTGAAATTTACAAACCATTTCTCCAGGAATAAATGCACTAGAACTAATAGATATAGGAAAAACTAAAACTTTACTCATTTGCTAGGCACTGTGTGACTAAATATTGAATACTTGGGATTCCCTTCCCCACCCTACCCCAGTGTGTGTGTGTGTGTGTGTGTGTGTGTGTGTTGTGTTCCTTTTTAAAAATAAGGTTTTAAAATGTAGCCCAAGGGGCTGGAGAGATGGCTCAGAGATTAAGAGCACCAACTGCTCTTCCAGAGGTTCTGAGTTCAATTCCCAGCAACCACATGGTGACTCACAACCATCCATAATAAGATCTGGTACCCTCTTCTAGTGTGCAGATATACATGGAAGCAGAATGTTGTATACATAATAAATAAATAAATAAAATCTTTCAAAAACAAACAAACAAAAAAAACGTAGCCCAAGATGGCTTCAAACTCATGGTCTTCTTGCCTTAGCCCCTGAGTGCTGGGATTATAGGTATGTGCCATTAAACCTGCATGATCATATTTCTTAATGACAACTCATCCCCATTTTATGGATCAGGAAACTAAACTTCAGAGATCAAAAGTAGCAATTCAAGCTCAAATACTGGGCTACACATGACGCTCAATATGGTGGTGTTATGAGTAAATACAATAAGGAAAACAGAAAATAAACAGCACCAAGCATGGTGTTTTAATGAAGCTTCTTAAGACACTGTGGACTGGATAGTCAATGAGTGCAGAGCTGTGCTGTGTCCTCAGAACACTCAGTATTCTGGTCCCTGGCCAAGAGCATCCTACCATGGGGCCATTAAACACTTCCTTCACCTTCCCAAATGCTCCTCACTGTCATTCACTCTGCCAAGGATAAAAATATACTGAGATATAGTAAAATACAGCACATTTTAGATTTTTCTTTTGCATCCAGTAATTCTACCCAGTAATATAGCCTTGGTATTTTTCCAGTAGTAACTGGGTCACAAAAACAAATTCAGCAGGCCATGACCAGTACTGCTTTTGCTCAGTAGTAAACAAACAAAAACTACCTCACAGGAATAGGAAGGTACTCTTAGCCTATTTTTTCTTATATCCACAAATATACTCAAACATCAGCTTCATACTTTAAGTTAACATTAAAACAAGCTTGAAAAACATGACTCTACCATGACTTAAATATACATATACGTTTCTTACAAACAGTAGCTTTCAAATGTCTGGCATCTGAACCACAGCAGCATGGCATGTATCTGACAAGACATGCACACACTCACACACATGTACTCAGCCATTTAAGTGTAACTGAAAGCACTTCACGGAACTATCCCTATCCTTACACTACACAGTCAGAAACCTCAGTAACAGAGTCTATCCTCGAAAAACTGTTTTGTTGCTGTTGTTGTTTCTATGATGATCAATGTCCATAAAATTTACAAGTGCACTGTTCAACAGCATGAAACAGTAGCAATATGGAAAACTTTCGTCATCTCCAGTGGAAGGTCTGTGAACTGTCAGCACTGATTCCCCATCCCTTCTCCTCCAAACACAGCCACCTCTCTACCTTCTGTTTTCATTAATTTACTATTCCAGGTAGCTCATTAAAATGGAATCACCCAGTATTTGTGTTTGTCTGTGTTTGTCTGGCTCACTCACTGTGTCTTCACCTGAGGTAGCAAATTTCTGAGTGCTGAAAGCTAAGACTGAGTGACACTCAGGTGTGAAAGAACCACATTTTGTTGCTCACTTGCCTGGTCATGGACATCTGGGTTGTTCTACTGTGACCAATGTTGCTGTGCACACCAGTACAGGAAAATGTCTGTTTTAGGGGCTGGAGAGATGCATCAGCAGTTAAGAGCACTGGCTGCTTTTGCAGAGAACTTGGGTTCAATTCCCAGACCCATGTGGAAGTACACAACCTTAAGTAACTCCAGTTCCAGAGTTGGAACACCTTCTAGCTCTTGTGGGCACTGTGTGCACATGGTAGATAGACATATGTGCAAACAAAACAGCTATACACATAAAATGATAATAACTTCAATTTTTTTGAAATTTCTGCTTTAATTCTTTAGGTGATAATAACCAGGAGCAGAGCTGGCAGATCTTATGACCTTTTTATGAGAGCTGTTTTGAGAAACTGCCATGGTTTTCTATAGGATGTATAATTTTACATTCCACCAGAAATGTTCAAGGGCTCCAATCATGTCTCTGCCAAGGCTTAATATTGTCTGGTCTCTGAGACCACCACTGAATGAGCAGCAAGTAACACAAAAGAATGTCTGCACCACCCTCTCCCAGAACAGTGTTTTTCACAATGGTATAAAACAATCCAATGCAATCAAGATCACTGACCTGTGGCACAGGCCTCCTCATACAATGGGATATTGTGTGTGGTAGTCAGAAACAAAGGGATTTTGCACAACGAAACATGCATGAATCTCAGAACAGAACGGGGCGAAACTTGTAAAATATGAATTCTTTGGTGCAAGGTTCAGAAACATTAAATATCCGACAACATATTCTTTAGAGATATATCTATTTGTTAAAACTACTTTAAAAAAAAAAAACAAAGTGATGATTAAAACAAAACAAAACAAAAAAAAGTAGGAAAACTAACACCACTGAGGAGAGGGAGAAGATTTTTCTTGCTAGCTGCATTGTTTTTCTTTATACCTATTGTATCAACTATCAATATTTACCTAGGTATTAGAATAATATGGAGAACACTGTTTCAACTTTAAGATATTAATTTAGATATATTGGAGCTAGGCACTCCACGGTCAGTCCTCTCATAGTCTGATCAGTTAGTTTGGCTAACTGTGATCGTCTCCATCTACTGAAGAAAAAAAAAAAAAGAGCTTCACTGGTAATGGGTGAGAGTCACACTCATCTGTGGGTGGAGGGTAAGTAGTAAGATGCAGTTAGAGGTCACACTGGTTTAAGAAAATGGCAGCAGGAGGCTCCTTCAGATCCCATGATCTCACCACCATGTGCAGTTGTCTAGGTTTAGAATACCAGGCATCAATTCCTTCCTATTGACTAGACCTTAAGACCAATCAGACAGCTCTTGGTTATTCCCAAGATATGAGCACACTGTTGGTGATATCTTGTGGTGGTCATTGTGTATAACACCACCCCTACATCCAAGGCTAAGAGACTATCAAGAAGGCAGAGGTGGGGAGGACTGCGAGAGCTAGAAGACCAGGACATCTGCTGTTGAGATTATGTCTTCTATATAAGAGAAGGAAGCTACATTCATAAAATATCAACAATATGGCTGCGTAAATATGGCTGAACGAATGTACCAACTGACATGCCAACATGGACAGAGGAAATCAGACAAAGGCCCACCCCTAGATGAAGAACTACAGAAAAGTAACGACTGCTGAGAGAGGGATAATCGGTCTTCCCCAGGAATGAAACCCTTAAGTGATTATCCAATACCAAGTGATCAGTCCTAAAAGCTCTACATATGAGTAACTCTAAACAGACTCAATAGGTTATATGTATTTGTATGTATTCTATATGTCACTATAATAACTAAGAAAACAACACCATATAAAAAGAAAAGGAGTGCTTAAAGGTAAAGGAGGGCAACAGTGGAAGGGGAGAGTAGTATAGGATAACAGGAAATTGAAGATGATCAAAGTATATTATCCATATGTTTGGGGTATCAGTAACAACCACTAGTTTCATAAATTCTAATAAAAATGAAAAAAGAAATAAGTCTGCTCTAGTGTTAGGTGTCTTTTTAGATATTGGGAGATAGCAGTGAACAAACAGATTAAGAATTCCTATCCTTCTGAACACATGGCTGGCTTGGTGCTCATAGTAACTAATTGACAGATCACCTGTGATACAGCTTCTGAATGAATGCAAGGTTGGGAAAAGGCTTTAGGAATAGCCCAAACTATCCAGGATCTGAACAGAATCTCCAGTGGCCCCAGCTCCCCTATTCTAAAAACCAGGGTTCACCTTCAGGGGGAGTTTGAATGCCAAGATGAAGAAAATCACTTCAAGGACACTGGTTCAATGTTAAGCCCAAGCACCTTATGTTTCTTAGAGCCACTTATTCTCAAGTTTCGAAGGAAACATCCATTCTCCCCCCACCCCAATACATTCTTTAAGAGCCGAGTACAGCTAGCTCACTTTAGCAAGTGGTATAGGCTTGCTGGCAAATTCCTGTCCTGGCGTACCAGTCTTAGAAAAGGTCTGCATACTCACTCCCTAGGATCCAGGAACAGCACTGTGCACTAACCCTCTGCATTCTATAAAGCCAGGGAGGGAAAGGGAGCGGAGACAGAAACAAGAAAATACAGTGCTGTAGTTCAAGAAGGAGCTAGTTAGTGATCCTGAAAGGTTCCTCGCCCCAGCCCTTTGTACAAACAAACAAACAAACAAACAAAACAAGGGAGGCATTTGTGTCTCTTCCTTTCTTCAGCCCTCTAGCCTTACTAACATCTTTAAATTCAGTCAATTTCAACTCAAACTTTGTACGGGTGGAGGAAGGGCAGAGATTTGTAGCTGCATGCTTAAGAAAGAAGCTGAATTCATCACAGTGACAGGGAGAGTGTTGGCAGAGATCTGAGCTATTTATTCTTTTAGGAAAATCCTATAAAGAATGACACAAGGAAGCCTCTATCTGCAGTCTTGTTCATCACACTGGTGAAGAGCTGATAACAGATGTATGCAGTTGTGTGATTTAGTGCCAGGAGCTGGCCCCTGATGTGTATTAATACAGCGGCAAAGCGGGACGCGCCTCTCTTCATCACTCATTTCTATAAAAGAGGTGGAATCGGAGATGGCCCGATGGTAGGCAGAGCAAGCCCATTTGTTCTCCTGACTGATGGCGCAGGCTCAGGCTGTGTCCTTCACCTCCATGGGGCACTCAGGTTGTGAGCAGAAAAAAGGAAGTGCTCAGTGAAGCAGGGCTTAGTCAACAAGTGAGAGGAGAGGAGTGGGCTCCCTTGGGAAACACAGCTAATGTCTTCTTCAATACACTAAATACATTTCCTGCTTTGAATGGGGAATCAACTCTTCCCAATGGTTCTGTTCTCACAATGCAGTAAAGCAGGGCTGGGGCTGGGGCTCAACAGCATTTGCCTATAGACACGAGGGCCTAGGTTTGATACCCAGAACTGGGGGAAAAATTAAGAGCAAAAATAGGACCAAAAGAGAAAAAAGGAATAAAAGCTAAGAGGAAAGGTTTTGTTTTAATTCTTTAAATAGCCCAGACTGGCTAAGAACCTAAGTTCTGAAGTCTGGAAAAATCAATCCTACTGTACATACGAAGGACACCTGGGAATTTAAAGGGCAGGTCCAGAGCATCAGGGAAACATCTGACCTGACCCTGTATTTCACTAACACCTGAATTCAGAAGGTGACTGACACCTCACTTTGCTCATTATCAGTGGGATAAAACTGTGCCTATCCAGGAAAGCTGAGGCAGAGGTTAAATGAAATCCTGTACACAAAGTGCCTAGCTCAGCGTCTATGCAGATGGAAACAACTACAAAATTCACAATAATCACTGGGTCTGTGATTAGGATTGTTTAGGATGAGCCACTGATTAGCAGTCACCACAGACCGAGCAGCTCAAAGGGGTAGGTATTTCAGAGTCGTTAAAAAGCCACTCAGGGAAGGCATAATGTGTATTAACACAGCGCCAAAGTGGGTGGTACAGAATTGTCTGTTGTCTATCTTCACTCAGCTAACAACTGATCTGAAATATGTAACACGTGCATAACACAGGATAAGTAAGCTTTATCCAAGGTCCAGAAGTGCTTTGGGTCTAGATCTGTTGGTCTCACCAATTTCTCATACTCAAAGCTGAAAGGTCATGTATATGCTATTTTTCTGTGCTTGCTTCTGACTGCAACTCACCATACAAAGTCAGGCAGAGAATCCTACTTACAAGTGCATGTCAGTGCTCAAAAGCTTTGCACTTTTTTTTAAAGTTTTGTATTTCAAACCGCTTCAGATTTTTGGGATTTTAAATTAGAGATGTTCAATCTATAGTTTATCTAAGGGAAACAATTTACAATAGGCTTGATATATAATATCTTTGATAACATGTGTAATAAAATACATGTATCTTAAGCATACAGCTTGAAGACTTTAAAATACATAAACACCCATGTTACTCTGCCTGGTTTGTAATATAGAACATTTCCAGAGCCCCAGATCATTCTGCATCTTCTCTTGGTCACTCTCCCAAAGATAGCCACTATTTTAGCTTCTCCCAAATGGCATAAATTTTATGCAGAAACTAAAAAAGTTTAACCTGAAAATGTGTTCTTTTTTTGTTTTAAAGACTTTATTTATTTATTATGTATACAACATTCTGCTTCCATGTATATCTGCACGCCAGAAGAGGGCACCAGATCTTATAACGGATGGTTGTGATCCACCATGTGGTTGCTGGGAATTGAACTCAGGACCTCTGAAAGAGCAGTCAGTGCTCTTAACCTCTGAGCCATCTCTCCAGCCCCTGAAAATGTTTTTAATTAGACATCTTATGATGAGTAAAAATGGACATACTATTATACATAACCAGTGAGAATACACTGTGCTGTATAAACCAATTAAGAAAGTAAACAGAGTTAGGTGTGGTAGCACAAGCCTTTAATCCCAGCACTGCAGAGGCAGAGAGAGGCAGAGAGAAGCAGAGAGGCAGAGAGGCAGATGGATTTCTGTGTTGACAGCCTGCCTGGTCTATAGTCTACATAGTGAGTTGCAGAACAGCTAGAGCTATATACTGAGACCCTATCTCAAAATAACCAAGGGAGGGAAAGAAGGAGGGAGGGAAAGAGGGAATAAGCAGGGGCTGGAGAGATGGATCAGTGATTAAGAGGACTGGCTACTACTCTTCCAGACGACCAGGGTTCCATTTCCAGCACCCACATGATTTATAATCATTAATAGCTATAGTCCTAGGAAATTCAATACCATTTTCTAGCTTCCATGGGCACCAGGCACACCATGGTATATGGATATAGATGCAGGCAAAACACTCATATATGTAAAATAAAATTTTTTTTATTTTTATTTATATTTATTTATTTATTTATTTATTTATTTATTTATTTATTTATTCTTTGATTTTCAAGACAGGGTTTCTGTGTAGCTCTGACTGGCCTTGAACTGACGGAGACCCACCTGGCTCTGCCTCCTGAGTGCTGGGATTAAAGGTGTGCACCACCACTGCCTGGCTATAAAAATTATTTTTTAGAGCAGAAAGCAAATGAGCCCAGGTAACCATTGACCAAGCTATTATCCAGCTGGAGGTACATCAGCATGGGCCTCCCCTCCTGTCTGTGCTACAACAAAGGTTCAAATGACTGGGAATACAAAAAGCCAAGGGACAGAATGAAAAAGCAGACTCCACTGTAAGAGAGAACTGGAAAAATTACTTCTCAGCATCTCAATTTTCTTATGTAAAATAGGAATAAAGATTCCTTATCACAAAGATTCCATGGGAAGGTATATAAAACACATCATTTAGTGTTTAGTACACAACAGGTGCTCTATGAATGACAACTGTATATAATCACCTGTACTAGAGCTAGATAAAGATGCTGAGGCCACAGGTTTCCGTTTCCTCTTAATGTCACGTGAACACGGTGGTCCCCAGTGTACCTTTGCCTGCCTGCAGAAATGAAAGGAGAAAGAAGATGTTTACTTTGTAGTACTTGTTGTAAAGCACTGTACTGTCCAGATGAAATCTTTGACCCATTATAGATAAATGCTAACAAAACAGGCATCATCTTCTGCCACTAATCATTGCAGCCTCTGGACATACTCAGAATTATGCATAACCCACAATACATGGCACTCTTTACTTTTTACCAGATTTCAGGGAAACAGACATTCAAATTTCAGTAAATATGTGCTTCATTATGTGATTTTTATACAATGCTTTCACATGAAAACTCTAACTGCAACTGAGCTAAATTCACTAATGAAATACCTAGCCCGACATGATAATACATCAAAAGGGTTAATGCCCTGTGAACAGGGACATTTACATAGAATTATAGTAAGTTTAACTCTGCTGCCACTGGATAATCTGTTTAAATTTATTTTATATGTATAAGTGTTTTGTCTAAAAGAGTGTGTGTGTGTGTGTGCGCGCGCGCGCCCACACACCCTATCTGTGTCTGATGTTGATGCCTATAGAGACTGGAGAAGAGATTCAGATCCCCAGGAACTGGAGTTACAGACAATTGTGAACCACTCTGTGGGTACTGGGGATGGATTGAAGCTGGGTTCTCTTCAAAAATACCAAGTGTTCTTTACCTTTGAGCTAACTCTCTAGCCCTGATAATCTGGATTTTTTAATATGTGTTTATATCACAAGTTAAATATTTGGTTTCTGTGACTTTCAAAAATATAAATTATGTCAATTAACAAGTTCCATTGTTAGGATATTCAGCTCATTTCACAAATAATACATCTAAATACTATAACCTAGAAAAACAAAATTCTCTGGAAAACTACAAACTTAACACTGAAATAGCTGACATAGTATCATAGTTCCCCAGTCCCTGACTTCATCCTTTTCTGCAGTCTGGACAGACTGCCCCAATAAAGGTGATTGTCACTTTTACACAAAGCTTTCCTTGAACACTGCAGGGCTTATGTGCCACGAATCATTATCTGGCTGGTGAACATACATCATGCTTCCCTAATGAGGCTTAATCCCCTTGAGATTAGAAACAGGGGTCCTGAGAGCAGAGGCCATATTTACATTTCCTTCATAATTATCCAATGATCTAGCAACCTCAGCACAGGGCAAGAGATGATCCTCACTAAGTATATGGTAGCCAGAACTTAGAGGAATAAGAATTTTAAAAATCAACTGGTAGAATGAATGAACCCTGAAAAGTAGCTAAAAATAGTAAATTCTATGTTATTTATATTTTGTCACAAAAAAATAAACAGCTATAGCCCATTAAAAAAAAAAAAAAAAAAAAAAAAGCCTAGTGTGTGGAGCTGGAGAGGGAGATCAGGAGTTAAGAGCACTTGCTGTTCTTGCAAAGAATCACAGTTCCGTTCCCAGCACCTACATCAGGTGGCTCATAGCTGCTGCCTGTACTTCCATTTCCAGGGAGTCTAGTGCCCCCTTCTGACCTCCATGGACACCCACATGTGTGTGTGTACATGCGCCTGCACACACACCTGGTGTGACAGAGCACCAAAGGTACATAGCTGTCTGTCTGGATGGGCGAACACAGAAAAGGAAGGGGCACTGCAGTGTTGTGTTCCTGACCCAGAGACATGTACAGATCAGACTTTTCCACAGGTAAAAGTCCTGATCACATGCTTTCTCCTAACTCAGACATGCTCTGCCACAGGGACTTCGGGTATGCACTGGCCATCTTTTCTCTTCACTGTAAGCTTATTTAAAAACAAACAGGATAGTACTCATAAGTGACCCCAAAAATTCTATGAGGCAACTTCTACAGCAGATAAACACCTTCAGTGAAGTGGCTGGATACAAAATAAACTCAAAAAAAAAAAAAAAAAGTAGCCCTCCTATATACAATAGCCACAAATTATATGAAATACCTTGCCGTAACTCAAACCAAGCAAGTGAAAGACATGTTTGGCAAACATTTCAAGTCTTTGAAGAAAATATCAGAAGATGAAAATATCCCCCATGCAGGCTGGAGAGATGGCTCAGAGGTTAAGAGCACTGACAGCTCTTCCAGGGGTCCTGAGTTCAATTCCCAGCAATCACATGGTGGCTCACAACCACCTTGAATGAGATCTGGTGCCCTCTACTAGCATGCAGGCAGGGCACATGCAGACATTAGACTGTATACTTAATAAAGAAAATCTTAAAAAGAAAAGAAAATATCCCCCATGCTCATGGATTGGCAGGATTAACATAGAAAAAAGGCCATTTTACCAAAAGCAATCTAGATTCAACGAAATCCCCATCAAAATTCCAACACAATTTCTTACAGAACTTGAATAATAATACTCAACTTCATATGGAAAAACAAAACAAAACAGTATAGCTAAGACAATCCTGAAAAATAGAAGAACTTCTGGAGGTATCACCATCCCTGATTTCAGCTGTACTACAGAACAATAGTAATAAAATCCCGATAGTATTGGCATAAAAACAAACAGGTTGACTAATGGAACTGAATCGAAGACCCAGACAGAGATAAATCCTGGGTATAAATAAATAGATATACCTATGAACACCTGATTTTTGATAAAGAAGCCGTAAATATATAATAGGAAAAAAAAGTATCTTCAACAAATGATGCCGGCATAACTAAATGTCAGCATGTAGAAGAATGCAAATAGATCCATATCTATCACCCTGCACAAAACTCAAGTCCAAGTGGATCAAAGACCTCAACATAAAGCCAGATACAATGAACCTAATAGAAGAAAAAATGGAGCATTTTTTCTTGAATGCATTGGCACAGGAAAAAACAAAAAAACAAAAAACTTCCTAAACAGAACACCAACAGTGCAGGCACTAAGATCAATAATTAATAAATGGGACCCACATGTGCTGGGGAAAGGTTCATCCCAGCTACTCAGGAACAAAGGAGGCTATTCAGAAGTTAGGCCTGTGTGTTCACCATGTTAAAGCATCACTCTTGACTGGTATGACAAATGGTTACCGGAATCATGTACAGAGTTTTCATAAAATACACATGTCCAGCTAAGATCTTTAGTATACAGAATTGGCAAAAGTTCTATCTTGAAATGTGCTCCTAGATAATTCTGGTACTACCTGATTACTGTGATAACCTAGTCAATAACAGAGGTTTAAATACTTAGGCTAAATGCTAATTAAATAAATCTAAGTTTAAATAATAAAAATATAGTTCCCAGTATAGAAGCCAAGAATCCATGAGAGAGACTGATGCTTGCATTATCTGGCTGGGTCTCAGGACTATCTGCCCACAGGCCAGTGAGATCTCAGGGTAGGCAGGTCTTTCACAGTATGAAATGTTGGAATCTGGATTTCTCCTAGTGGTGTCATAGTCTCCTACTGTGAACTGTGGCGGCATTTGCCAAAGATGGGTTGGGGAGTGTTAGGAGCTGGGGATATGGCTCAGCTGGTAAAGTACATGCTGCATATTAATGAAGACATGAGCTTGGGTCCCCAACACTCTCATAAAGACCAGGCACAACAGCATGTACTTGTAATACCAGCACTAGGAGGTAGAGACAAGTGAATTCCTAGAGTTCACTGGAGGGTTGGTGAGACAGCTCAATGCTATCAAGCCTGATGACCTGGATTTGATCCCTAGGACCCACATGGTGAAAAGAAAGAACTCCCACAAATTGCCCTCTGACCTCAACATGAGTGCTGTGTGGCACACGTGCGCCGCCGCCCACTCCCACCCCCCCCACCCGCAACAAATAAATGCAAAAAATAAAAATAAAAAAATAAGGTGGAGAACAGCTAAGGAAGACATCAACAGTGATTTCTGGACTTAATGTTCAAACAGGTAAACACACACCCATGAACAAACATGCACACACACTATACAAACATGTACACACACACACACTCTGAAAGATGGGAAGTGGTAGCAGGGAAGGGGAATAATTATTAATAAATAATAGACTTTAAAAATATATCCCTTTATAAGCATCCAGTGAATTCTTCTCCTGTGAAGGTGAATGGTGAAGATTAACAATTAATGAAAAGAGAACTCTTTATATCCTCATGTAAACACAACATTTCTACTTTATTTTTCCTGCGGAGAATGAAGGATCAGGTGAGCTGCCCAAACTGCAGTGTTACTTAGGAAACTGGGCAGATTACTATGTCCCAGGGGCAGGAATGTACTTTTAGGGGGAAAAATACTTTGAGAGAAATGCATGCATGTTTAATAGAACCAGTGCTGGCAAAAATAATAACTCAAGTGACTGCTTCTGGTTTAGAACAAAGATATTGAAAGTCACTCAGAGGGAGCAAAAGCAGTCTTTGTCTGCCAATGGCAAGCTAATCTAAGGAATAGTTCACCTTCAAAACTACTTGTTTTTAAAAGCTATGAAAAAGTTCGTTTTTGCTGTCTGAAACAACAACAAAAAAGAGATATTTGCTATATTTTCTCCTTAGGTAACACTTGAGGGGAAAATAAATGTTAATAAGAACCAAAGGTCATACATAGCATATATTCTAATTATTCTCCTTAATTACAAATCTATTCGCTTCATTTTTTTTCAACAAAAATTTATGGGGGCTTGCCCTGTGTAACCCTATGCTTGAGGCATATAGGGTAGATCCACGGTGACTGTCCCATGAGTCTGTCCCCAGCAGCTCACAATAAGGTGGGAAACATAAACAGAGATTCATAAACAGAGAATGAATACATTGAGACAATGCATCATAATCAAGGAGCAAGTCAAGTCCTGGGTAAAAGAGGGAGAAGAGGATTACATGTGGGGAACAGAAAGACCCCTGCCTCACCTGTGATCATCTCTTCAGGGTCCTGGCATTTATTAAACACCCAGTGGAGGAAAGATCTTCCTTCACTGACCTGTACAGGTCAGTGACAAGAAGAGGGGAAATCCACTTCACAATAATGCAAGGGATAAGCTCTCAACTAGCAAGAAAAGACTCTAACAACTCCCTCATGACCTCCCCCTTAAACCTAACCTTTAGCAGCCTGTGGCAAAGGGCTCACAGCATTTAAAACTGCCTTTAAATTCTTCCTTTGGTGTGGTCAAGGCAGGATGTCAGCCACAGGAGCAGAATCACTTGGCATCCACTGGGAAGATGTGCATTACAATGGAAGGACAGACAGAAAGTGCTTTCATCACTCCACACAGGCAGTAAGATGGCAGCCATCCAAGAGCCTTCAAGAGAAGTAGAAGATTCAAGAACTGTGTGCTATACAGCAGGAGGTTCTAACAGGCTCAGACAGCCTATGGGTATATATGGACACCATTACAGCAAAACCCTTCCTCACACAGGGTTGAAACCAAGGCACTAAAGAGTTTAGTGGGGCTGCTATGTGTCACAGCAGCCCAAACAGACATAGGACTAATAAAAGGTTCCTTCCCCCAAGCCCTGGGGTAAAACCTGAGGCTGTTTATTATGGCTCCAAAGGTCAAAATTAATAGCATGAATTGAGTCTTCTTCTTGCTCTTTGAAACTCCTTGTCAAGTGGCACAGCCAGCTGGGCACACAACTCTGATATGCAGATTGTAATGCTTGTGAACAGATAAAATGAATTACAATGAGTTAGGCCCATCATATTTCAACTCTCTAATGGGCAGGAAGGTCTCTCTCTTTCTACCAAGCACTGTCCAAATGCCTCTTCTTAGAGTCAATTGAGGCCATTTAAGGCCCTCAAGAATCTATATTGCATCTCATTAGCAAATAAGTCTGGAGCCAGCTCAAAGGTCTTAAAATTGAAATCACCCCAAGGACAGGATAGGGAAGCAACCCAAAAATAATGCTGGTCGCCAAACTGCTGAATATTTACATACATTATTTCATTTCAATCCCTGCTAGTCCAGTAAAAAAAAAAAAGTTTTCCACTTTTAACATGTGGAAACAGAGGAACAAGGAGATTAAGTGTTTGTCCAGGTAAACCCAAGTTTCTGACTGGAGTCTACCATACAATAATCCCCACGCCTTTAATGCTGGTTCTCCCCAACATCACATGAGCAATGATAACAACAGGAGATACTGAGACTTTTTGTTCTCTGAGTAAAATCCATGTTTATTATAGGAATACATGCTTGGGAATCTGCCATCCTTACTCAGCTGAAAATAAGATTTCACAAATGAAAAGTTTATTTACAAGGAAACTGGCATACTTAGGAGTTGGGGAAAGATACTAGAACAGTGTTTTCCTATTTCAGAACTTAGAGAATAACTGGTAATAGAAGCATTTCCAAATCAGGGGGACCAAGAGAAAACTAAAAACTGCCTTAAAGCACTCAAATATGTCAGCCAGTAACATGTGTCAGATGTAGCAACTGGTAGTCTCTACTTGTCTTCTGAAGGTAGTATGCTAAGGATAAGATTCTTCACAGTCAATCCCATTTTAGGGAAAAATGACGACAGCTCTGTCTCATTGCAAATTTGTCTGCAATACCACTGCCTCTACCAGAACACCAACCACCCCATCTGCTGTTTGTGTAGCGGCAACTCTTAGCACTACACATTACTACTTCAACAGCAAATGCCAATGCAGGCATGCTAGCAAACAAAACTACAGCTGTATGGATTGTACCCAGGTATCAGCCAAATGTTCATGTACCGCTCCACACCAATAAAACTCTGTCTTCATTCGTCAACTATGTGCTGCATACCATGCTAGGTAACAACTCTTCTTCACCTGGAACAGCTTCTCTGGAGCTAAAGGAATCCTAGTGGTTTGTTTCAATGAAGAATGATGCTCACAATACCAAAGCATTGAACCTGTACCCATTGCACAATAGGTGCCCTGTTAAGGACCAGTCATGAAACCACCAGGACTCAGGGCAACAGTTCTTAACCCTGGTTGCCTAGCAGTCATCTCAGAAGCTCTAAAATCATGTCAACGCTTGGGCCTTTCCCCAGACCAACAACATTTGATCTGCAAAGGCCAGGCTCAGCATGGATGGTTGTTGCTGTTTTTAATCTGAGTGCATGTATGTGTTCACATATGTGCTTTTGTGTGTACATTTGGATCAGGTGCACATATATGAACATGAAGACTGGAGGCTGGTATTACGCATGTTCCTCAATTGTATTTCAACTTTTGAGATAGAGTCTGGGGTTCCCTGATTTGCTAGAGTGTCTGGCCAGCAAATTCCAGGGACCCTCTTGTCTCTGCCTCCCCAGTGCTGAAATTATAGATACATACTGAGGTGTCTAGCTTGAGAGAGAGAGAGAGAGAGAGAGAGAGAGAGAGAGAGAGAGAGAGAGAGAGAGAGAGAGAGGAGAGAGAGAGAGAGGGGAAAGAGAGAGAGAGAGAAAGAGAGAGAATATAAGTGCTAGGGATCAAACTCAGGTCCCAGTGCTTGTACAGAGTACTTTATCAATGAAGCCCTCTCCCTTAGTGCTTATGAATGCGTTTTTTTTAAGGCTTCTCCAGATGACTCTCAAATAGAGTAAAGGTTGAAAACTACCACCAAACTGAAGTATTTTTAGAGAGAACCTATAAATTCATTGAATGGTACAATAACCACAAAAGTCTCCCTTCACAAGTCGCCACCTGCCAAATGACACATTCATACAGTGTTACCTTAAATTAGGTCTCATTATTTATTTGCATATATTGAAATGCTAACCTACAGTACTTGAGGTCACTCACCATACCCCAGTGGCCTCAGCTTACTCTGAAGTCCCAAGCTGTATGTGGTTTTTGAGGTGGCCATGTTCAGATGCTGAAGTCGAGCAGAGTGCAGACAGCAGTGTCCAGCAAGGAAGTAGCTCCGCTCAGATCCCTGACAGGAGGGAACCTTCAGAGCCCAGGCATGATTATTAGACTCTTTGTGCTCTTAAAGGAGAGTAATTATAGGCATGTGAAAAAAGGGAAGCACTCCCTGAGGAACTCTTCCTCACATGCTTCCCAGGAGGCACGAGGGCCATTAAAAATTCCATGATGAAGAGGAAAAACAGCCTGGGAACAGCCAGGAGGCAATACAGCAAATTAATACAGCAGCCCTCCTCAGGGAAAGCTGTGATAAAACAGGAAACACTTCTCTCTTTGCAAAATAAAATTATACCACTAATGATAACACAGTCACCACACACGCGCACAAATCGTTCTAATGATGGGTGTAAAATTCCCAGTGCTGCCCAGATGCTTTGAACAGAATTTCTTCTTACTACAAATAAAATGGGACAAGAAAAAGATAAAATCTCCATTGGAAACACTTTGTAATGCTGTCATTCAGCTACCTCTTCTCCAGCACTCTGCTCCTTTACACCCTCTCCTTGATGCAAGGCTTCTGCTAAATGGTCCACTCTTCTTAAAAGACTCTGCATGGTTCCAAATCCCATCATACAAGTCCCCCAACTAGAGTTAGATAGGTCCTGCTCCAATGACACCTTGCTGCATGGAGACCCATCACTATAAATGGTTGAGAGCTATCCCTAAGAACTCAGTGACTCTCACTCGTATTTTCTGAAACCTGCACCAAAGACACCTGCTCTAATCATTCTACAGAACAGCACCTTTCAAATCTTCCTGTGTCCTTCATTAAGTGAAAACTGCAAGGAAGCAGAAGATACTATACATACAATGCACACACATGTGGTATAAGCCAAACAGAGTTATATAACTTAAAACAGAGAAACTTAAGGATAAGACAATAACTGTTAACTCAAACTACCCCCGCCCCGACTTCAAAGAACCTGCACCCAGCCTACTAATCTGGGACTGCTACCTAAAGACAAGACAAAGACAACTGGTAATGGCCTCTATTCTCTCTCCTTTGCTTCTAGCAAGAGCTCAAAGCAACGGTAACACAGCTGCACACACTAGAAGTTTGGCTGAGAATTTTTAATGTTTCTAAGGCCACCCACAAATGCCACCAGTCAAGAGAGGAACCATAATGACAGAGTAACAAGATGCACAAAGTATCATGAATCTAGCTCTGGGTACTGGCCACAGAAGAGTCGGGGAGAGGCTTCTAATGAAGAAGAGAGAAATGCCAATGCTATTATCCTAAGTGTAGCCCAGGTAGCAGACATGGAAGGAGGAGGATGGAGTAATCCACTCTGTATGCTGGACTTATGTGGTACTGCTCATCTGGTCTTCCCAAAGAGCACAAACAGCTACTACAAATAGTATACAAAACACAGAGGTGTTCTTCTATGGACTGAAATCTAGACCCCCGATGGGTCTGCATTAGGAACTCCATCTCTGTGTGTTACGGCTTTCAGGCGCAAGTTTTTATCATAGCTATCAGTTTCTATATCTGATTTTCTCATGAGCGCTTCAGTTCTAAACAAAAACAAAGGTCTTTGCACATAGTAGAGAGTCAGCAAATGCTGAATGAATGGATAGATGAATGATAAACAGTATGATACAGGAGTAAAGGCCTACAATGGAAGTTTGTATAAGCCCCAATTCCACATCTTGGCAACACTATTTACAATGGCCTCTCCTTTTCAAAAGACTTAAAATACTTCTTCAGCAGAAAGATCTAGCAGTAGGTTATGCAACAGGGCTCATTATCCTAACTCTTAGTAACTATGCCCAAAGAACAGCTACTTCTTTGTGCAGCTAAAGCACAAGTCTATGAGCACATTTACTTATGAGGTGACTAATAAAAAAGCATCAGAAGCTGGGTGTAGTGTAACCCCCCTTCACTCCCACCACTTCTGAGGCAGAGGCAGGCAGATCTGTGAGTTTGGGGCCAGCCTAGTCTACATAGTTCCAGGACAGTCAGAGCTACATAGCAAAAGTGAGAGCTTGTCTCAAAAAACCAAAACAAAAACCAACCAAACAAAAAGCATCAGAACCTTGGAGAAGAAATTCTTCATGCTACCAAAACTAACAAGAGTTCTTTGGTCCAGACTGTTAGCTGTTCTGTGCACAATAACACTGCTAAGAAGTGCCATCATCACACCATACCTGAATTAAGGGAATCCATAATGACAAATGTGACATATACATACAGAATGCCTAACAAGTGCCAGATGCACATGCTGAGATTTATTAGGGAATCAGACAAGGTCTCTGCACTCTAGAGAAAGACAATAGGGTAGAGGTGGAATTTTAAATAAACTAGTACACATATTCACTACAGACAATGGTAAGACCTATGGAGGAAACAGATGGTGCTGTAGATGACCCCTTATCCAGGGGTGCAAAGAGGTTTCCAGACAACAAGAATGAGAGCAAAGGTCTGCCATTTTCAAAGAAGAAAAAAGAAAATGGAGCTCCCTGGTACTGCTAGATCTTTCCGCTCAGAGAAGAGACAGGACTGTAGGAAAGGAAGTTGGCCATGTTGGCGGAAATCAGATTATGCAGGGCTTTGCAGGTCATGGCAAGGGACATTAATACTGTTCTTTGAAGATGGGCTTTTAGCCGCAGAAATAATACAAAATATGAGCCAGAAGACACGACCATGTGATCACAGGAAAAATTCCTCCACTCTTAGCCTGTTACCACATCTGTGAAACATGGACTTACTTCTAAAGGTTGTTCTAAGGATCAAATCAGATCCTGTGCACATAATACCACACAATCTCAAGTGTTATGATAAGGAACACAGCACTTTCCAAAAGAACATAATCACCGCTGGGAGCCAATTACCTGGCAGAGCAGTGTGCAGGGGAACACCTTCGATGAGAAGCATCAGCAAGAACATCCAGGGAGTAAAGAGGAGAGAGAGGATTAAACTGTGGGGATAAATCAGATTATTTCAGTATAGCTTAAATGAAAGAGACCTGATTCCAAAGAGCAGCCTACATGCTCTCTTTGACTATGTCCAACCCTTCTGCCATAAACATCAATATCATTCAATAAAGTTGTGCATGTCTAACTTTATGTCCATAATTTCCCAGCACATAGCAAACAAAACTATTCCTTGTCAAGCAAAATTTTCATGCAATAATCACTTAAATGGCCAAATACAGTATTTCTTAATGGACAGTCTGAGAACCTACACTTAGTGATTATCCACTATGTATCAGTCTTTTCCCAAGAGGACTAGCATGAAATTACCTTTTCAAGGACAACTGCACAGCACATCCCAGGACACACTATAAGCACAGTGTAAACAGAAGGTGCCTAGAGTTAGAATGCCTAATTGAATGCACCACTGAGTTGCTTACATTTAAAAGTTGCATCACCTCTGACCTTCACTAGATTCCTCTCCAGGGTGTATCACTGGCCATCCTACTAGTCTTACAACAGGGTTACTGGCAGGGCTAACTCAAATACTGCTTTTCAGGTCCTAAAGTGATTTCAGTTTCTCACTTATTGACCCTAAAAGGTGACTAAGATGGTGAGAGGGCAGTGCATCCTAGAACCAAACAGGAACTGAGGATCAAACGGGGTAGTGTGTACAAAGCACCTCACTTTATGGTTGCTAGCCTTCTTTGTACTTTCCCACAATAAACAGTCCTTTGAAAAATGGTTAACTTTATGAATTAAGACTGAAAGAACTTGAGTGGTAACTTCAAACGTACTTAAAAGAACAGAAACTTAGCTAATACACATAGCTCAGCAACTTCAGGAAAATAGTTAAAACCCATGATGCGTTGTTCCTCACTTGTACATAGCAGAAGTAGCGCAAAAGATGGCCATAAATCCTGCCTTTGCATGCTCTGAAGCAAATACAATCCACACTCTAGCTTAACAGTTCCCAAATCTCTCGCATGCGACCTTCATGACCCTTTCTTTATCTGCCAACTATATGAACTGTTCATCCAGAATTTTCTTTACACCAATTACTTACACTCAGTTTTGTCCTATTTCCACCAGGTAAGTCTGACATAGTAATTACATTTTTCTAACATACATTATAATATATAACTTCAAATACGTAATCTAAAATCATCTCATAAACACACACTGGTTTTATCTTCCACTGTTCTAATTATTGTGAAACAGCAACTTCCCAGTGAACTTTGCAAATATAAACTGTGTAACATAATAAAATGCTAAGTAGTCCCCAAAATAAACAACCAGTCAACCATGGAGCAAAAGGAAGCCTGAGAAGGTTTGCCCATCAGTCTCTATGAACTTCACAGCTCAGAACTAAGGTTAGGCAACCCTTACCTCTAAACTGAAAGAATTTCAAACATCTATAAACCTAACAACAACCACTGTGAGTTACTTTTAAATCATGGATCCTCCTCAAAGCCAAAATGTATTAAGGCATCCCTAAAGGGGAGTCAAGGAAAAGATTAAGAGAAAAAAGCTCCAAAGTCTTGATCATTTCCCCAAAAGGAGCTCAGCCTTCTGCCTCCTATGCTCAGACAGTCACAGCACAGGATTCGAATGGCAAACTAACCCAGAGACATGAGACTCACTTTACATTTTTAATCAATTGAAACAATAAGACAATGGGTTCAATGGTTAAGAGCAAATACTGCTCTTCCAGACGACTCAAGTTCAGTTCTCATCAGCATGTCAGGCAGCTCCCAAATGTCTGTATCCCCAGCTCCAGCACATATGATACCCTATGGCCTCTGCAGGCATCTGAGCTCACATGCACCTATGTACATGGACACATAAGTAAAAATAAACCTTAGGGGGGAAAAGCTAAAATAAAACCAGGCTTCCCTTGAAATGTGTTACAAATAAGAAGCTGACAACTGCAGCTGAACCTAAGGAGGGAATTGGCTACAGTTCTTTCAGATGAGCACAGAGCAGTCTTGGAACTCAGCTCTCAAAAAAGTCAAGAGTGATGGAGAGTGATCTTAGTCACCTCATGTGCACAAGCAAAAATGTGAGGAAAATCAGAAGCCAATGTTTTATTCTTTCTAAAGAAAAGGAAACTGAATGATAAAAGATGACCCCCCAAAATTATCTTACCTGCTTTCGTTCTCTTTTCCCAGCTGATGGTAAGCAGAAACTGAAGAGAGAATAACAGGAAAGAAAACAATAAAAGAAGTGATAGGAAAAGTAAGAGGGAAGACGATCACAGGTGGGATACTGAGTGAAGACAAAGAAGGAACTGGGAGCGATGCAGCTGAAGGAGAAGGACGCCAGCTGTGTGTGAACAACAGTCTCCCTGAAGTAACTGCAGTGGAGAAGGCAAAAGTGGAAAGCAGAAAACTAGACAAGGAAGAGCCAACTAAGACACAGCCTTATCTCAGCTGTGCATCGAGAAAAGGACTCAAACTCCAAAATCAGACTAGGTTTATGTATAGGACTGCTCTTGGGTACTGACCATAATGATTAAGGAATAAACTATACAATTTCTTTAGCATATACAAATGTGGGCTGCTTTTTTTTTTTTAACATACATAGTTGATATGTATGCATGTATGTGTGTGAATGGAGGAATGTAAGGTCACAGGTACACACGTGTGTGGAGGTCAGAGGTCATTGTGATGTCTTCCAAGCTCACTCTCCACTTCATTTATTGAGGCAAGGTCTCTCACTGAACCTAGAGCTCCCTGCTGGTCAGCTTGCCCTGGGATCTACTTGTCAAGGGCTGATATTACAGGCAGGCCTACCATACCACCTGCTTCTTTATGTGGGTGCTGGGGATCCAAACTCTAATCCTTATGCTTGATCCACTGAACCATCTCCCTAGTCCCAATATATATGTATTTATTCAGCAGATATTCAAATTTTAGCCATGGAAGACCCATAAGAAGACAAAGCACACAGCAAAGCCAACTGTTTAGGAAATGAAGCTGTTATGAGAAAGGCAGCTCCATTCATGATTCCTACTGCATTCACCATGGTAACAGGGACAAAAAGATTTCTCCTTAAAGAGGCCTGAAGGAGAACAGAAGCATTTGGAACAACCATTTTAAAAAAATTAAGAGAGAAAAATGCATTTAAAATATAGTCTCTTAGTGGTGGATATTAATATAACACCTAGAAACATAACAGGCAACAACAACAACAAAAAACTACTCTAGAAAGAAAAAGAAAAATCACTGTCATGATTTAAGACTTTAGCCATCTTAAAATTTTACTTTTTTATTATTGTGTATGTCATAGCATACTTGTGAGGGTCAGAGGACAACTCTATGGAGTTGGTTCTTTCCTTCTGGCTCTGGGATTAAACTCTGGTCATCAAACATGCAACAACAGGTGGCAAGCACTTTTAGCCATGAGCCATCTTGCCAGCCTGATTTTACCCATCTTAACTGTTAGCAAGCACCAATCTCTAAAATGCCCTCTTTCGGTTCTCAAGTCTAATAGAAAGATTGCTTTATAGAAACCCTCTCTACCTCCTTCTCCAAGGACCAGGCTAGGACAGCAGTAGGCACTTAGGTACTTACTCTTTCTGCCGGGGGTCACTGATGATATGGCTTATCCTCTCGGTTCCTAGACTGCTTATGCTGGTTTCCTAAAAAGATAAGAAAAAGAGTGTCATCAAACCACAGAAGCAAATATATACAATTTAAGCTGTTACCAAGCTAAATTTTTCTCTAACCATACCAAGCAATCTTAAGGTTGTATCAATCTTAAAATCCAACAGCAACTATTTTTTTTTTAATAGGAGTACATCTTAGAAGTATCATCTATTACCTAGCTATTCTCTGCTGACTTAAAAGGCTTTTAAAAAGCCGTTATAAATACTGTTTGTTGGGCTTGGGATATTTTTCTATTCTAAATTTAGTTTTGTATAAGTGTGTGTGCGCAGGTACACGTGTGTGGGCACTCATAAGTGTGTGCATGAGTAGAAGCCAGAAGACTATCTCAGGTGTCATTCTTCAGGCACTGTCCACATTTTTTGAGACAGAGTCTCTCCTGGCCTGAGCTTAGCTATCTTCCTCCTCCCCAGCGCTGGAATTACAAGCATGCCATTGCACCCGAGGTGTTTCTCCCATATTGTTCTGGGGAACAATCTCAAGTCCTCCACAAGCACTTTGCCAACTTGAGCAATAAACTCCAGCTCTGTTTATTTTTTAATTGACACATAAGTGAAATATAAAACTAATACCAAATACTGTTTCTTTTTCTTTTTAAAGATTTTATTTATTTATTATGTATACAACATTCTGCTTCCATGTATATCTGCACACCAGAAGAGGACACCATATCTCATAACGGATGGTTGTGAGCCACCATGTGGTTGCCAGGAATTGAACTCAGAACCCTTGGAAGAGCAGTCAGTGCTCTCAACCTCTGAGCCATCTCTCCAGCCCTCAAATACTGTTTCAACATGTATATAGTTGTTAGTTGTTTAGATGTATATGTAACACTTCCTAGAGTATAAAGAAGCAGAAAAACTTTTTGGAAGATTCAACACTTTTTTGGGGGGAGAAATGATTTCATTGTGTAGCTAGCTAATGCTGGCCTCAAACTCCTGCTCCAGCTTCCCGAGTGTTGAGATTAGAGGTGTATGTCACCATACTCAGGGACAGGAAGACGTTTTCAGCAGAAGAGCACACTAAGCTCCATGAACTATCTGACTGAGGCTCAACAAGTGCCACAAACACTGAATGAACATCACTGAGGATCTGCTGACTACATGTCTATGCATTAAAGAACTTATGCTAATTACACAACTAAGCAGCCAGGCTAGATCCATACAGTTCAGTGGTACACAAGGCCCTGAGACAACAAAGCACACCACAGTCACAAATCACAAAGATTATCACTGTGTTCTGTTCCTTGAACATTATTTCAAAGTAAAAGCAGAAGGCTGTATGAACTGATTCTAAAATTCAGGGCTCTCAGCCTGTCACCTCCACTGGAGAGTGGCAGAAGGCACTAGAAGGCACTCACCCTCCCCTAACGAGCACATTTACAATGACAGCTGCCACAGCAACCTGCCCAGAAACAAAAGTCACACACAAGAGGAAGTGCTAAGGCAAGGGGGCACAAGACACAGGCATGAATGTCAGTGCTCCTCAAAAACATCTGTGTCTTGGCATTTGTACTCAACTCTGTGTATGAGTTAGCCTGAAGAATAGGAAACACACTTTAACAGAACCACCAGTTCTAGAAAAATTAATTTGAGGTCAGATTCTAAACAGGGGTGGGGGTAAGCAGAGGGTTCTCTCGTTACATTCTTCATGTTTTTCATCCCTCTGGCTATGCCTCCAGTTCAGAGATACAGAATGTAGAGAGGCCAAGGGAAGAGATGGGTGAATAATGAGCTATTTGTTACAGTAGAAAAATTATTAACTTAAAATGCCGTAATATTTAAATTTACAGTTTATTACTGTGTAAATTACAAGCAGTACTTTGTGTAATTAGCAGCTCGCTGGCAGGGAGCTGTGAATGAAACTCATTATTTATGATTACAGTTTAGAAAGAGAAGAGAGGGATAAGGAGAGAAGCAGGGAGAGCAGAGCGGTGACCTCTTCTAGAAATGACAGATCTCCCTTTAAGGTGATGAAGATGAATTTAGAAGCACATCTCACCCTATTTGCTTGAGGTCGTTAGCTGCATGTCCAATAAAGCCTAGATTCCTCTCAAGCACACTGAAGAGAGCCTTCAAAATGAACTAACCCATGTCCATGGAAGCAGACAGCTCTTAATTTGTTGAGCTTAAAGAAAGGCAACAGATGGGAGGAGACCATTACTCTACCTAATCAACAGAAGGCAGAGTAAAACCTCAGTCCTCTACCCTCAAACTTCTGCCTTCCTTAACCCCACCCACACAGAAGGACTACCTCTCAAGGAGTGAGCTCCTAAAACCAACAAGGGTGTTCAGGTCCATGGTCTGTACATGGAGTAAGCCAAAAGGAACATAGTGTGATTCTTCCAATGTTCAAATGCCTCTCTAGTTAAAGAGTGGAACTGGAATTTAAAGGTAAGAAAAAAGAATCTGGCTGGAAAAATAGCTAAGTAGGTAAAGGCACTTGCTGCCAAATCTGATGACCTGAGTTCAATCCCAGGATCCCCATGATTGAAGGAAGAGAAGTGACTCCTGCAAATTGTTTTCTGAGATAAACACACACACAAATTAATTAGCCAGACCTCTTATTTCTTTCTTTCCCCCCAATGCTCCAAAGTCCAGAAAATAGGTCTCTGGGTAGACTACAATACAAAGCAGTAGCCAGATGAATGTGACCACCAACCATTCACATGACTTGGCAAACATGGTAAATGCCTGACAAACTCTTCCTCACTACCATCTTCCCTGTCCGGCTATGGAACCTTTGTCTTAGCCTATTTCTCAATCTCAAAGCTGGAATACAATTTAAATCAAGAGCTTGGCACATGCCTATAATCCTAGGATTCAGGAAGTTAGACAGAACAATTTCAAGTTGAAGGCCAGCCTAGGACACAAAGCAAGTATCAGGCCAGTCCGGATTTCATTGAGGCCCTGTCTCCAAAGGGTAAAACATAAAAATAAATTTAGTTTTAAAAGAATAAAGTTACCCTAGGTTCAAGTCTCTATTCTGCTACGTGGATGGAGGGAATACCACACATTTCTTACTTCTTTGAACCTAAGTTCTCCTTGTGGGCTAAAGCAACAGTTGGGAAGAATCAATGGCCCAGTGCCCAGCACAGGCCCTGGCAAGAAGTAGGTGTCCCTAGGGGCCAGGGAAGAGCTCCTGGACTACTACTGTGAAGCAGGCTTAGTGCTACTTTATGTGTCGGGGAGAAGGTATTGCTCATTTGGTTCTGTTTGTTGTTGTTTAGCTTTCTCCTTTTAAATCAATTCTAGGATAAAAAATCATTAGGATAAAAACACATTCCTGAATTCAGGAGTTGTAAAGAATCCAAAAGAGACTTTAAACTTGGGGCTGGAGAGATGGCTCAGCGGTTAAGAGCACTGCCTGCTCTTCAAAGGTCCAGAGTTCAATTCCCAGCAACCACATGGTGGCTCACAACCATCTGTAATGAGACTTGGTGCCCTCTTCTGGTCTGCAGGCATACACACAGACAGAATACTGTACACATAATAGATAAATACATAAATAAATCTTATCTTTCACATTTGTATCCATTCAAATCCCACATAATGTTCATTCACCCTTAACTCCCAGAATATCTCAGTTGTTTTCATTAACTCCAGAGAGTCCTGTGATGCCTTCAATTGTCAGTAGGGCACGCAAATCCCATGGGGACTACCACCTTCCCACAGCACTGGAGAAACCATGACATCTGTCACCTTCCCAGCCAGCCTTCTCCGCCCCTTCCTAAGGCACCGAGCTGCAGCTCCTGGCAACCGATTCAGACGAGCATGGTATCCTGTGGAAAGAAGGCAGCGTCAGTTACTGAACATACAAGATCCATAAGCACAGATATCCTAGCACAGTGGAGCCCTTACCCCAGCATCTCCACAAGGCTATCTGCCAAAGACTTACTGTGCCCCTATCTTTGTCCTGAGCAGTATCATCACAGGTGTGCCACTCTGAGCACCAAACATCAACAATACCAGGAAACTGGCCAAATGGTTGATTGCAACTTCCTATAAAACAGTCCTGCTCATTGTCACACATCTTAGGCAATGGCCCAGACATTCCAAAAATTGAAATGACCTTGTCACAATATGGAGCTAACTAAAAAAGAAGTCGCTGGGCGTTGGTGGGCACACGCCTTTAATCCCAGCACTCGGGAGGCAGAGGCAGGCGGATCTCTGTGAGTTCGAGGCCAGTCTGGTCTACAGAGCGAGTGCCAGGATAGGCTCCAAAGCTACACGGAGAAACCCTGTCTTGAAAAAACAAAACAAAACAAAAAAAAAAAAAAACAACAAAAAAACAAACAAACAAAAATAAAATAAAATAAAATGAAAAAGAAGTGTCACCACATTTCTGTCTCCTGTTATGGGCCCTTTCCACCCCATCCTTCTCCTTTAGAACTGACATAAAGCAAAGGAACATATATGTATTTGTGTCGAGTACACAATAATAGGATCATTAAAACAAATACATTTAAAAAGTATTTCAAAACCATTCACTTAAAAAAACCAAAAAAATCCACTTAAAAATGCCCTATTTTCTTGTTTGTGAATGTTCTTTGTAAGAGCCAATCTTTCAAGCTCCCAACGAGCATTCAGAAAGCATTGCATCAGCTTTGCAACGGCGTATGTCACTGTGCCATGACTGATGCCAGGCTTCCTAAAGTGTCCCAAGAGCCTAACGAGTCAACTTAGGGATGGGAGACCATGAGCTTTGTGATTCACCTATGACTAACTCCACAATTCAGAGAGTAATGGATGGTCAGAGACATTCAGAGACATTCGAGTGATAGAGCAGAGCACACTAAGTCTTCCCAAAGAGAACCATAAAGCCATGACCCTGACTTTGGTCTTCTCTAAACTCACCTCTTTGAGCTGGCCGGGAAGGTAAAAGGAATGTGGGATCTGACAGTTTATCCAGTCCGGAGTCCATTCTTTCTGCTTCAGTGCAGTGATCAGGAGCCCACTTGGGTAGAAGGTTATGGACAGTGAATCCGGGGACACATTCTCCTTCATAAAACCAATCACTTTGCTCATCGTCCCCTAAAGCAAACAGATCGTGTCCTGAGCTGTCATGTTAAAATCCAAATGCTAGGAAGGTTTCTTAATGCTATAGTTAGATACTGTCAAATAAACCAAAGTACAAAAGAACTGTCCAGTTCCTCTTGGTACACTAAGATGAAAACTAAGATATCAATATAGTTCCACATGAATGTTGGATTGTTTTTTTCACCACTTCAAAAGTAAAATCTAAATCTAGTCTTACAGCCCTCCAGAATTCACATGGAAAACCCGAAAATATGTTATCTCTTCCAAAACACACAATAGCTCCAACTAACAGTGAGGCAACTAATGCCTAGAAGTCAGGGTTAAGCTAGTAAATGAAGTCAGAATTTGAACCTACAACCTGACAAAGCCCAAGTGTTTCCCATAAAAACAAACTGCCTTCCTTACCATTACCCATTGTGAAGATAAATACAGTTCAAAGTCATAAATAAATGTTCTTCAATTCAAAAATTAGCTTTTATTGCTGGGGGATTTTTTACATATTTGCATTTTATCACAATAGATGAGTAAAGAATTTATGCCCACGCTTTGTTTTGGTTGGTATCTCATTGACGAGGCAGAAAATCACTTTGAACTAGAAATCCAAGCTACCAGGAAAAAAATAACCACAGAAACAACCAATAAAACTCCCTAAGCTTTTCAAGGATCTAGGACATTTGCCAGAGGCCATATTGTTCATTAATGGTTAAGGTCTCAACAAACCCATACATCCAACCTCTTGGTTTGAACTTTCAATCAGCTACCATACAACAGTTCAGTTTCTACCACTAGAGTGTATTCCTGCTAACAAGACAGGTAAGAAAAAGGCACCAAACTGCAAAAATAAATAAACCATTACAACAACATCTAAAGTTCATGAGACCTTCATCTCCCAACACACATGTACCAAGCCCCATCTGCCAAATACATGAAGCCACTACCCACGAGGATAATAATGACTCTTAAAACTGATGTTGAATCTCCAAGGAGGACAATAAAGCCTGTATTCTGCAAATAATAGCTATTACCACCAAGCACTAAAGAAGATGCTCTTTTCTGTCTTGAAAACAGAGGTTCTCATACTTCAGCAAGCATCAGATGCACTAGAAGGGCTTGTCAAAACCAGGATGTGGAGAAAGTGAGATGATGACGACACATGTCAGGTGACAAACAGATTGCTGGGCCCTATCTACCAAAGTTTCTGATTTGAACAAAACACTAGCAAGTTCTGTCATGAAGCTGAGCAGATCTGGGGAGCACCATTAGAGAGCACCACTGTGCATGCGCCTCAGCAGTCAGTGTCTCAGGTGGACTCAGGACAGACACTGGTAAACACAGCCAGTTTCTATGCACTGTGACTGTGCTCATT
Organism: Cricetulus griseus; assembly: GCF_003668045.3. Lineage (NCBI taxonomy): Eukaryota > Metazoa > Chordata > Mammalia > Rodentia > Cricetidae > Cricetulus > Cricetulus griseus. The sequence goes on from NC_048598.1 coordinate 117,550,469, forward strand.
CCATTCTCATCCAGAGCCTTTCTCGGGACATGCACTGCACCAGGTAAACGCACCAGATCATGTTTTCTGACAATGAATTATTGCAGAATGGGAATCTGGGTTGTCACAATTCACTCATGATCCAATAATAAAAATCTTTAAAAAGGACTTGTAGTAGGGCATGGTGCCACAGTGCTCAGGAGGCAGAAGCAGGATGATCTTTGTGAGTTTGAGGACAGCCTAGTCTACATAATGAGTTCCAGGGCAGCCAGGGCTATGCAGAGAGACCCTGCCTCAAAACCAAAATAATAAACAAACAAACAAATAAGAAGAAAAGGACTGGCTGAAGTAGCAGAAACTGTGAGACTGTCAGATAAAATCCTGCCATTTTGCTTCTCTCTGCCACCCTCTCCTAGAAACAGCCTTAGCAATTTGATCCCCAGTAAACCTTTTTTCTACGCACGGAATAGTCTAGTTTGGAGGCTTACTGAACCCTTGCTTATACTTACCTGGGTTTATCAACTCAATAGGGGCTCTTGCATTACGGGCAATGTATAAGGGGCCATGCTTATAGGGCTGGAGAGATGGCTCGGTGTTAGGATCGTTCACTGTTCTCACACAGTACCTGGGTTCGGTTCCAAGCACCTACAACAGTAGCTCACAACTGTCTACAATTCTAGTTGCAGGGGATTTGATGCCTTTTCTGATCTCTTCAGGTTCATGTACCCTCATGATGCACATACATACAATCAGGCACACACATACACAAAAAATAAAATGAGTATTTTAAAATAGTAATTCCTAGCTGTGGAATGCTTCAATGGAAAGCACATAACACAAGAGGTATTTTTTTTAAAAAAAGCAGAGGTTGGAGAGATGGCTTAGAAGTTAGGAGCCTGGGGTCAGTTGCCAGCACCCACACAGGGACTCATGAGCATCCACAACTCCAGTTCCAAGGATCCAATGCCTTCTTCTGACCTATGAGGTTACCAGGCATACACATGGTACACATTACTTACATGCAGGCAAAACACTCATATACATAAATTTTAAAAACATCTAAAAACAAACAAAACCAAAAGGCAGCAGGTACAAGGAACAAAAACAAAAGGCAACAGGTGCGTGCGCGCGCGCGCGCTGGCCGCGCGCGCGCACACACACACACACACACACACACACACACACACACACACACACACACGGCTCCTTCAGGAAAAAAATACACATTTAAGTGGGATACTTGGTGACTTTTTAAGACACTTATTAAATATTCACTCAGGACATTACAGGGCTTATTCATATGACTCTGTCATAATCTTGAGGCATTTAAACTTAAATAAGGTAAAAGTTATTCCTCAGTAAAAGTAAGAACATATCAACCCTCTCCAAAAGAATTATGTACGAGACTATTACTGGTTTTAATTAAAAGAAACTTTCACAAGCTCCAGCCTTGACACTCTGACCCCATGGACTAATGATTCTCAAACTATAAGCTACTATATAAGAACTATGTAAGAACTACTATATAAGAACTTTGGGGGTTTGTAAAAACTACAGATTTCAGGGACCAACTCCAAATCTATTTGATTTCTAGCAGCTCAGAAAATCTGGAATTTTCACAGTTCCCCAAGTGGTTCTCCTATGCCTTCAGTAAGTCACTCCAGTCATTGAAATCAATCACTGAGACAAAGTCCCAAAGCTGGAATCAAGACTACTTTGCCAGGGAGCCAGAGAGCAGCAAAGTATGTACTGCTCTTCCAAAGGACCAGAGTTTGGTTTACAGCACCTTTATCAGACAGCCCACAAAGCCTGTTTAACTCCAGCTCCCAGGGAATCTAACGTCCTCTTCTGGGCTCCTGGGTGACTGCACTCACCATGCACGTACCACACTCAGACAGACACACATGTATACACATAACTTAAAATTTAAAAAGTAAGAGTCTTTTTAAAAAAGCTTCCGAATGTTTAAAAAGATTACCTTGCCGTCCTTCGTCATTGGTGAAGAGCCCCGCATCACTGCTGCTGCACACACTGCTAGTTTCGCTGGAAAAAAAAAGACACAAGAGAGCTCAGCAACTCCAATCAGAAACCATTTTCAAATGGACATCTCAATCATCTAACTTCACTTCAGCCAATCTGGTCTATAAATTTCACACAGAAGACACAGGTAAAATTTATTCATCCTTCCCTCAAAAGGTAAGAGAATTCTAAAACTCTAACACATTAAACTAGTTTCAAAATACTTAAAGTCACTGTCATAAAAGGCCACAGGAAGCAGCAACCAACAGCTTATTCTTCTTTTTCTTTCTCCTTTGGTATGACCTATGAGGACTCTGTGAGCTGTCCATTCTTTGTTACAACAGCTTACCTTTGCAGATGAGTGCAGAATCCCCCAAATGGTTTCTAAAGTTTTAAGTGGCTGGAAGAAAAACTTCAAAAATGAGTACTTTCTGACATGTAGAAATCACATAAAATTCCAATCTTAGTGTACATAAATAAAGTTTATTGAAACACAGCCATGTTCATTCATTTATGTACCACCAGGGGCTTACTATCTGCAAAGGTAAGCAGTTACAACAGAGAATGGACAGCCTACAGTCCTCAGAACTGGCTGTGAAATTACAGAGAAATTACAGAGAAAGTGTTATAAGTTCTACTCTAAGATAACTATGTTCCCATTGTCTTAATGTTAAAAGAAATTAGGAGGTGTTTTATCATAAAGTCCATAAAGACTCTTTCCATTAATTTCAAGGCACCAGCAACATTACAACATTACAACACCCTCTGATTATTTTCATATGGAATCTATTCTCTCCTTATATTCTAAATTAAAAGGATAGGCTCAAAAAATATCTGTTGATCAAAAAAGAGGATAAACATTTTTTTCCTACTGTGTCAACAGCATTTCAGGAGAATATTCTTGGAAGAACTTGGACTGAACTTATCCAAGAGTTTCCTACATGGAGTTTGTAATGACAATGATGTTATGAAACCATCATTATAACCAACATCATGTCTACAGAATACTTATTCCATAAAAGTATCATTATTCTACCAATGTGGAAATGAGTGTATTATCTGAAGACATTTTCTAATTCTGTGTATTCCCTCAGAGTAACTTGCACTGTGTAAGTACATGTTTAAAAAATCTTGTTAACTGGGTGGTGGTGGCACACGTCTTTAATCCCAGCACTTGGGAGGCAGAGGCAGGCGGATCTCAGTGACTTCAAGGTCAGCCAGGCTACACAGAGAAAACCTGTCTCAAAAACCAATAGGAAGCAAAAGAAACTTGTTAGTACAATTTGATAAGAAGGAAAAAAGTGGGAGCTGCAAATCATGCTTACACACAAGAACTAAGAAGCAAGTTGCAAGAATGAAGTCTTTGCTAGAAAGGCAAACATGTCCCTTTCAAACTAGGACCAAAGGTGTCCAGTCCTACAGCCCTCCTCACTCATTTATTTCTTGCTCAGTGATTATGATTCTTAAAAATAAATGTATTATTTTATGTGTGTGTTTTGCCTACATGTATGTGCCTGGTACCCTCAGAGATCAGAAGAGGACAGCAGGTTCTCTGGAACTGCAGCTATGGATGGTTGTAAGTCACCATGTGGGTGCTGGGAACTAAACCCTAATCCTCTTGCAAGAGAAACAAAGCGCTCTTAACTGTTGAGCCATCTCTCCAGTCCTGAGATTATGTTTGTAACAAATCACACGTATAAGATCTCTGAATAATTTAATCAACTATAAGATGTTAAATTAATATTCTATTGGAAACTAACTCCTAAGAAGCTAGAGATGTAGCTCAATGGGGAGAACGCTTGCCTAGCATATGTGAAACCCTGGGTTCAATCCCCAGCCCTGCACAGATCAGGTGCAGGTATGTACATGAACAATCTCAGCACTAGGAAGTACAGGTAGAAGCATCAGAAATTCAAAGTCATCCTCCTAGACAGTTGTGTTCAAGGCAAGTCTATATACAAGACACCCTGTCTGAAACAAACAAGAAAACAATTAGAAATAAGAGGTGAGGGAGGGAAGGAGCAGGTAGACAAATGGATAGACAGACAGGCTGGCTGGCTACATAACCCTGGCTGTCCTAAACTTACTCTGTAGACCAGGCTGTCCTGGAACTCACAGAGATCTGCCTGCCTATGCTTCCCGAGTGCTGGGTTAAAGGTGTGCACAACCATACCGGGCTAAAGCTGACACCTTTTATTAGTAACAATTTTCTTTTAGAACCTGTGTAGACAAGTCCAAGAATTCACAATATCAGGCTCTTTTGGATTTCTTCCCACCCCTAAGCCTTCATATTTTTCTACCTTTGTCAGGAGCCTTTGACTGGACAAGGAAAAAAAATCTCTGTTCCTCCTTTGTGCGCAGAGAAACTGATCCACCTCTGTAGCATCCATTCCACATGTGGCCCCCTGAAGCTCAACAGGAAGACAGAACCTAGCCTCTGAATCTTCAGATAAAAAGGAAAATGAGTCTACAAAGAGCAGATAATGCAATGAGAACCTCTTAAAGTGACAGCAGCAAATAACTCTGTGCCTCCTGTTTTGGCTCAGGAGTTGTCCTGTCCACCCCATTCTCCTGGGCTTACGAGATCCAAGCCTACCGATGGTGCATGTACAAACTCCTCTCAGACTACTCTAAAATAATGGAGAGCACTACAGTACTTTGCACATAAATCCCCCAATCCATTACTAAAGTGGGAGAATGAAACGTTCTAACAGAAGAGTGAAAAGACCCTCTCTCGGTTAGCCCAGAGCTTCAGAGTTACATGTTTACCAACACTGCAAGTACCCTCACCAAGACCAGCAAGAGTCTTCTCAAGGGCAATTTAAATGATGCACTTGATATCTCAGGGTCAAGATAACGGGGGAGAAATATGAAGAATTAGGAGTGCTTTCCAAAGGCAAATGTCTTTCAGTTAATAAGGGATAGGACACATCTGGAGGTTAGCCTTACAACAATAGGAAAATCATTCCCATTCAACAGCTGGAAAGTGTCAAAAAGATTCACAGGAGGGTAAAAAAAAAAAAAAGAGAGAGAGAAAAAAAAAAGAAAGAAAAGAAAAGAAAATAGCAGAGGTCTGAGAACAACTTGGAGAAGGTGAGTTCTCTGATTTACTTATTTTTGTATGTGTGTGTACATTTAGGTGGTGGAATTGGTTCTTGTCTTCCACCATGTGGGTCCCAGAAACTAACCTCAGGTCATTGCAGCAAGGACCCCTACACACTGAACCATATCACTGGCCCTATGGGTTTTCACCTTTCACCAAGTGTGATCCAAGGATCCAACTCAGATCACCAGGCTTAGCAGCAAGCACCTTCACCCACTGAGCCATCTAACTGACTTCTCTACAATGCTTTCAGCTTAAAAAATGTTTCCATATTTCACTGAGCAGCATGATCACCATTTTAAATGAGACACAAAATTAGAGCCTGGATTTTGGACCACCAACTGTATTATCTAATTACTATAGTATTATTGGAAAAGCAACTGAAGCACATCCAAAAGAAATAACAGAAGTGTAAAGAAAGCCACCTTAGCCAGCACCTCTAAAGATTGATCCTCCCACCAACATTCTATTAGAATTAAAAGAAGGTGATTGGCACACACACATCACTTACACTCTGTAAATAGTGCTTTGCTTTATCACACAGCCACCCAACCTACACATCTGGCCTTCCCACCAGAGCATCATTTTAATTAGAGGCTCTCTCAGTGGAGCAGATGATTAGACACAGTACCCACATCCACATAAGCATGGATCACAGCAATGAACCCAATAAACTGCCCCTCACACCTCATCTACTGCAACCTCTCAGTCAATCACTTAACAGCCCTCAGTTGTGACTCAACTGCTTTTGTCTCTAAAATGTTCTTTCCCAAATTCGGAAAATGAACTGTATGTACTTTTAGTATATTAAAGGTTTGAATTTCAAATGAGCACAAGGCCTCAATTTTAAAACTATGGTATCTTTATTCTAAAGGAAAAATCAATTGTTTGGTTTTATTTCATTTTCTCAATTTGAAATTCATGCCTATTATAGAAAGCTGAGCCAATGAAGTGAGAACCCAATCTCAGTAGAGAAAAATCTTCAGCAGGCATCCTCAACTAGGGGCAATTTTGCATCCCTCTCAGGGTCATTTAGCAACGACTTCAATCTTCTCCCTCCTATACTAGGAGGGATTGAAGCCTGGGCCTCAGCATTGACTGTACATACCACCACAGTCCTTGGAAGCATTTTTCATAATTATGGCATACAGGGTGAAGAAAGACAAAAGTAACTGAAAATCAGTGTCAGTGAGAAACCAAAGGACTAAAGTGGAGTGTGATAGAGGATGACACCCACGTCCTCCTCTGGCCTCCACACAAAGGTATGCATATCTGAGTGCACACATTCATACAACACACACACACACACACAGAGAGAGAGAGAGAGAGAGAGAGAGAGAGAGAGAGAGAGAGAGAGAGAGAGAGAGCACTGAACTACAAAGTTACCATGCACGTTTGTTGTTCCCATTTATTAGCCAACAAGCCTGTTACATATAATTTTTATACATTTAAACTAAACAAATTTATGGCTCTTCTGATTATTTTAGGTTTTCAAACTAAATAATACTGTATTTAACCAAAACTTTAAAAAATATTTTAGAATCCAGGAGAAGAAAAGGAACTGTCACTTGTACATGCATTGACCAAGGATCAATGCTCTTCCTATCTATTTTCTGTCATGCTTCTGGGTAGAAGTGGAGGTTCTGCAACTGCATGCTATCATGAACCTGTATTCCACACAATGGAACATAAGGTCACTCAGAGACAGCTCGGCGGGGCAGTGAGTTAATGTTCAGTTTCATCTAGATGGCACCATGAATGCAGCCAGCAGCCTACCCAGTTCATGTGAACAGAAAGGTTCCAGGACAATTATGTAGTTTGCTGGGTATACTAGGCTGGTGGCTGAGCTCAAAGGAGCCCACCCATCCTCTACACATTGTCTACCTATTTGTTACATTAATAACAATTCACCTTTAGGTGGGAAAGGGTTCATTTTTAAGGGGCCTACATTTCTGAAACTTTTTAAAAAAAATCTTATTTTTTTGTGTGCATGAGTGTTTTGCCTGTATGTATGTCTGTGTACTATGTACATACTAGTACCTGTAGTGGGTGCAGGATATCCTGACATGGGAGTTACAGGCGGTTGTGGACTATCATGTGAGTGCTGAAAATCAAACCTAGCTCCTCTGAAAGAGCAGCCAGTGCTTTTAACCATGGAGCCAACTCTCCAGCCCCTATTCTGAGCCTTTGTGTTGCCTTTCCATATGAAATTTTCTTTTCTATATGCAAGAAGAAAACAATGTTTATCTCCTCAAAATTCTGGCAGCAAATACACTGCCATCCTCACTCTTATCACTGAGGATGAATGCCATGGTATTTCCATCCCTTTTAGGCTCTGTCTTCATACCTGTTCCACCCAGACTGCCAATGCAGAACATAAAAACATTGCCAGGACATGTATGGGGAAAGAATTCTTTTCATTAGTTCTCCATTTTAAACTTGGGTTAATTTTTTTTTCAATCCAGGAAATTTTTTTCCCCATCAGTTGTAGCTCTTAAACCCTTCTTTTCCAGTGCCTTGGTTTCTTCACTGGGAGAATATATGCACTGACTGAGCCTCTGATCTCTTGTCCTCCAGATCTGATGGCCTCTCTCACCAGTATCTCCTTCATCTGCATTCTGGGAAGACTCTAAAGTTTTCTGTATCATCAATTTCTATCCTTTACCTTATAATTACAATTACACCTTAAATTTCCTTGTACATGTCCCTCCCAAATACTAGTTGTCTGAATAGTCACCTTCCAATTCTCTGTTTCCTATCTCAAAATGAATTCTATCTTCTTGTATCCTGGTACATATTTCCTAAAATATTCTTCTGATTTCCACTGCAATCTTCAAAGGTTTATTCTTCCTCTGAACTTTGAGAACAATGTTCCCCTTTCCCTTATTCTACAGAATGTGTCAAAAGGCCTCTTTTTTTTCTTTTAGTGAACATGTCCCAATTTATTTGTTATAGTTCTCTTTTAAATAAATGAAACTGGACATTTCCTCCGACTTCATGATCTAGTATGTTTTTAGTTATAGATCACTGTGCAAAACAGGTTTCATTACGGTGTCTTCATAACTGTATACCACATACCCAGCTCCTATTTACTTACCCTCCCCACGGCCTTTTCCTCCCAGGCTGGGCCCCTGCCTCTTCCTCTTCCCAAATGGCTGCCTCACTGCTTTCAAGTCTTTTTTTTTTTTTTTTTTTTTAATGTCTAGATTCTATACAAGAGAGAACACATGTGATACTTGTCTTTCTGAGCCTGGCTGACTTCATTTAACATTATCTCTGATACCAGCCATTTTCCTGCAAATGATATGATTTCATTATACTTAATAGCTAAATAAAATTCCATTATTTCTATAAGCAGTATTTTCTTTATCAGCTAGGCTGAGTCTGTAACTTGACTATCGTGAATAGTCACAACAAATATGGGCATATAAGTATCTCTGTCCTGTGTTGGCATGAATTCCTTCAGGTATAACCAGGAATGGCATAGCTGGATCATTAATTTTCTTAGGAGCCTCCATACTGATTTCCATTGTGGTTGCATTAATTTGTATTCCAAGACTGCATAAGTGCCCCCAACCCCATCCTTGCAAGCATTTGCTACTGTTTGATTTCATGTTGACAGCCATTCTGACTGAGGTAAAACTGAATGAATGTCAATGTAGTTTTGATTTGCATTTGCCTGACGGGTAAGGATAATGAACATTTTTCACATATTTATTGGGATTTTGTACTTCTTTTGAGAACTGTCTGCTCAAATAGTATGCCCACTTACTAACTGGGTTATTTATTTTGGTGTTAATTTTCTGAGTTCTCTGTAGACTCTGGATATTAATCAGATGAATAGCTGGCAGATTTCCTTCCATCCTGGAGGCTCTCTTTATTCTGGTAATTATTTCTTTTGTTGTGCAGCAGCTTAATTTCATGTAATCTATTTGTCAAGTTTGGGGATTATTTCCAGTTATCCAAAGGCCACTGGTTTCTATCTGTCCCCAAGTATATATGTATATGCCTCAGACCCGTTCTCCTGTGCCAGACCACACCTGACCAATACGCATGAGGAGGCCTTGACAAAATCCCCAGGGCTACCGGGGTTTTTAATTCGAACAGGTCTACTAGACTGACACTGGACCACCTACCTACCCTCACTACCTGACTCCCACCCCACCCCACCAATCTGTTAACAAACTGAGGCATAGGAAACACGACAATCTCTAAAATGCACTACAAAGAAGGATTTTTTTCTTTTTTTCTGGCCATGCAATACTAAACTGTACGCTTGAAGACTCAACTTCCCATGACTGCCTCTTAATCACAAACACAAAACAGAGAGAGATCCAGACTTTCCTATCAAAGTATACTCCAAACAGAAAACTGGAAGTTACAGGTTGGAAGTGAAGGAGGGGGCAACATTCTGCCTGAGAGGTTCCAGCCACATTTGCATTTCTGAACCCAGGGCTGCCTGAGGAGAATGCCCACAGGGTCTTCCATTTTCGGGGCATCCTGACAAGATTACATTCCTCAGTATACCAGCCTGCAGCAGAGGAAACCTTGCTGATAGGCCAACTCTCCAATCCTGGTTACTGGTAATGTGAGTGTGCAAAGGTTTCATTTTTTTCCTATTGTTTTAAGCTTTCATTGCATTCGGTTGATTGACTGATGGGGGGGTGGAAGGGTTCTTTCCTTCCACCACATGGGCCCTGGAGATCAAACTCACATGGGTCAGGCTTGATGGCAAGCAGCTTCACATATTGAGGCATCTCGCTGGCCCAAATGTCTAATTTTTTCTAAGTATTCTAGTAGGTAGTTGAAGCTGCATATTAGATGCCTTTTAAACTCACAAAATTTACGAAAGCAGATAGACTAAGAAGCACAGGACCGCATCTGTCAGGGTCCTTATAAGTGTTCCAGCTTATTTCTCTCAGCTGTATGATGATGATAACGGGCATCAGGCCCTGCTGGAATTCCTAACCGTTGTAGTAACCTAGAACTCAGGACTCAGTGAAGCAATCCACTTCATTCTCAGAGTACTGCTCTGTAATATTATATACTTACTGTTTAGCTCTGTATTTCTAGAAAATATCTTTCCAGGAAGGAGACTCTAAGAGACAGACCTTCAAATACAGTCTTATCACAAGTGCCTCCCAGTGTCTTCTGGCTGTTTCTAAGAATGCACTATCAGAACTAGACTAAGCCTATACATAAGCAGTCTGTCTGTGCTAGTCTTCAGTACCTTTTGGTGAACGCTGCCAACTGCAGAAAAGGTAAGCATGTACTTGGTCAGCATCTCTGTTTGCAGAAAAGAAAAGCAGAACATTCCAACGCTACATATAGTCTTTCCACTGCCCCAGCAACCCCTGATTAATGACCTCCACTTGCAAAGGAGACTACTTACCTTAACCATGAAATAATGAATGCTATTGATCCAACAAGCTACTGCTATAGAATGTTATTGATCACCCAATCTTTGGTTAAAATGGTCCTCATTTAGCAATTTCACTGTCACAAACACCTGGAGCAAAGCACACTCATAATTAAAGAGTTTGGGGCAGTTCAAGTGAGAGGTGATGGACAGAGATCTCAGCATCCTCCCATTTATTCTTGCTTCTGAGCTATTGTTTGTGTCAGAAGGGATATTGATTTTCTATAAAAATAAGAAAACAAGAGGCACCAAGGGGCTGCAGAAGGTCAGCTTGGGCTGGGGAAGGAGAGGACAGGTCTAGCACTCCATCTCTGTCACTTGCCTTCCAAGACAAGGGACTATTTTCTTTCCTGTGAGATCGTCCTCTAATCCATCACCTGAGGAAGGCTCCTGATGTGACTTTAGGCCATCACCCTACCACTCTGCTCATAAAAGGACTGAACCATATTCAAGAGGAGCACAATGTGCTGCTGCAGAGCAGAGAAAACCAGGCTAAGCTCCATCACTGATGAGTAAGTGATATTCAGAAAATCTGAATGAAGATTGCAAGGAAGAAATTTTACAGGATTTGTAAAATCTCAGAGTATTCAGTCCCGTAAATACACAGAAAACATTACAGTAATAATTTGAACTTACACCAAATAAATAAAACTATAATATCACACCCATTTCTAAATCCTCACAATCTTGGCTGAAACACAACTGAATGAGGAACAGAGAAGGAAAAGCAGAAACAGCAGCAACGCTTAAAATTGTTAGCAATTTTAAGTTGTGAGTAATAAGCAAATTTAAGTAAACTAGAAATAAAGCCAATTAACATATATAATCAAATCCAAAACACTACCCACAGACTAGGCTAAGGTTAATAATCAACTAATCTCAGTAATTTTACAAGGTGGGTCAAGGTCAGTAAGTCTGCACAGCTGATGGTGAGAACCTCAACATGACTGACAGGAAGTAAAGTTCAACACTGTGATCTCTGTGTGACTGAACCATGGCACAGCCAAGCAGCTTCATTAAATAATAGCCACAGGGATTCTTGAAAGGACTTCTTTTAAAACAGGAGATAGAAAAATTTTTGACATAATCAACTTGCCAACAGGGAGTAAAATACAAATTATAACTATTTTCTATTTGTAGTCTAATGTTAGCCATGTTCATAAGACATGCTTAATACCTGAGGGTGGGGTTGGGGTGAGGCTGAGTACCTGCCCCACTATGTACAAAGCTCTGAGTTCAATCCCCAACACCCCAGCAAAACAAATTACAAGCCACAAGCTTGTAATTCCAACATTAGGAAGCTGAGGCAGGAGGATTGCCAAGTTGAAGGTCATCCTGAGGTAAAGACCCTATCCTAAATAATAATATAGTAGTAATGAGTAAAAATAAGTAACAATTAAGAGCAGCTTGAAACTGGTTATTGGGTTATTGAGGAAAGTTTGGACAGACTCTGATAAGAGAATAGAAAGCTCACTTCTCGACACAATGTATATAGGGAAAAAAAATCCAAGGCATTTCTATTTGTAACTACAGATAAATGGAGACCAGTCAAGGAGTGATTTAACATTACTTTAAAATTTTGATTCTACTTATTTATTTTTAAAAAAACAGAGTATTGTATGGCCCAGGCTGGTCTCAAACTCAGTAAGTAGCTGAGACTGATCTTGAACTTCTGATCTTCCTCCTCCATTTCCCAACTGCTGGGACTACAAGAATGTCCACCATGCCTAGTGATTCAATTAGAACATTTCAAAGACTCTTTCTCAGTGCATGTCTATTACCATAACCATAAATTCACCACCTAGCTTTCCCTGATAAATAAACTGATAAATAAAAATGGAATTATTTACAGTTTGGCCAAAAATCAGGGAGAGAAAAACTCCAAGGGTCTCAACTCCCTTCCCTTTACCATCTAGGATAAAATAACCCTGGAAATATACCCGTTGTTAACTGTGAGGTAAGCTGTCCAGACCTTGTGACATCCTGCCCCAGCATGGGACTCCTGGGGAAATTTCAATTCTTTGGGGTCCATTGTTTCAATAATCTTAACAGTGGGCAGGGAGGGCACAAGAGTCTCTCTTTTTTTAAGGGGGGTGTGTGTCCAGAAGAGTACTGAATGTGTGTCTGGAATTAGAGCTGGAATTACAGGTATAAATCACCCAACGTGGGTGCTGAGAACGGACCTCAAGTCTTTTTGAGAACAAGTGCTCTTGACTGCTGAGTCCTTTATCCAGCCTCCACGAGGGTCTCCTTTTAAAATACCTCCTCCCCAGCCACAACACAGGATTGATGTCACACTGTGACTTCACCCATTATTTCTTCAGTGACAAGGACTTCGGCATCCCTATTGCCGCAAAGGGGAAGTCCACTAGGGAGAGTCAGGTCTCCTCAATGTGAAAACAAGAAGAATTTCACAAGAAATCCTGTCGACTTCAGTTTCTCCTGGATTAGAACTTGGAGCCTGACAGTCTGGAGTAGAAAGGGACAGAAGACAGAAGCACCATTGCTGGACCACAGGCCCAGTGTCAGGCTCTAGCACACACAATACCTTCAGTTTAACAAGAAATTCTGGGGAAGAAAAAGACAAAGCAACATTCAAAAGGGTCATTTTAATTCTCCATCCTCAACTGTAGGAGTCTAAGATGTAAATGCCTGATCTTACAGCTAACTTGAATACCTCAACACAAGGGTTCAATATTATAAAAGGCTACAAGTTGGCAAAGCAATTCTTTTTTGATTAAAAATAGTGTGAGTATGGAGAAGAGTACCTTTATAACCCAAAACTTCATATAAATTGGATAAATAAGTCTTAGAGAGAATCAAACTTAGAAGAAAATTACTAGAGTCAAACTGTGAGCCTGCATCAACACAGCTGAACGTGCTGGCAAAATATAAAGGTAGTGAGACAATGTTTGAAAGTCAAATTAAAATCCATTCAGAGAAGGAGGAAGCACATCTACATAGCTTGTCCTGTTACCAACACAGCCTTGCTTGGTGGACCATAGCTTTGAGGGTGAAAGCTTCAGAAGAACAAGGCCCTAAGAAAGGTTACCTGTGCTACAGCTGTAAAACATAACAGGCAGCCAAACGTGGTGAAATATGAGCTTGGAAATCAGGTTTGACTCTCCGTCTAGACACTAGGGGACTCTGGCAAATTACTCAAATTCTAAACCTAGTTTTCTCTTCTAAAAATACAAACAATGAGGTTCTATCGACAGCAGAATTGTAAGGAATAAATAATATCTAGCAGGTGTGCAGTACTGTGCCTACACAGAGTACTTAACAAACCTGCAGCACTCAACCCACCTAACAGCCACCACTGACAGCATCTGAGAGGACACAGGAAGAGGGGGAGGAACACGGCAGAGCTGCTAAACATCCTGCAGAGTGCCACAAAGAACTGCCCCAGACACCCCAGGCACCCTCATGGAGAGGTCATATCTCTACTCTAGTAATAATATGAAAGCATCGAGATGCCAAGTATCCATGTTTTCAGGGTGAGTTACCACAACTACACTGACATCTTAAACATACAGCCATCAGAGTACTTTATCATATATGATAAAGATGAAAGGGTTCAAGTTTTTATTTTCAAACGCCACTATATATGTATACAACTTAAATGTCTGCCATCAGAAACACTCAAGGACTGACTAAGATTGCTCAGTGAGTAGATGAAAGCACCTGCTGCCAAGCTGATGACCTGAGTTTGAGCACGTGCACGCTCTCTCTTTCTCCCTCCCCGACCCCTCTAAGCAGGCAGGCAGGCAGGCAGGCAGGCACTGAAGAAGCTGATGGAATGACTCGGTGGGTAAAGTGCTCACTGAGCAAGCATGGGGACTTGAATCTAGACTCCTGACACCCACATAAAAGCTAGGCACAGCAGTGCACGGCTGCAATCTTACTGAGAAAGCTGAGACAGGTGGATTCCCAGGGCCTGCTGGGCACCAAGTCAAGCCAATTGATGAGCTCTGGGTTCAGTCAGTGACAGACAATTCCCCAAAACAAGGAGAAAAGTAATAGAGAAAAACACACACCATCCACCTTGGGCCTCCACATGGACACACACATGCAGTCAATACAGTCAAATTATAACTGGCAGGAAACATAATTATAGTCCCAAAGTGTATGATGTGATTTTGTTGTTTTTGTTTTGAGACAGGGTTTCTCCATGTAACAGTCCTGTAACTTGCTCTGTAGACCAGGCTGGCCTGGAATCACAGAGATCTGCCTGCCTCTGCCTCCCCAGCACTGGAATTAAAGGTGTGTGACACTGTACCTGGCTCAAAGCCACGATTCATTCATTCTTTCTTTCCTTCCTTCCTTCCTTCCTTCCTTCCTTCCTTCCTTCCTTCCTTCCTTTTGGTTTTTTGAGAGAGGGTCTCTGTGTAACAGCCCTGGCTATCCTAGAACTTGCTCAGTAGACCAGGCTGGCCTTGAACTCCCAGAGATCTGCCTGCCTCTGCTTCCCAAGTGCTGGGAATAAAGGCATGCACCACCACTGCAATTCTTAAATAGCAAACATAGCTTGCATTTATTTAAAAACCGCTTAGACCTGGCACCTGCATGCCTTCTCTGTCACAACTGTCAACACTAGCCCTTGCTGATACCTTGGTTCTAAGTAACAGAAGCTTTGTATGAAGTGAACGGGATAAAAAAACAGCAGCAAATTACTTCTTAAGACAAATTCTTGGTTATGCATTTAAAGCACATGTTTGAGATTATTTTAGTATAAAATTATTCTATTACACACAGCCTTCTTGACAGAGTTAAACAGATTCATGAATGACACCTTGTAAACCAGAGATCAACTACCAGCTGACTACAGGAAGACTACAAAGGCAACACTAGCACAGAAGAGAGTGGAACTCATTGCACTTCAGGTATAGTTAACCAGGGAAAGCTTTGCCCTAGGAAGGGAGACCTTACCATTCTGACATGTTCTCATCAGAGCCCTGCTTCTGTTCCTCGGCTTCACACTCCATCCTTTCCTTCCTTCCTGTTTTGCTTAGGAAAGTCCTATTTTCTGCTGCTTCACACAGCCCATTGCCTGAGGAGGTCCAGGGCGTGTTCTCCTTCCAGCGGGACAAACGCTGCTTCTTGGCAGACTTGAACCTGCAGCCTCTCTCATAGCTCCAGTCGGACACTTTCAGCTTCTGCTGAAGGCTGGCAGCCACCTCTGACGTCACTCTCTTCACCTTCCGGCGGCGCCTGAGCGGTCGGCAAGGTGCATTTTCCGTGAAGGAGTCAGATTCATGCCAAGAATGTTGCTTACTCCTAATGATGGCACTGAGAGCTGGGTGCCGTTTGGTCACCATTGTGTCATCAGAGTCACTGAAATTGGTTAGCGGAGCCACTTCTCGGCAGTCCTTGGTGGCCTCATCCAGACTTGACTCTGAGGCTTCGCTGAAGCAGCAGGCATGCTCAGCCAGGTGAGAGAAGTCAGACCTTCGCTTTCGGCCTCTGCGCTTCCGAAGCTGCCGCCTCTGCTGCCTGGGGCTCAGGGCCATCTCCTCCCACAGCTCACCAAGCTTATTCTGCTCAGATGTCTGCTCCAAGGCTGAGGCTAAGTCATGTACCAGCTCATCCATGAGGCCACATCTGCCAAAAAAAAAAAAGGAAAGAAAAAAAAAAAAAAAAAAGGAAGAAGAAGAAGAAAAGCTTGAACAGATAGACCAACCTGCTGATTTCCAATAATTTTATTGAGCACATAATGGCATTGTGGCTCCCAGCCTGGCTACAGAAAATAGACTCCTTTTATTCAGCTGCACTTACCACTCTGTTTCTAACATCCATGCACCCTTAAGTCACAAATATAAGGTGTCTGACCCTTGTCAAATACCTGAAATCAACATATTCAATGGCTCACCAAATGACAACTGGGAAATTAGCAAAAACAAACCTTCCTCTTTTCTACAATTAAATGTGTCCCTGGACTGCTTGCTCATGAGAAAGTGTCTCCCTAGAAAGGAACAGCACACCACAATTTCAACTCTATGGTAGAGGAAGGGAGCACCGGACAAGGTCCAGTCACAATAGAGGGCTAGCCAGTGGTGTGGGATACCTGCTAAAAATGCTTGTGGTAGGGAGGAGATCTGAGTGGCAGCTATTGGGAAGGCTTTTCAGTATTCATAGTCAGAGAATCTGTGGTTACCCAAGTGGGTACTCAGAATGAGGGGAAAAAAGAAAGCCCACATCTGGCACTACCAGGTACCAAATGCCACCTGGACGTTACTAGACACAGACTACTGTAGAATATGACAGTCGTTTACTATAATTATTATTGTAGTATAGGACTTTGAGACTACTCATCCCAATTATGTGCTTTAGTGCCAACAGCACTAAAGCAGGACACGAATGAAACTTAAATGGATATGCAGGATAAGCGTCTCCAAAATTTCTGGCTAGCAGAAGAAACCCTTTCAAGGTATGAGTAGCAGAGGCAATTTTTGAATTTTCCTTTTCAAAAGAATGTCTAATACCATCTGTACAACACCTAAACTTTGTATACTAAAATAGCACTTTCTCCCCAGCTCTAGGTAATCGAAAAGTACATCTCACCCATAATTAGCGCTTAAAGCTGAGCTCAGGCCAACTTCCCTTCATGCAATTTACATTTTGCAAAGGGCTTTCTAAAGATTGTTCTCACGGGGAGGGGGAGGTGTCCCTATGTCAACAAATCCAAAGGCAGGAAAAGTATTCTGGATTATGTGTCACAGCCGTGAGAGCAATGGGGCCACCTAGCTCCAAAAACTACCACCCAAACAAACTTCCTCGGAATGTCAAAAGCCTTACACATAAAAAGACCATTTCCCTTTAGCAACAGGTAGCAGTTTCAAATGCCAGGACTGGGGTTTGGAAGACAACTGTCCGTAAGCCTAAAGCAGATAAACAAGAGAGAACAGCAAATCTAGTCTCTAACAAAGAACTACAGCTTTGACACTCAGGCAGAACTGCAGAAACTTTAACGTGGGACAAGTGTACCAAAAAGTGTCCTCAGATGCTGGCGCGGAACCCTAGCGTCTCAAAGGGGACAGAGAGAGAACCCTGGTACACACCCACACCTCCAGTCTCTCTCTCTCGGGAGCATACCCTGGATACCCTGGTCTGAGTCACTCACGGGACGCTGGTGGGCCGCAAAGCAGCGAGCCAGTCTTCCGATCACTGACGAGAGGAGGGGAGGCAAGAGACAACTTCTCATCTGGATTCACCCGAGACAGGGGGTCAGTTGTCTAGGGCTGTCTCAAATCTCGTCCTAGTGACGATGCGGGGGAGGGAGGGTGTCACGGCACCGCCACCGCGGTGAGAAAAGCCGCCTTTCCGAGGACTCCCCACCACGCTCAGCCAGTCCTCAAGGGCCAGGGAGACCCCTGCTCGGGACACCAAGCCTGAGCTCTCGCTGTCGCAGAGGCCGCCCGACCCTCAGCGCCCAGGCTGGGGAGACGCGTCTAGAGCAACAAGGCCCCGCCACCCTCGGTCACACGCCGCAGCCCCGCAGTGTCCCGGGCCACCCCGCCGCAACCCGGAGCCCGGAACCCGGAGCCCGGAACCCGGAGCCCGCCCGGCGTGGGCCCAGCCTTACAGACATCCTTCCCCTCACCGGCTGCCGCAGCCGCTCGCACCCGGCGCCGCCTTCGGGGCCGAAGCTCCTAGCCCGGGTTTCCCTCTCTGACCTCATTTCCGGTCTGGGCCGGAGAGGTGGGGCTGCAACGCTAAGGGAGGGGCGGGCTATAAGGGAGGACACACGCCCGCCCTGCACTTCCGCCCTACGGTGCGCCCACTTCCGCTTCGCGGTGGGCGGGCCACCGGAAAACTAGGAAGTGGGGCTGGAGGCAAAGAAGGACAGTGTGGGTTAGTTTGGGGCGAGAAGCCCGTTAGGCCTGAGGCAAGACCTCTCTCCCTTAGGGTTGCTGACGTTAAGGGAAGTGGGTCACCTGCCTTCGCATTAAGTTACTCAAGATATATGAAAATGTAGGTGGCTTGAGCAGAAAAGCAAGTCATACTGCTTTATAGCTCAAAGCATAAAAGAAATATTAATAATCCCAATTCTAAGTGAATGAAAACGGCAGTAAGTGGAGAAGAGATAAATTCCCTGTGGAAGACATACGCTCTCCTGAAGCATAACCCGCTTCTCCTCGAGCTGTACATAGCAGCTTCCTTCTGAATAATGGGGTACTGAAAGGGACCTAAAAAGGAGTCACTTTATGGTGAAGAACCTAGCGAGCATTACCCTGGCTAGGATCACAATTAACATCAACAATTATGTTGATAGCACGACACTGATGTATAATGTAAATGACACTTGATGGTGCTTTCCTTCCAAAGCCCATAACCCCAGTCTAATCTCAAGAAAGAAAGGAAGGAAGGGAGAGGAGAGAGAGAGGAAATCGGTGAAAGCAAAAGTATTGGCCCAAGACCAAGCTCTCAGCACAGAGGAGATTCATTTGCCCCTGGGAGACAGAGAGCCAGGAATAAGAGACAAAGCAAGGAGATAGAGGATGAGGGAGATGGGGAAGGGGACAGGGATATTTGTCCTGGAGGGAAAAAGGACTGTCTCTGGATAGAGAGGAGACAGATGTGGCCCATAGGCAAATGGTGGTTTGTAAAAGTAAAACGGGAAGCCCCGTGTTTAATTTTAATTGGGCATATTAATTAGCTGAGCCAGAGGGGCTTTTGATTGCTGGACTTCAATACTTTGACAGCTGGATCTTGGTACTCAGTCTAAAGAGGTGGAAGTAGGCAAATAAGGGAATAGACCTTGGGGGCTAGCTTTAGGAATGTAATCTAAGGATTTTTTAGCAAGGCAGAGGGAATGGGGGAGAAGGGCAAGGCCTTCCAGAGCCATGCTTGCCACGCTCCAGCTGGCCAGAGTTCTTTCAATCAGACCAGCTATGGTTGAAAACTAGCCGGCAGAATGCCTCAGCAGAATTCCTCAAAACTGTTAAGGACATCAAAGATAAGAAACTGCCAAAGTTTAGAAGAGACTAAAGTGAAACACGACATCTACTAAATGCCATGTTTTATACTGGAAGGATACTGGAATAGAAAAAAAAAAGTATTATATGAAAAATAAATCTCGATAAAGGATAGATTTTAGGTAACAATAATAACGTAGTAAAAGTTGATTGATTACCTGGGTGTTCTAGTTTTATGTAAGCTTGACACAAGCTCAGGTCATATGAGATAGGGAAGGGGGAACCTCAATTAGGAAAACGCCTCCAGGGGGTTGGAGAGATGGCTCAGAGGTTAAGAGCACTCACTGCTCTTCCAGAGGTCCTGAGTTCAATTCCCAGCAACCACATGGTGGCTCACAACCATCCATTGTGAGATCTGGTGCCCTCTTCTTTCTGGTGTGCAGATATACATGGAAGCAGAATGTTGTATACATAGTAAATAAATAAAATCTATAAAAAGAAAAAGACCTGGCTATGGCCAAGCCTGTAGGGCATTTTCTTAATTAGTGATTGAGGGGGAGGATCCAGCCAATTGTGAGTGGTACCATCCCTGGGCAGGTAGCGCTGGGTTCTATGAGAAAGCAGGCTGCCATGAGGAGTAAGTCAGTAAGCAGCACCCACCCCACCCCACCCATGGCCTCTGCTCCTGTCTCCAGGTTTCTGACCTGTAAAGTTCCTGTCCTGATTTCCTTCAGTGATGAATAGTGCTGTGGAAGTGTAGGCCAAATAAAACCTTTCCTCCCCAAGTTGATTTGGTCAGGGTGTTTTGTCATAGAAATGGAAACTTTAGCTAAGACATTGGATATGGTGGAACATGCCTATTTGCCCAGCACTTGGAAGGTCAAGGAAGAAGAATTGCCAGTTTGGGGCCATTCTGAACTACATAGCAAGTTCCAGCCAGCATAGCAAGACCTGTGTAAAAAAATGTATTAATTATGATAAATGTACTATATAAGATGTAGACAAAGGAAACTGTAGCATCTTCATTATTTTTCTATAACCTAAAATTATTCCAAAATTAAAAGGTTTTTAAAAGCCGGGTGGTGGTTGCGCACACCTTTGATCCCAGCACTCGGGAGGCAGAGGCAGGCAGATCTCTGTGAGGCCAGCCTGGTCTAAAGAGTGAGTTTCATGACAGGCTCCAAATCTACAGAGAAATCCTGTCTCAACCCCACCGCCAAAAAGAGTCTTCTAAGACTTATTTTAAGGAAAAATTGAAATAAACTTTTTAAAATGTTAAATATGTAAGTTAATTTCTGCAGCATTCATTGAAGAAGACAGACAATGCTACTGCCTAAAAATAGAAGTACATGACAGGGATTTGTTAATGAAATCCTGGTACATCGATGAAACAGAATTCCTTGCAGCCTCTCAGAATTGAAATCATGACACTGGGTTACACTCAGTGGTACAGCATGTGCTTAGCAGGCACAAGGCCCTCAGTTCCATCCAAGCAATATAAATAAAAATTGATGTTGCAGGAGATTATTTGATGTCATGAAAAATTACTGAATTAAGCCAGGCATGGTGATGAATGCCTTTAATCCCAGCGCTGGGGAGTCAGAGGTAGGCAGATCTCTGTGCATTCGAGGCCAGCCCAGTCTGCATCAAAAATTCCAGGATTGTCAGAACTACGTAAAAAGAACCAAACTCAAAAACAAAGTTACTGATTTATGATTATATATATATATATATATATATATATATATATATGCATATTATGGTATTACATTTCAATAAAAAATGACCCTTAAAAAGGCAGAATTTGACTTTTCATATATAAAATAAATCAGTACTACAATTACATAAAAATAGGACCAGAATGTTATACTATATAACATTCCAAATGCTGGGTGCCATAGCACAGACTTTTAATCCCAGTATTCATTACACAGAGGCAGGCAGATCTCTGTGAGTTTGATATCAGCCTGGTCTACATAGAAAGTTCCTATGTAGACTAGCCAAGGCTACAAGGTGAAACCCTGTCTCAAAAAAAAAAATAGTTTTGTATAAATACCTGTATATCTCCAGTCTGTTGCTTTGTGGCTTTCCAGAACTGTCTGTCTGTAAACTGCTTGTGTAAAGAATTAGGAGAATGTGAGCTGGAGAAATGGCTGTGTGGTTAAAATCTTGCTGCACAAGTATGAGTTCAGATCTTTAGTCTTCACATAGTGGCCTGTTCTTGTATTTTCAATGCAAATTACAAGTATCTCAGGACTTGCTTAACAGCTGAAGTCACCCTCTGTACATACACACACATACACACACAGACATACAGACACACAGACACACACACAGACATACACACACACACACACACACACACACACACACACACACACACACACAAGATTGCCCACCAAGAGTTAGGGGAGATGACAAAGATAACAAATTTGGAGCCAGAGTGACACAGAGACTGATTAGCAAGAGAAGTCAAAAAAAGAAATGGGCCGGTGTGAAAATGGTTCATTCTGTTTTGGACTTGATGAATTTGTGGCTCTCACAGGGCAGGAGATATGGAAATATTCACCAGGTATGCACAGCCATCAGATCTCTGTTCTGCTCAAGTGAAAATCCTCTCCCACGGGTCTCATCTGTTCCTGAAGTGTCAGTTTCCTCCATCTACACTGAAAGCTCCCAAATGTCTTAAATTCAGCTTTAGTGTCTGCTTTCTGCTAGATGCTGTGTGTACACACTCCACCAGCACCTATAATTGAAGATGTCAAAATATAGTTTCTCCCATAGTTCCTATCAAATCTGTCCTTCTTTGGGGAAATGTCACTGCCACCAAGGCCCAAGGTCCAAAGCCTCTAAGTATTTCCAGTTCTTGCTTCTTCTTCCTCCTTCCTTTTCCTTCTATGTAGCCTGTTATTCAGTTAAAGCTGAGCCTCAGGTTGCCATTCTTACAGTGTTCTGCCATCCCAGTCATCCTTTTTGTTTGTTCTCTGCCATTGACAGGTAGTCACTCTGCTGAATGACACAACCGCCTTACTGGTCCTAGCACTTGTCACCCCTCCAGAAAAGCCATCTTTTGCTTGCACCACAGTGAACTTCCTAAAACATAATTTGGATCATGTCACTTCATCCATGGTCTACTGCCTCCTGGGTCATGCTTGAGCACGGCAAACCACTTGCGGCTTCCAGAACACCCTGGGGATTTGGGGGTGATTTAAAGGCTCAGAGCCAAAGTCACCTCCATGAGGACTTCTCCTTGCTTGCCCCCTTCTCTGCCCAACTCTCAGCATTTCCCAGAATCTTTATTACAGGGCTTTCTTCATTCAACTTCAAATTAGAGGCAATTATGAGCAAGTTCGCCTCCTGCAATTAAATCACTCAGCAAGCAAATATTTAGTGAGCCCCTTCATCCTCCCTGGCTCCTGGCTAAGCCCTGGAGATGTAAACAAAACAAAGCCTACTCCACCTCCTTTTTCATCATACTGGTGAGGCTCAGAGCTGTGTACACCATGCAGGTGCTTGATAGATTCATAAATCAAATAAGTATTTATTTACTAAATGCTAAACCAGGAAATTAGAAGCACTTGCCACAACCCTAAGAGAAATTGTTAATGAAAACTCCATCTTTGTGAAAAGATGGAAGCCATGAGCAGAGATTCAGGATGAAAGAGCTAAGGAGGATGCTCATTTGCTACAGTTGTTGTCTAGCACGAATGAAGTCCCAGATCCCATCTCTAGAACCGCACCAAACTGGTGTAGCAGCACATGACTGAAGCCCCCAGGCTCAGGAGGTAGAGGCAGGAGGATTAGAAGTTCACAGTCATCCTTGGCTACATAGAAGCAAGCCTGGGATATTTGAGACTCTGTCTGTAGGAAGAGAAGAAAGAGAAGACCAAGTGGAGAGAGAAGGGGAACAGAAGTAGGGAGGAGGAAGGGGGAGAAGAGAGCAGAGACTGTCTCGCTGCCTCCCCAGCCTAGTCACAGTCACAGCTCTCGGCTGTGTCTGCATGCAGCTGGCTCTGTAAACATTGGACGACTGAATGCTTCATCCTTTCTTTGCCACCATTCTTTTTTCTTTTCCCACATTTCCAGCTCAGATCTCTAAACTAATCCCAGACACCCACGAAATTTTCCAGAAGTTTATTGTTATTCTCGTTTGCAGCAACCAAAGAGGGCAAGAGTGTCAGTGTTTACTTAGAAAACAAGTGATTCCCAGCAATGCATCCTCCTCCCCTGCCCTCAAAACTTCCATATCCTCTCTCTGTACATGAAACCTCCCTGGAGGCAGGGACTTAGAGACAGAGGGCGTTGATCAGTTCTTGGCAGCAGTGATGACGGACGCACAACTGCCTTAAAGCATGCTAAGAGAGGTCTGTGTTGCGGTCCAAGATGACAGGCATTCACCAAATCCTCCTACGACACAGCACTCATTATATCTCCCTCTCTTCAACTCTGTTGGATTTTGTGGTTTTGTTAAAGTAGTATTTACTAATGGCTTCCAATAGGCAGGCATCATATGAAGGCTTTGAAGTTATTATTTTCTTCAACCCTCTTGTGTAGCTATTTGAAACATCCCCTCTCTGCAAAAGAAAGGGGGCTCCTTAATACTCAGGAAGTAGAGGAAACTTGTAAGGTTAAGGAAGTAGACAAACTTTACAAGTGTCAGCAAGAGTCAGGAGGCTCCTTCCTGAGCTTATGTAAGCAATGATATAAATGCTAGAGAGAAGAGACTTCCCCCAATGACATGAAAGACCTTCAAGGACTTTTAAGAATACAGATTTGCCTATGCAGGCATAGGTTTTTAAATTTTTATTTGTTTGTTTGTTTGTTTGTTTGTTTTGACAAAGCTGCTGCCTTTGAGTCATCCATGTTCCAGTAAGTAGCCATAATACTCACTGGTTCACTAAGCTGGACTTGGGTGGGATCATTTCTTTGGTCTGTCATCTGTGCCCTATCTGAAGTAAACAGACATAGACATTTGTCCACACCTCCCCAAGTGGAAAAGTATTCCCACCATACCTCTCAATAACCATTTGATATCAGTGGTTTTCCATTTCCTATGGACACGGTAATGAGTCACCACATATTGAATGGCTTAAATACCAGTTTATGTCCTTACATTTCTGTATGAAGTTGGATTCAGGCCCTTTAGACTGAACTTCAAGCATATGATAAACTATGTCCCATTCTAGAGGCTCTGAAGAAGAGTTCATATCCTAAACTTCAACATTGTCACACCTAGCCCATGAGGCACCATGAGGAAGGAGAGAGACAACACTTACAGTGTAAAGATTTTAATTCACCACATAAGCAGGTCACTGATCCATCAGGGCTGCAGGACAAGGACTCTGCAGCCTTGTTTCACCTGACAGCCCCGAGCAGGGCAGAAGTGGAGTTTGTAAGCATAAAAATCACAAACATTTGTTGCCAAGTTACAGTTACAATATTCACCAATCAGAAATCAAAGATTAGGGACTTTTCTTGTGTGTTCCATCATTATCATACAATGCAAGCCTTTTTGGTCCAACCAATCATATTCATTTGTTTTTTCTGTGGTTAGGAACAGCCATAATGTTTCTAGAGAACTAAAGATACATAACAACTATTTCTATGGTGTAAGGAGAATGTTGGTCAGCCATTGGAAAGTTCTCAGCTCCCCCAGGGCCTATGAACCTGAACTTTATTTCACAATACAGGTAAAATGGAGTCTGAAGTCAAAATGGCAATGCTCAGGCCAAGGTGCTTTTCGCCTGCTCCCTTCAATCACCGTCTAAAGGCCACCTACCATCTTTGACCAACTTCAAGGGCAAGGACATAGAAACACTTTGGCCTGTGTTCTGTCATACTTTTTTGTTTGGTTGGTTTTTTTTTGTTTTTTCGATACAGGGTTTCTCTGTGGCTTTGGAGCCTATCCTGGAACTAGCTCTTGCAAAAGCAGTGATTCTTTTATTGCAGTTGTTTAATGAGCTAACCCCAAGTTATCTCGGGCCTTTCATCCATCCACCATGGCAGATGGCTAGGAAAAGACTGTGGAGAAGCCACCAGATAGAGATCTTATAGGGCAGCTTAAGGGGAGTGTCTAGGGGTACGAACAGGCTCAGGATTGGTGTGCCTCCAGTCTTGGAGGACTTGCCCTGTGTTGATTGGTCAACTGGTTGTTATGGCCCATAGGCCCTCCCAGGGTGGTTGCTATGCTCTGCACATCATTGCTGTGTACTTGTCTGTGTACCCAGAGCCATAAAGCATAGCACCACCAGCTAACTTCTGATTGGTTCCTTGCCACAAGGCAGACATCTGACCTCCTAGTGACCAAGGCAAGGTCAGGCAAGCACGTGTTATGCTGTTATGGCTGCCGAAATGGGGAGCTGGTCCCTTCAATGTTACTACAGCCAGCTCAAGGTCCTTAACTTTGATGACATTAGTAAAAAAAATTCCTTCTGTCACAGATTCTTCCTAATACACTGTTTGATATAGATGTTACAGATGAAAAACAAAACAAAAAAAACTAGATCTATGAAGAAGCTAAATTTGCCTGAATCCAGACAGCTGGCTAATGATGGAGCCAGGATAGAAATCTAGATCCATCTGATTCCCCAAGGTTATATAAACTACATTCATGTATTCCTACTCCACCCTCCTCATCACAGCTGCTCTCAAGAACAACTGTGGTTCCCTTCAAAAAAGCTCCCTTCCTTAATATCAATGGCATTCCCTCATGTTGCTTAGCTAATGCTGTTGTGATAAATACCGGGCAGTTTACCCAATGCAAATTTGTTTTCTCCATTTCTAGAGACCAGAAATCACAGGATTCATTTCCATGGAGGCCTTTCTTCCTGTTTGCTTGTTACTGTTTTTGCTTTCAGTGGTACTAAGCATCACGAGTTGGCAAGCAAGCTGCCTCTGAGCTAAGTCCTGAGTTCAGACAGCCCTCCTTAGCTTGAAAACGGCTATCTTCTGCTGCCTCTTCAGGAGGGCATCCTTCTGGGCGTGTACTCTCCTGGTGTCTGTGTGTGCCAGTTTCTTTTTTACCAAGTCACCAGTAAAATTGAATTAAGGTCCATCCTCACAGCTTCATCCGAAGTTAGTCACTTCTTTAAGGGCCTATTTCCCCCAAGCACAGTTACATTCTGAGGTATTTGAGGGATCCAATGCATCCCATAATATTTGAAGAGCCCATGTGCTCAAAGATTGACGGTTTTCACCATTTTCAGAGGTTTGCCAGTCCCAGTCTCTATGAGATTGTTTCAATATTGGGTACACAACTCAACAACTAGTAATGGGGTGTGAGGGTCATAGGAGCTCATAGAAGCTGAAGCGGCAATCACAGAGCCTGCATGGGTCTACACCATGTCCTCTGAATACAAGCTGTGGTTGTTTAGCGTGGAGTTTTTATGGGACTCCCAACGGTGGGATTGGGGGCATCTCTGACTCTTTTGCCTGCACTTGGGACCCTTTTCCTCCTACTGGGTTGCCTTGTCCAGTCTTGATACGAGGGTTTATGCCTAGTCTTTTTTTTTTTTTTTTTTTTTTTTTTTTTTAAGATTTTGTTCATTTATTGTGTATACAGCATTCTGCTTCCATGTATATCTGCACACCAGAAGAGGGCACCAGATCTCATAATGGATGGTTGTGAGCCACCATGTGTTTGCTGGGAATTGAACTCAGGATCTCTGGAAGAGCAGTCAGTGCTCTTAACTTTTGGGCCATCTCTCCAGCCCCGATGCTTAGTCTTATTGCATCTTGTTATGCTGTGCTTGGTTGATATCCTTGGGAGGTCTGATCTTTTCTAAAGGGAAATGAGGAGCAGTGGGTCTGGGGGAAGAGGGGAGGTGGGAGGTGAGAACCGGGAGGAGCGGAGGGAGGGAGGCTGCAGTTGGGATGTATTGTATGAGAGAAGAGTGAAGAAAAAGAAAAAAGAAAAGAACACAGTAGGAGAACATCTCCCCTCTTTTCTCTGGGAATTCAACTGAGTTTGACATCTGGAAATGCCATAGCATCTTGCCAACCTCGAGGGAAGCAGAATAGAGGGACAACCTAGATCTCTCTTGAGATCCCTGAACACTGTATCAACCAACTGACAGATCCTTTCCAGAATTTTCAGTTCTGTCACATACTAACAGTCCTATTTAAGCAACTCTGAGTTGTCAGTTTCTGTTACTTGCAGCCCAAGGTCCCTAGCTTTCCTACCTGCTCGTCATTCAGGCCGTTCTCTCATATCTACCACTATCCTCTTTCTTACCCATCCTAAGGACTGAAAAACAATGCTGCCACTTACTTGGACAAAACCCACAACCACTCTCCTCATGTTCCTCTCTCAATGTCTTTACAGAAATGGCAGTAAAATGTATACCTGCCTTTCTACTCTTGGAGACATACAAGTTGTTCTGCCATCAAAGCTTGGCATGGAAATAAAACCCTGAAGCTCTGTTCAGAAGTACTCTGTCACTCTGCTGGAGTCATCTGGGAAGGTAATGAGGAGCTAAAGAACCAAGCACAGATGATTCAACTTTGTTTGCTGGGCTTGTTCTCAAACAGCCCAAAACCAGACATAAGAGCAGAAAGCAGGCATCCTCAGAGGTATGGGCCAGGCTGTTTAAGATGGAGCTCAGTGGGTGCTTGGACAAAGTGATGAAAGGCTAGCTCGACGTGGCTTTTTAGATGGGCCAGAAGGGGATGAGGGGAGACTAGCATTCAAGGAGCTCTAGTGTGTCAAGAACTGCCTCAGAAATACATGGACTAAGTTAGACGATTAAAAACCACAGTCACTCATCACTTAGCAGCAAGGATGTGTTCTGAGAAATGGGTCCTGAATCAGTTTCATCCAGTGCAAATATTGTAGAGCATGCTTACACAAACCTGGCCAGTGTAGTGCAATCACTTGTGGTGGCCTCCTTACACAATCGAGATATGTAGTAAACACGAGCTATAGGAAGCTGCTGCTGGTGTAACACTAAACACTGTTTTACAACAACCTGTTCTTATAAGAGTAAAAAACATGTGCTCTAAGACAACAAGAAGAGGTAATGCATAGCTGGGTGGTGGTGGAGCACATCATATATATATATATATGTATATAATTTAAAATAAATTTATTTAACTTTATTTTATGTGCATTGGTATAAAGGTGTCAGATCCCTTGGAACTGGAGTTACAGACAGTTGTGAGCTGCAATGTGGATGCTGGGAATTGAACCCTGGTCCTTTGGAAGAGCAGCCAGCGCTCCCAATCGCTGAGCCATCTCTCCAGCTCCGTGGAGTGCATCTTTAATCCCAACACTTGAGAGGCAGAGGCAGGTGGATCTCTGTGAGCTTGAGGCCAGCCTGGTCTACAAAGTGAGTTCCAGGACAAGCTGGGCTATCATACAGAGACACCCTGTCTTGAGGTGATTCATATCATTATCAAGTATTACTATATATAATTATTTGACTATTTTATATTTATTATATGTTTGAGTGTGTGTGTTTATGTGTGTGTGCAGCTACATGTGTATAAGTGTGCATGGAGAGGCCAGAGGACAACTTTGCATGTCATCTTCAGAAACACTGGCCACTTCTTTGAGACACTGTCTGTTATTGGCCCAGAGCTCACCAATTGCGGGCTACTGTTATGAATTGTAATTTAAATACCTGATATGTAGGATATCTGATATGTGACCCTGTGGAAGGGCCATTTGATCTCCAAAAGGGCCTTGAAATCCACAAATCTAAATGATCCTTACACAAATATGGAACCTGGGAGTTAGAGCTTCAACATACTAATTTGGGGGGGACAGGAAAGACACTCTAGCCCATTACAGTTAGATTTAGACTTTGTTAGCTTACTATGTATATTTCCACTTTTATATGTTCAGTGGTTGCTTTAAGATTAAAATACACATGCTAACTTAGCCTGCCTTCAAGTAATATCCCTCTTGGTGCTTAGTGTAAGAAGCTTGTCACAGTATCCCAACACTCCCCGCTGTGATGGAGGCATTATGATTTGGAAATGAAATGCCCCTACAGGCTCCTGAGTTAAAAGTCTGTTCCCAGCTGGTAATGTGATTTTGAGAGGTTCTGCAAACTCTAAGAGGTAGGACTTTGGGGGAGGATGCAGGTCACTACAGATGGGCTCTGACGATATCTTGTCTCTGGTGCCCTCATCCTCTGTTTCCTGTTCAGCCAAAGGTAAACATCTGTCACATGCTCCCACCACCATGGCATCCTGTGTCATCACAGGCCCAGAAATAACAGAGCTGACCATGATGGATAAAACCTACTGAAACCATGAGCCAAAATAAATGATCTGCCCCTTAAGTTATTCTGTCAGCTTCCTAAAAGTAACCAGCACAGGGAATAACTAGAGAAAAACAAGAGGAGTTATTTAAAATCAGTTTGACATGGCCTAGAGCCTACATAAATGACAATTTAACAGAACAGAGAAGGGACTAGAGAGATGGCTGTGTGGTTAAGAGCACTGGCTGCTCTTGCAGAGGACCCAGGTTCAATTCCCAGTATCCACATGGTGGCAGGTCACAGCCATCTGTAACTCTAGTCCCAGGGGGTTCAATGGCCCCTTCTGACCTCCTTGGGCACCTCATGCATGTGATGCACAGACATGCCTATGGGCAGAACACCCATGTAAAGTTAAATTAAATTTTAGAAAAAGAAACAGGGAACTTTGTGTTTATGGGCCGACATGTGGCAGTACCATAAGAGCTTAAAGAATATAATCAAATGGTGACAAACATCAGTAACTCAACAAGAGCTATTTGTCCAGCTTCTTCTTGTCAACCTTGTATGTCAAGGACATCCTTTTCCTTGGTATGGGGTAAGAAGCAGACCCCTCTGGAATGGGAGGAAGTCTTTGGGTCTATTTTCAGAAGAATATCAGCACATTATACATCCCATTTCAGGGAAGAAGAGGTGAGAGAACTTTGTAGCTACTATAGCTTCTGCTGCTGTTGTTCCCCCTATGGACATAGTGCCACATTTTAAGTGGCATGCCCTGGATCCATCAGTTGACAGACATTTTATTTCTTCATAAGACAGAATTCCCACAGTATATTGCTATTTTTTTGCCTTTAGTCACTCTATGTTTTTGCCAAATAATTTAAATAAAATATTTTAAAGTCACACAATTATTACCATCTTCAGTGATTTTTATTCCCTTATGTAGGTTTAAATCTGAATCTATAATGTTGTTTCTGTCTGTAATATTTTCTTGAGTATTTTCTGTTATTCTGGATTACCAGTGATGATTCGTTCAGATCTGATTTCTCTGAAAAAGTCTATATTTTCATTTCTGGAAAATGGTCTTTGATTGGTGGAGAATCCTGGGTCAATGTTTATTATTATTATTATTGGTTTTTGTTTTTGTTGTTGTTGTTGTTGTTGTTGTTTGGAGACAGGGATTCTCTGTGTAGCCCTAGCTGTCCTGGAATTCACTTTGTAGATGAAGCTGGCCTGGAACTCAGATATCCTGCCTCTGCCACCCGAGTTCTAGGACCAAAGGCATGTGCCACCACCACCCAGCTTATTTATTCTTTTTTAAAGTGTTGCTTCACTGTCTGTTGGCTTACATCATTCAAAGACTCAGTCTGCCATCCTTTCTTTGTCTGTGCATTGTGTGTCTTTGTATTCATGTGAAAGACCCCCCCCCAGGCTCAGGCCCCCAGGATCTCAGCCCAGGACTGCAGTCACCCCAATCACCAGGCAGAGTCGAAAGCTTGATGCAAACTGCAAGAGGCTTTATTGTAGTTGTTTAACGAGCTAACCCCATTAGCTCAGGCCTTCATCCACCCACCATGGTGGATGGCTAGGAAAAGGGAAGTGTAAGAGGAGTGTCTAGGGGTACGCACAGGCTCAGGATTGGTGTGCCTCCAGGCTTGGAGGGTTTGCCCTGTGTTGATTGGTCAACTGGTTGTTATGGCCCATAGGCCCTCCCAGGGTGGTTGCTATGCTCTGCGCGTCATTGCTGTGCACTTGTCCGTAAAGCACACCCAGAGCCATAATGCATAGCACCACCAGCTAACTTCTGATTGGTTCCTTGCCATGAGGCAGGCATCTGACCTCCTAGTGACCAAGACAAGGTCAGACAAGCATGTGTTTGGCTGTTATGGCTGCGGAAATGCGGAGCTGGTCCCTTCACATGTTGCTGTTAAGATTGCTTATAACTGGCTTCCAAACAGGGTGTTTTTAGATTTATGTTATGTGTATGAGTGGCTTTGCTGCACAAATATATGGACCTGGTGCCCATGAGCTCAAAAGTGGGTATTGGTGTACCAGGTTTTTTCTTTTAGGCAACCAACCTAATCCCAAAGCAAAACACAGAGACTTCTTATTAGTTTTGAATGCCCAGTCTAGCTTAGGCATGTTTCTGGCCAGCTCTTTTAACTTAACCTGTTTCTTTTTACCTACCTTTTGCCTTGGGGCTTATTCCCCTTTTTACTTCTGTATATATTACTTTCACTGTTTCTCTATGTGTGGCTGGCTGATGTCTGCCTGGCTTTTTGCCCAGGCATTTCTCCTTCTCTCTCCTTCTCTCATTCTTCTTCCTTTCCTTTTCAAGCCTAGAGTTCTCCTCCTATTTTTTCTCTCTGCCTGGCAGCCCTGCCTATCCTTTCTCTTAGCTATCCTGTCTAGCTATTGGCTGTTCAGCTCTTTATTAGACCAATCAAGTGCCTTAGTCACGCAAGGTGAAACAGATGCAGTGTATCTTTACATAATTAAACACACATCCTTACATCTTGAAACAAATATTGCAGAAACAAAACACCTTTACACAGTAATATTCTGCAGCATAAACAAATGTAACGCATCTTTGCCTAGTTAAAATAATATTCCACAACATATTGGTTCCCTGGAACTGGAGACACAGGCAATTGTGAACCACCATGTAGGCACTGGGAACTGAACCAGGTCCTTATTCTCTGCAAGAGTAACAAGTGCTCTTACCTGCTGAGCCATCTCTCCAGTCTTTATCTCTGGCTTTTAAAAATCCTGATGCCTTAGTGTCATTTTTATCATGTTGCTTATCTTTGAAGTGATAGGGCTCCTTACACGTCTGGATTTTTAATTTTTATTAACTTTAGTGTCAGGAGCCATGAAAATTCCATTAGGAAATTTCCAGCGGTTCCAGTAACCGGGAGCTTGGGTCTGCATTGAATAGTGGATGCTGGCTGATTTGCTATTGAATAGCATGGCCTCCATGGAGAATGTCCCCTAGTTTGCATCTTTACAGAACTAAGCATTTGAATAGGCCTGCACCTGGGTGGAGGGCTAGGTGTGTAAGTAACTGAAGGGACCAGCTTCCCTTTTGCAGCCATAACAGCCAAACACGTGCTTGTCTGACCTTGTCCCAGACACTAGAAAGTCAGATGCCTGTCTCGTGACAAGGAGCCAATCAGAAGTTAGCTGGTGGCGCTATGCTTTACAACCCTGGGTGTGCTTTACGGACAAGCACACAGCAATGACGCACAAAGTATAGCAACCACCCTGGGAGGGCCTATGGGCCATAACAACCAGTTGACCAATCAACACAGGGCAAGCCCTCCAAGGCTGGAGGCACACCAATCGTGAGCCTGTGCATACCCCTAGACACTCCCCTTACGCTGCCCTATAAGATCTTTCGGGAGACCCTAGGAGCAGTCTTTTCTAGCCATCCGCCATGGCGGGTGGGTAAAAGACCCGAGCTAACATGGGGTTAGGTCGTTAAATTACAATAAAGCCTCGTGCAGTTTGCAGCAAGCTCTCGAATCTGCCTGGTGATTGGCGTGACTGCAAACGTGGCCTGGGACCCCGGATACTTGAGGTTTTGGGGGTCTAACATAACAAGTGAGGACACAGATAGAGTGAGGGGCAACCTGGCAGAGGGGTTGAGTGGAGGGGAGAGAAATGGCTTCAGGGTTAGGGAAGCATGGTTAGGAAACAGCCAAGAAGATGCCAAATAAAAAAGAGACTCCAATTTTGCAGCATGGAGCTGAGAGCTCTCTAAAGATGACAAGATGCCTGTGTTTGGTTTTATCGCCGTTGGGTTGCTAGGAATTTCCAAGTCCACACTCCCCCACTCAGGCTGAACCTCATGGCTACCGTGGCTTGGGGCTGAGACATGCTGGGCCATGACACTTTAGAAAACTTTTTGTTGTTGCTTTGGTTTTTTGAGGCAGGGTTTTTCTGTAGCTTTGGAGACCAGGCTGGCCTCGAACTCACAGAGATCTGCCTGTCTCTGCTTCCTAAGTGCTGGGATTAAGGGCATGCACCATCACTGCCCAGCTGACTTTAGAAAACTTTTAGTGGTGATTTTTGTTTCTCAAGACAGGGTTTCTCCAGCGGGGGTTGGTGGCGCACGCCTTTAATCCCAGCACTTGGGAGGCAGAGGCAGGTGAATCTCTGTGATTTCGAGGCCAGACTGGTCTTCAGAGCGAGTGCCAGGATAGGCTCTAAAGCTACTCAGAGAAACACTGTCTCAAAAAACCAAAAAAAAAAAAAAAAAAAAAAAAAAAAAAAAAAAAAAAAAAAAGACAGGGTTTCTCTGTGGCTTTGGAGGCTGTCCTGGAACTTGCTCTTGTAGACCAGGCTGGTCTCAAACCCACAGAGATCCACCTGCCTCTGCTTCCTGAGTACTGGGATTAAAGGTGTGCACCACCAACGCTCCACCCAACTTCTTTTATTTTGCAATGGCGTTTTAAAGTATCCATATAACTGTTCTGGTTATATGTTAAGTACAGTGGTCAGTAAATAACATGAGATAGTCCATACTTTACTACACAGTGGACTTTGTGTCGGATGCTTTTCCTGGACTGCAGGGTCAGGTAAGTATTCTGAGCATGTTTGGATAGGTTTGTTAGAACCCAGGAAAACTCAGGCCTCCAGGGTCCCAGCCCAGGACCTCGGTCACCCCAATCACCAGGCAGATTCGAAAATTTGCTGCAAACTGCATGAGGCTTTATTGTTTAATGAGCTAACCCATGTTAGCTCGGGTCTTTCACCCACCCGCCATGGCGGATGGCTAGCAAAGACAGCTTGAACTGGCTGCATAGAGATCTTGTAGGGCAGCATAAGGGGAGTGTCTAGGGGTATGCACAGGCTCACGATTGGTGTGCCTCCAGCCTTGGAGGGCTTGCCCTGTGTTGATTGGCCAACTGGTTGTTATGGCCCATAGGCCCTCCCAGGGTGGTTGCTATACTTTGTGCATCATTGCTGTGCGCTTGTCAGTAAAGCACACCCAGAGCCATAAAGCATACCACCGCCAGCTAACTTCTGATTGGTTCCTTGCCATGAGGCAGGCACCTAACCTCTAGTGACTAAGGCAAGGTCAGACAAGCACGTGTTACTGTCATGGCTGCTGAAATGGGAAGATGGTCCCTTCAGGTTAAGCTCTGGCATTTAGCAGGTTAGGGACGTTAATTGTATTTTAACTCGTATTTTCAAATTATTATGGGTTTATTGGGATGTAAGTTCACCCGAAGAAAAATCTGCACACATATTTGAAGTTATTTTAAGTTCTTCTTTTTCAATCTTTCTTTTCATTTTTTGATTTTTTTTTTGTTGGTGGAGGAGGAGATTGAAACAGGGTCTCTTTATGTAGACTTGGCTGTCTTGTAACTATGTAGACCATAGACCAGGCTGGCCTTGAACTCACAGAAATCCACCTGCCTTTGCCTTCTAAGTGCTGGAATTACATGTGTGCACTGCTTTGCCAAGTTCTTCCAATTTTTAAAAATATTTATTTTATTATTTTTGTGTGCATGTGTATGGGCCTGAAAGCATGCATGTGTTTGTCATTTGTGCAAGAGCCCACAGACTCCAGAAGAGAATGACAGATGCCCTGGAGCCAGAGTTACAAGCAGTCATGGACCAACTGATGTGATTCTGGGAACCAAACCCAGGTCCTCTGCAGGAGGAACAAGTGCTCTTAACCCCCCTCCAGCTCCTCTTTTTCTTCTCTGTCTTTCTTTTCCTTCCTCCATTCTACTCTGTGTTCTTTATTTCTTCTCCTTTCCCTTTTATTTTTGGCCTTTTATTGTAGGTAACTCATGTTGCTGTTTTCAAAGTCAGTCATCTTTTTCATCCTCAAGATCAAACAGGCTATTTATCCCATCCAATGTAGTTTTTCATCTCAGATGTTGTGTTTACACTGAAGCTAGATTTGAATCTTTTTTTCTTCTTTTTTTTTTTCTGTTACTGTTGTGGTACCTGGCACCATTTTTTTCTATCAACTTCTCAACTGCAGTTCTTCCTTAATATATTCAATGTCTCTCCTTAATGTGCTCAAGTTTTTCTTACCTTGTTAAACATATGAAATATTGTAACAGGATTTTTTTGTTTGTTTCCCTCATTTTCACAATTTCTAATTTTATTCAAGTCAACTTCCTACTAGTCTACTAATAGACCATTATTCTTGCTCACTAATTCTGTCCTTTAGCAATGTTGGGTTCTGTTTTTGTTGATTAATTTCCTTTATACTATAATCACAATTTTTATTTTCCCTAACACTGCTGGATGCTGAAAACATTTGCGTTCGTCTAATTGAGATGGGGAAAGTGGCCTTTTTTGCTAGTCCATTAACATCCCTGTTGGCCAGCTTTCACAGCTGAAGGACAGGTTGGAGATCTGGAGAGATGGCTCAGCTGTAAAGGCACCAGCTGCTCTTTCAGCACCCACATGGAGGCTCACAACTGTCTGTAACTCCAGTTCTAGAAGTTCTGATGCCCTCTTCTGACTTCTCTGGTACATACATGGTGCATAGACATACATACAGGTTAAAGACATAAAACATACACTTAATTTTTTTTTAAAGAAGGAAGAAGCTTGGATCACACACAAGCCTGACAACCTGGATTTGGATGCCCAGGACCCACATAAAAGCTGCATGCTGCAACAGAAACATCTGTAATTACAGCAGAGAGGAGAGAATCTCCAGATGCTCTCAGAGAGGCCAGCCTGGTTTGTACAGCATCAAAGAGACAGGAAGGTGAGGACCAGCACCTAAAGGTTGTCCTTTGAGCTTCACACATGTGCTGAGGTGCACATACCCTGATTCATATTCATGAGTACCCTCAAATACATTCACACATCTAACAAGCATATACGTAGTAACTTGTCTGTTTTATTGTTGTTGCCTTTTTGTTTGTTTTGGGGGAGGGGTTTCAAGACAGAGTTTCTCTGTGTAGCCCTTGACCATCCTGGAACTCACTCTAAAGACCTCAAACTCAAACAGCTGCCTGCCTTTGCCTCCCAAGTGCTGTGATTAAAGGCATTCACACACCACCTGTCTAAAAAGAAGGAAGCTTTATGTTGGCTCCCAGCTTCCTTGATTTGCTTGGCTCTGCTGTTCGAAGGGTTGAGGGGAGGCAGAGCATCATTCAAAGGGAGTATGGTGGCACCGGGCTTGTCACCTCATTGCAACCAGGAAGCAGAGAGAAAGAGAGGAAGGGGTTGGGAATAAGACAGTCACCAAGACACACCACTGAGGGCCAAGTCCGTTAACAAAAGCCCCCATCTCCTAAGTTTCCATCCTTTTCCAATGGCCCGTAAGAATGTGAGCTCATGATTGGATCAACCCATTCATGAATCCATGAAGTCAACGTCCTCATGATCCAGTCATTCTCCAAAGTCCCCTCCTCAGAACATTTCTTCACTGGGAACTAAACCTTCAACACCTGAATGAGTGTTTGGGGGTACAGGACTGCCAAAGCTGAAGGTAGACATCTCACACCCTGTGTTGCATTTAGTATCTTTTACAGCTCAGGCAGCTGTAGATAAGACATACTCTCCTCTCTCTCTCTCTGTCTCTCTTCCTCCCTCTCTCTCTCTCTCTCTCTCTCTCTCTCTCTCTCTCTGTCTCTCTTCCTCCCTCTCTCCCTCTCTCTCTCTCTGTCTCTCTGTCTCTCTCTGTCTCTGTCTCTCTGTCTCTCTCTGTCTCTGTCTCTTCCTCTCTCTCCCTCCCCCCTCTCTCCTGCTATCTGGCCATTCCCTTCTCTAGCTCATCTCCTTTTCACGATATCTGATCAAATTCAGCAGCCCAGAGCATCTGACCCTTTCAGAATTCTCCCTGAGATTCTCATCACTCACACCGGTAAGTTCATTATGTACTTCCATCTCCACATCACCGCAGGCAACAGTTCTACCAGTTATTTCACCTGACATAGGACAGGTCACTCTCTTTCCCATCCAGCATGGCAGTTCCTTCCCATCCTTTCCAGCCCTTGCCTTCCAAAGCCAATGTTCTGGTGTTCAGTTCCACTTGGGTCTGGCTTATGCCACACTGGATCTCTCAGCATCTATTTGTACATTAAGTATCTGTCATCACATTGATGCTGCTTATCATGTCACCTCAAAACATAATTTCTGGGCAGGTGATATGATTCAGTGGGTAAACATACTTGCCACTGGTCCTGGCGATCTTAATTTCATCACAGGGAGACACATGGTGGAAGTAGAGAACTGGCTTTTGCAAGTTGTTATCTGGCCTACACACACAGGCCATGACACCCCTATGCACTCACACACAAACAAACAAAAATGTAAAGGAAAATCAATGTAGTATCTTAGGAGAGGGAAATGAGTGAGAACAATGTATGATGGATGATACATTTGCATGAAGAGGTCACAATGAAACTCATTGCTTTGTGTGTGCTAATGTCTGAAAAGAAAAAAAAAAGTTTTTAAATTTAGTGACTGAGCTGTTAAGTTAGCCAAGATAGCTCTGCAGATAGAGGCACTTGCTGCCAATCCTGGAAATGTAAGTTCGATTCCTGAGACCCACAGAGTAGGAGAGAGTTGACTCCCCCAGGTGATTTCTCTGAATTCCCCTGTGTTCACTCTAGCACCCATGCCCTCTCTCTGTCTCTCTGTCTCTCTGTCTCTCTCTCTCTCTCTCTCTCTCTCTCTCTCTCTCCTCTGTTTCTCTTTTTCTCTCTCTCTCACACACACTTTCTCTCACACACATTCACACACACTCTCTCTCACACACATACACACATGCACGATAAACAAATGTAAAAACAATAGTTCTTAGTTACTCAAAACAGCATTCATTCAGCAGCTCTCACAGATCCCCATGTTTGCTGGGATGTTCTGCCCGTCTGGGCCGGTCTGATCATGGTTGGGCTTACCCAAATGTATCTACAGTTAGGTGAAGGCTGTATATTATCTTAGGATATCACTGTACAGGATGACTTGACTCTCCCTCTGTGTCTTACCACATGTCTCCAGCAAGCTGATATAGCCGCATTCTCCTGACCAGAGGCCAGCCCTTACACGTCCTTCCTACCAAAGGACTCTAAGACAGGAGGCAGACATGCTCTGCGCTTAACGCGTTTTCAAGTCCTGCTTGAATTAAGGTTGTAAGAGACACCTTGGCCAAAACAGGTAGGTCATGGAACCAAGCCGGAACTCACCAGGGAAAGGCTACAAACAGGGAGACAGTAAAGAAAATAACAACATCCAAACAAAACTCTTGGGGATAGGGTGGGTACTGAGATCAATTTCCCAACCCACAAAGTGGCCTTCAGAATGGTACTATTATAACGTCATGCCTGTTTCACAGATAGGAAAGTAAAGTATACACAAATTAAGGGCCCCTGCCAAGGTTATGTTCGGAGGCCTTGGGACTTGAGCCTGGGTAAATTGGCCTTGGAGTCCTGTAATTCAGCTTAGTGCCAAGTTACCTACTATGGATAAGCCCAAGGAAGATCCTGCTGTGGGCTCTGCTTTTCTGGCCTCTCTGAGCCTTCCACAGCCTAAGCTCAACCACTGCCTTCTGAAAACGAAGCCACAGACCTCCAGGGGTCTGGCTGCCTGTGGCCAATGGAGAATGCCCCTCTGTTTCGGCACCACAAGTACCCATGGCCACACCACACGGAGAAGCCATTTAGGGGTTAAAAGCAAGGAAGAGAGAAACAAAGGAAGGAATAAAGTCAAGAAATGTGCCATGAAGCTTCTTGCAGCGCAAAGCAGAGAAAGTCATTTCCAACTTCTTTCATCTCCAAGATGAAGCCACTAAATAAAGGGGCAAAGCGGCGAACACAAGGGCTTTTAATCTGTCTCATCTCCTTCATAATAACTGCAAATTTTCCCTGGGCCCCTGGGAGGGAGCTCTTCCCTGAGCTCGGCCTTATCTCCCCCTCCACATTGCTCGCACGCTGCCCGGGCCGTCCCGGCGAGGCCTGGGGGAGCCGGCTCTCCCCGCCACATTGTTCCGCGGCCCGGGGCTGGAGGAGGGCTGCGGGCCGTCAAAGGGAAGCGGGCTCTGCGCCTTCATTAACGCGGCCTTTCAGCCGCGCGCATATCAGAGCCAGGCCTTTTCAGAGGCGCTAATTAGCAATTTGGAGCCTTGCCCCCTCTGGAGAGGCGCCTTCAATGTAACAAGTGGGAACCGCGATGCTCCCTTTCTTCTTGCACTTAATATTTATTGTTTTCCATTTTCTCCCTCTCCTGGTCTGTCCCCTCCTCAATCGCCCCATTGTCCAGCTCACTGCCAGCAGATAAGACCTGGGGGGGGGGGTGCATCATTAATCACTCTTTTAATTCTTTGCTAATGATAACTTTCTTCTCCAACTGAGAGAAGTTAATCTTTCTTGGATGTGGAGAGAAAGGAGGGAGTCAGGCAGAGTTGGGAGGTGGGGGATTAGACACAGATGGAGACCACTAAAGGGACTCTACCCACCCATTCCTCCAACTTTCCTGGTGACCTGTAGGCTATTTACAACGAGACCCCTCAGTTTCCTGCCCCTTTCACCCAGCATCAGCCCTCATCAGCCTTTATTACAAAAACTTAACATGTTCCTCAAGATTCCTCTGATGAAGCTGTGCAGGTGGTTCAGCCATTAAGAGCACTTCCAAATTGGATTCTCAGCACCCACGTGGTGGCTCACAACCATCTTAATCCCAGTTCCCGGGACATAACGCCTTCTTCTGGCCCGCGCGCGCAGAGTGTATTTACATACATGCAAACAAAACACTCATATACATAGAATTCAAATAAATAAATCTTTATAAAAGAAAGAAGTCCGGCTGAGAGGCTACCTCCTCTGTAAAGCCAGTCTTGATCGTCCTGATTGAATTTCTACTTTCTCCCATGGCGATCCCATAGCACTTTTCATAAGGTGTGAACTCCATTCGTCTTAAAGACTGTTTATAACTCCAAGCATACAGACACCAGATCTTGGAAGTAGCCACATCCTTCACAGGACCAAGGTCTGGAGACTGTTAAGTGAACTTGTCCACAGACTCCTGACTGAGGAGACCTTTTCCACACCAAACAAACAATTAGGTAGTACTTGCCATGTTCCACATGACATTCTAAGTATTCACCAACTGTACTGGCTTGTGTATTAAATGTCTTCCAACAGTTCATGTATAGGAAGGAGGCTTGCTCCTGAGGGCCGTACTATTGACTTTTTAGAAGGCAAGGCCTAACGGGACATACTTAGATCGTTAGGGGTGGAACCTTGAAAGAATAAATCCTGATGTTCTCTCTCTCTCTCTCTCTCTCTCTCTCTCTCTCTCTCTCTCTCTCTCTCTTCCTCCTCTTCCTCCTCCTCCTCCTCTGCCTCCTCCCTCCTCTTCCTTCTCCTCCTTCTCCCCTCCATTTCCTTCTCTGTCTCCCCTTCCTGTTACCCCTCTTTTTCACTGGCTTGTAATGTGTACTCACTGAAACATACCTTCCTGTCATAATGTGCTGCCCTGTCCAGAGGTCCAAACCAATGTGGCTGAGTGACCTTGGCCTTGAACCACCACCACTTGAACCAAAATAAAACTTGGATCTCAGACAGTTCATGACAGCAATACAAAGCTGACTGACACACACCATTCCATTTATTTAATCTTTATCACAACACAAGGAAGCAGTTTTGTCCCCATGCTACCGGTGACAAAATAAAGCCACAGAGAAAGTAAGGGACTTTATGCTCTCAGAGCTGCTATGCACTGGTGCCGGGATTCGAACCCAGGTTCTTCAGCTGTAGTGTATTGATTCTTAAAGACATTTCGAGAGGATGTGAACATCACATTAGACCTCTGCCACTTTACCTGGTCAGAGACCTGGCTGGAAGGGAGTACACCAAGCATACAGGCAGGTTCAGGAGGGGTGGTGCAGATGGCAGATAGACAGTCATTCACCTAGAGACCCACACAACAGTTAGGCCAAATAAGCACTAGCAGTGGAGGCTTATCCTGGGCCCTTGGTCCATGGTCAGGACCCTGGGTAACTTGATCTCACTTCTCAACCTGGGCCACTCCCTCACTGAGGCGGCAGGAACCACTTCCCAGCAAACCCCGGGTTCTGCCAAGCAGAAGTGAGTGGCGCAGCATGCCCGGGAGAGGGAGGGAGGGCAGGAGGCCCCCTGAAAATCCCCTCCGAATTATAAACATATCCTCTTTAAGTACATTTCTAAGGATAACATTTGTATTACTCTGTCCTGTGCCTGCAGATAGGGCCTGCTTATCGCCCGCATCTCCCTTCCTTTCTCTGCACTCTGCTGGGAGCGGTCCCTATCTGAGGCCACGCTGGCAATCCGCTTCTTGGCAATTGTTTCGATCGAGGGGAAAAATTAATTTCTGCCTATCGTTAATTGAGAGAATTGTGTGGAGGGCGAGGGAAAGGGAGGGGGAAGAGAGGAAGGAAGGAGGTGGAGGGGAGCAATCGTGTTATTAACCGTGTCCCTTTCATAAGCAAATATCCCGATTGCCATCAGTGAGATGAGAGGCTCATTAATGCGGGAAGCAGAGGTGATTAGAGAAGTCCTCAAGAGCCACTGAGCTAAGCTGGAGGGAGGGTTGCAGGGATCTGCCAGCCCAGGGAATCAGGAGGGACTGGGCTGGGGAAAGCCATTGGCCTCTAAGAGGAGCTTTTAGCTCTTGACCACTTCTCCACTCTGTCACTGGTTTCACAGCCCAATGTCCCCCCCCCCCCAAATCAACTAGTGTTGTGAGGAAAGGAAGCAAGTGAATGAAGCTTCACAGAAGTCGTGTCCCCTCTAGAAATCCCACCCTGACACTGAACTGGAAGTCTACAGGGCAAATTGTCTGCCCTGCTGCCACAATGTGCTCTGTTGACAGAATGTGTTTTTAAATGATGCAGTTGTCTCTGTGCTGTGATTTGATAGTTCTCATCAGTTCCTGCTTTCTACTTCCATCCTGCCTCCATTGTTCATGGTTTCTCCTGGCCTGGGAATTCTGTCCCTGGTCAGGTTAGGGCTGCAAAGCTGAGACCTGACAGAGGCGATGGGTGCTGGAGACTGGAGAGGAGAGGTAGACAGATGGGGGGGGGGTGATGCAAGGATGGATGCTGTCCGTCTGGACCACCTGTGATTTTACCATGTGAACCCACCCTAACCAATAATGCTTTGATCAGGGGAGTTACCTTTCTAGTTTGGCCCTGAGACCTTCCCCAAGGGAATTGTGCTTGGCAGTAGCACCCCCTATACACATACACATGCACACATGTATACACACATACACAGCTCACGGAAGAACTACGTGAGAGTTTACATCCCACCCACCCCCAGCTAATGGGAGGTGGACAGGAATTTATGGATAAATACCTCAGTCCCCAGAAGGAGTGAGAATATAATTCTTGCTCAGTGCAGAGAGCCTATTGGGAGTCAAACTCCACAGTCTACAAAGGCTCACACATTCTCATTCCCCCCCTTCTTAGCCTCACTCTCTCCACCCTGCACTACTATCCATACCAAGGTCTGCCTCAAAGGGACATAAATGAAGGCAGAGGCCTTATGTATCTCCCAGTTCAAAGGGTAGAGAAGGCCATGAGGGAGCATGGCTTCCTATGACTCCATTCAGCAGCTGGCACTACACACATGGCCTCTGCAAGGGCAGAAGACCAGGAACGAAGGAGGACAGTGCAAGCTTCAAATTGAGCTCAGGTGCTGAGACAAAGTTATATGGGGAGCCAACAATAGGAACTAGAGACAGACACTGCTGTGCCCTGGTTTGCACATAGCCCATAGCAGCATGGCCCATGGTCAACTCTCCAGGACAATTGCAGCCTTTGCACCTGGGCCCAGTGTATTCAAACCCAGCATGGCCATTTCTAGGTGCTTCTGTATACTTCCCATCCTTGCATGCTATGCTCCCTGTGGGAAACAGAAAGCTCACCCAGACTTTCTCACTACAAGCTCCTTTAGTCCTCAGGAT
Source organism: Cricetulus griseus (assembly GCF_003668045.3). NCBI lineage: Eukaryota > Metazoa > Chordata > Mammalia > Rodentia > Cricetidae > Cricetulus > Cricetulus griseus. The sequence goes on from NC_048598.1 coordinate 117,594,032, forward strand.
CCATTCCAAGCTTGATTTTAAAGTAGGTGCTTTGGCGAAGGCACAAAAAGGGGCCAGGCAGAAGCATCTGAAGGAGAGATACTGATATATGGCTCAAGGGATGGGGCTATGACTTTCAT